>NC_045607.1:20049375-20363250 GCF_009762305.2 Zalophus californianus
GAGGCCCAGAGCCACCCGGCTGCTGGCCTGCCAACGTGCCCCTGACCCGGTCCAGGTCCTCCCGAGGTGTCTGGGGGTGATCAACTAGATGCCGGGCTGTTGCCAAGCTTCCTAACCTGCCTATACCCCCCCTCTCCTCGCGTGTAAGCCGGGGAAGTTAAGAGGAACCACTAAGGGTTGTTTAGGAGATTCGAGGGCAGAGATGCACCTAAGGCAGCCAGCCTGGCTCCACAGACATAGTGGGCTCCATCAGTGTTAAGTTCTTTTCTCTCATCCTTACCAAGCACTTGCCAGACAAAAATGTGGAAAGTGTGGTCAAACTATGAAAAACATCGGCTCTCAGGCCATCATAGATGGGAGTACTCATAAATGAACGCAGTGGGGCAATTTTGGAGCCCTATGAAAACAGAAGAAGTGGGGGGCACGGCCACCCACACCCACCCCCGTGCAGCAGTGATGAGCTACACGCACCGCAGCCAAGTTCACTGCAGGATGGGCAGGTGGGAGTGATCAGGAAGGTAGGTCTGGAGCCTACGGACATTCTGAAGCACCACACTTTGCATGGAATGCTGGAGGAAGCACAAACTAAGGGTGAGGATCTTTCTCTTCCATAAGCAGAGCCGGACAGAGGGTGAGGCTGTAGAAGTTTCCCGAGTTGTTTTCTCAGATGAAGGGCCTCTGGCATCAAGGGCCTCCAGAAGCAGCCAGGTTGGGTCATCCTCGTTACGATTCTCAAGACTGTGTTTCTTCAGGACAAGGCAAGACTTCCAAGCGCCTTGAATGGCTAAGTACAAGGGTCCAACAACATTCTGAATCTGCTCAAGGAGCACAAGAGGGAGACTCCTGCTGGGTGCATGCACTGAGCAGAGGTTCCCTAGGGGCTCCGCTGGACCACCCCAAGCTTGAGAGCCACAGTGCCATTTGGCAAAAATGATTCACCGGTTTTGATGTGCATTAGTTTGCCTTTCTGTGGCTGTCTCCGGAGGGCAAACCTGAGGATGTGCCTGAATTTTCAAGAATGCGCCCTATCTGCAGAGTCTAGGTTTAACAGTAATAGATCAAGCAGAGAGGAAACTCTGCCCACCCAAAAAGCACTGGCCCCCCAGAGTCAGCCTGCGATTTATGATTTTTGTGGCCCAACTTCACCCAAAGTTCGGTAAGGTGAGAATATACATTCCTGGAAATCAAATCCGAACTCCTATAATAGCAACACAAACCTAGAGTCAAGATAAAGATGCGCCCTGGCTAGAATATACCCAGAATTCTTAAATAATTGATTCTGCTAATGGCGTACTGGTCACTGACTACTATCGGGCCTACTGTTACTGTGAGCTTTTGTGCAAATGAAATTAATTTGTTTAGGGTTACTTTTATTTCAGGGCTGAAAACCAAAATGCTAAACAACAAGAAGATATTCTTTAAAAAATAATTAGGCACTACATCAAAAGCTAATGATGTAATGTATGGTGATTAACAATAAAAAATTAAAAAATAATAATAATTAGGCAGCTGCACACACGTGGTGATCAGATTAAGTAAGAGTCCACCGTGAAAAATCTTGGCTTGAAGAACAAGACTCGGCTAGGCCCGAAGCTATCTTACTATGACCTTGGACAAGCCCATTCCTCAATTCCCTTGGGGAGGAAGGGCAGCATCGCAACCTCAGAGGGCCACTGGGGGACACCAAGGAAGATCTGTATGTGATCCCACAGGACACAGTAACCGGATTGTGGTCGGCCCTCCACCCCCACCCTCATCCCTGACTCCAGTCCTCTCTCCAGTGTCCAGCCTCGACAAGAAATCAATCGCCATCCCACTGCTATCTCCTCCTAGGAAGGGAATCTAGCATGGTGGTGATAAAAATAAACGCTTATTGAACACCGACTGCAGGCCAGGTACTGTGCTAAGGGTATGTATATTACTATTATTATTACACTTAATCCTCACTGACAACACTATGAGTGAAGGTCTAATATCACTCCCATTTTACAGATGAGGACACTGAGGTCAGGTTAAGTAGCCCAAGGTCACACAACTAGGCAGTGGGTAGCCCCAGGAACTGAACCCAGGCAGTCTGGGTTCCTCAACACTGTGCTTGGCCCTTAGTGGGGCTAGAGAGAAGGCAAGGGAGAAATCTTGCAGACCAGCCACGGAGAAGCGTGCATTTTTGGATGGAGAACTCACACAACACTTTGCTGAACAGGATTCCTCAGACCTGAAAAGATACGGCCTTTCGGAAACTCACTTCCAAGCCAACCTTCTAAGGTCCTGCCTATCCCAAACCCTTGGCAACACCTCTTTAATCTTGCCCCTTGCAGTGTATTCACCTCCTGGCAGCCGGTATGATCCTTTTAAAACCAAATCAGTATCATGCCAGCCCTCTGCTCAAAATCCCCAGTGGCTCCCCATATCTCACACAGGGTAAAGGTCAAGATCTTGACAATAGCCTCCAAAGCCCTATCAGTCACATTAGCCTCCTTGCTGTTGCTCCAACACAATGTACACATTCCTGCCCCCAGGGCCTTTGCACCTGTTGTTCTCTGCACCTCAGTGTGTTTCTCCTGAACAACTGCTTGGCTCAGTCCCTCATTTCCTTCAGATCCATGTTCAAATGTCACCTTCTGGTGATGCATTACTCCTTCTGGCTCTCCCAATCCCCCACCCTGCTCCCCGCTCCACCCACCTCGCGGCACTGTTTATCCTATGACGTACCATACAGTTTACGTATTGATCACGTCTCCTCCACTCTCACTAGACTATGAGCTCCACAAGATTTCTGTTTTGTTCAGTGCTGTATTTCCAGCACCAAGGTCAGATCCTGGCACTTAGTAGGCACTATGTATTTGTGGAATGAATGAATGAAAGAGATTTGGTCTAATCGCTCCCCCACCCTGCCCCAAATCTGACTACAAGATCCCGACTGCTTGTGAGGCGACTGGTCCACACAGCAAACAAATGAGTCCCTTAACCTCCTCTATCCCTGGTTTCCTATCTCCAAAATGAGAGAGACAGTTACTCCATTCTCTCATCTACAGAACCCTATCAGCTCTGAAAACCTTCAACTGACAAAAAAAAGGGCAGAACTCTTCGTTACCACAAGCCCGCAGCTACATTTACTTGATTATAAAAACCGCACTTCCTTTAGAATGTTCCCCAGTTAAGGCCCCACGGCCCCCACGCCTCTTAGCATAAGTGAGGCTTGGCTGCCGTTGCGCGCCGTGATTTGTAACCTGCACACCAGGTCAGCATTAACCTCAAGTGCTGGGATCACCGGTCCTGTAAAAATCGACTCAGGCTGGGTTACAGAGAAGTAAACCAAACCACATTTGGTTGTTTCTTAGGATCAGAAACACCACCCCTCTTTGTCCCCCTCAATTTAACACTAATTCCTTAGTAGTCCATGCTGTTGGTTTTGGGGCTCAGCCAGAGGCCCTCTGGAGAAGTAACAAAATTAGGTGTTCTGGGCCAAAGACGGGCGCTGGGAAGAAAGCAGACCCCGGCGCAACAACCAAGTGCTCCGTGGCACAGCCCGGAGTGGAGACCCTCATCAGAGGGCCGGGGGTCCTTCAAGGTCCTTCCCGGCCAGGGTCGCAGAGCCTCACGCCTGTGTTTCTCCATCTGAAACAGGGACTAAATGCGTCTAACACTCTGCCCAGTGCCGACAAGTCTAAACCCTACAAGGCCAAGGCCAGGGTCAAGTGCACAAGTGGCCTCAGCTTAGGCCCATGTTAATGTTCTCTTGACGTGTAATGCATAATTCACTTCTCAGACTGAATGCCGGGTCGCGATACAATAATACTGTTTAGGAGTCTCAAACATGCTCTATCAGCTTTAATTACATAATCGATATAAACTGACTTATTGAGCTCCCTCGAAGCCCCTGCCTTCTTGACAAGCCCCTAGCCCATGGCAGAGCCCCCAGCCCCTAACAGACTCCTCTGACATCTGCTAACTGACCACTTCATCCTGAGAAGGCGGAGGACACGGTGGTTAAGCATACACATCAGAGAAGTCAGACCTGGGGAGGCGTCCTGGCTCTCTCACTCACTTCCCACTGGGCGGCCTGAGGCCCGTACACATCTCTGTGCCTCAGCTTCCTCATCTGTAAAGTGGGAATAATAAGAGTACCTCCTTCATAGGACTGCTAACAAAGATTGCATAAGTTAACAATAAATTAAATCACTTAGCTCAGAGCCTGACATATAAGTGCTGACTGAAACGGTAGTCATTATTAGAAATTTCTTCTTTACGTCTCAAGTCACACACAACCCTAAGACTTGGGCTGGCCCTTCCTGGTGCATATTCTGGCACTGTGGCGGTAACACAGGGGCTCCATCACTGAGTACGTGCAAGCCTAGGCTAGTCGCGAAGGGCAAAGAGATGGCACACAGGCCATCCTCGCCCTCCTCTGACCAAGGCAGGCATCGCTAATCTATCCCTGCACTCTCCGCACACCGATTGCAGCCCACGGCTGGTAAGACTCAGTTCGGAGCTTGGGGCACCTACTACCACTATGGAGGAACCTGTCTGCTGTCTTCCGACCTGGTGTGGGAGAAATGCATGCAACAGAAAGGGAAAGGACCACCCCCGCATGAAAGTCATGAGAAAAAGATGGAGGTCTGCCTCTGTCCGCTTCTATAGACACTCAAGGGTGACTATATTAGCCTTGAATCCATCACAGCAGGTGCACAATGAACACGGAGGACAGTGGGCGAAGCTGGCCAGACCCCCACTGAAGCACAGAACTGGTGGGTAGAGAAAGTACCCTGCTTTGGCAGGTTCAAGGCCTGACACAGCCCCTTATTCATCACGTCACCTCGAGCAGGGCCGTCCCTCCCCTTGTGTCCAATGAGAGGGTGGGACGAGACAAACCCCAAGGGCCCTTCCAGTCCGACATTCCAATCCAGGAAGCACGTCCAGGCGCCCCCAGTCTAGGGACTCCCACTGCCCCCATAGACCACAGCCTCATGTACTACTGCTCCTCACACAAAACCCCACAGCCAGGGGCCCGGGAGAGAGACACACGGCACCGGGCAGCCGCTGGCCCCATGCGTCCCTGCCAGCGGTCCCAGGCCCAAGCCTGGCGGCCCACCCCTCCATTCCAGCCCACACTGCCAGCCCCTACATCATCCCCACTTCTCCTTCCATCCCATTCAGGGTATCCGTCCCATTAACACTGAGCACCTGCTAGAGGTTTCTGCCCATGGATTTGGCACCCTAAGGGGAGAAGCCGCAAAAATTACACAAACACGCGCAATAAAGAAAGAGCGTGACGAGCCTAGGAGGGACACCGGCCACGGGCCCTTCAAGGAGAGGTGCAGGGAAGGTTTCTCTGAGGGCAGGATGGAGTCAAGACGTAGAAGAAGATCAGAGAAAGAACATGCCAGGCAAAGGGAATAGCAGCTGCAAAGGCTCTTGGGCGACAGTCAGTTGAGGCCAGGGGCCGGCAAACCCCGGCACAGGCACTGGCAGAGAAAGGTCACCACAGAGACCAATGGCCTTCAAAGCACCAGGTATTTACTATCTGTCCCCTTATAGGTAAAGCTGCTCGACCCCTGGCATAGAGTGTTAGCTACACAGAAAGAAGGTCAGGGTAGCTAAGACAGACTGAGCAAGGGGGAGACTGGCACATGAGGAGGTGGGGGGGGGGGGGGAGCCAGGCTGTGCTGGGTGGTGCGGATCTCAATGACCTCCAGCCTGGCATCTCTGCCACCATTCTGTCCACCTCCAAACCACCCTGCAAAGGGGTCCCTGGGTGATCTTCCTAAAACACACAGCCAAACATGTTACTCTTTCTCAAAGAGCAACGGCTTCCTGTGGTTTCCCAAAGCATGTTCCAAGAATACTTGCTCCACAGCTGAACTTCGACAAAAGGGTTCCATGGTTAGGCAAGTTTGGGAAACATGGCATCTCCTCTCCGATGTCCTCCAGCACACGTTAGCCCACGAAAGACTAAGTAAGAGGTCCCTCCGCAAAGAAATCTGTTGACTTTGTTTAACCTATGTCCTTCAAACTTGCTTGGCCACAACCCTCCTTTTGTCCACAAAAATCTCTCAACATTCTAAAGAACTAGTGTTCGAGGGCTACAGGGCAAGTTCCTCGGCCCCCAGCTCCAGGAGGTAATCCAAGAGCTATTCCACATCTCATGTGCGTGCGTGCGTGCGGCCTGGAGCGCCATCTCTGGTCTGCCCCTTGCCTTCCTCCTGCCTCCAATGTGCCCAGGTGGCCCCCAGTAAAGGTCATGCGGCTGCCCCAGCTTCCCACCTTCTCTGGTAATGACAGCCCAGCTTTCCTTTAGGCGCCACCCCCCTCCCATCTCCTGCCAGCTCCCAGGGTGAGGACACAACCCCAGGCTGGCTAAGCCGAGTATTCCCTCCCCTTGCTGTGGGGTGACTGGTTCAGGAAAATGAGCACGGGACCCAAGCTGGGCCAATGGGTTCCAGACCAGGATGGGTCGGGATGTTCCGGAGGTCACCACACAGCAGGGGGATTGCAAGATGGGATTCAAGCCTGGTCCTCCTGCCCGCTCTTGTGCTTCACCTCTAATTTACTCCCGACCTGAGTGCCCAAAGGCCTGTTTGGGACCTAGTCGTCCTCGGTGCATTCATGGGTGCTCAGAGAGGGTACCAGGAGGGCTGCAAAGTGCTGCCCATAATCGCACTTCCCCCGGGGAAGTATGCATACTTCTCAGCCAAAGGAGCCGGCCTGGACCACCCATCCATCCCCTTTCAGAGAGAGATGGCAGTTGGCTGTGAAATGGGGAGAGGGAGGGGTACAACTGGGGGCAAGGGAAAGGGAGTGTACCTGCTCGCGGTGCTTTTCCTTCCAGCTGCACTGGCTCCGTCAGCCTGCAAAAGAAACCCAAAACACCTACATCAGCCAAGGGGGGAAACCCAGATTCTACCCACTGCCACCCCACCAAGCTCCCCCTCAACACGAGCCTTCAGACAGAGGGGAGAGCGAGCACAAGCCCCTGCTCCATTCTTGCGGGCTGGGAAAATCTGCCCCTAGTGGTAAGAGGGAGTCAGGACACCGCTACCCCCTCACCCTGCACCCCCCCACCCCCGGAATTTGCTTGGCCCTTTAAATCCAGCTGAGCACCCACTGCCAACACAAACCCAGCAACCACAGGGCCCTGGGGACTCAGTGAAAAGTAAGTAACCAGCTAAATCTGAGATTGAATTGCACCATTTTTATTTTCATCTGGGATTTCCAATAAAACAGTAGCCGCAGATTTATTCCTACCAACCGGAGGGGGAAAATCCTATTATGTTCAAATATTCTGTCCCCCAACCCCACTAAGCAGGGAGAGACAAGAGAGTGCCGGTTCTTAATCTCTTTTATTTGGGGTTGGGGAGGGGGAGGGGGAGATAAGGCTGACCAAATGAAAATTTCAGAAATCACAAAATTCGGGTTCAGATGGAGAGACTTAGGCCCTGCGCCAGGAGGGAGCTGCCTGAAGTCTCAGGAGGACTGAATGACAAACACCTGACCCCCAAGGCCAGTGCTGGGGGGACCTCTGCCGCAGAGGCTGTACACATGGAAAGAAGGCCCGGGTCGCAGATGCCTTCCCTGGCTTTGTCAAAGCATTTATAACAACAGTAATCACAGTTAGAGTAACGCAGGTTCCAAACTCTGGCACACACATGTTTCCAAATTCAGAATCCTTCCAAGTTTAGAAAGGTAATGTAGCGCGTGTGTTCTGTATTTTGAAACAACCCTGGCAGGATCTGGGTAGCCCCCCACCCACCCTGCCCCCAAGCCCAGACTCAAGCACAGTGGTATTTCCACAGTGAAACCCATGCAGTCAGCCCTATGGAGGATAAATGAAGACAGAATTAGTCTCTTCTCCCTTCAGGTCAAGCCCTGCCACCTCATCAGTTACAAAAAAATCTTCCTGTTTTCAAGTTTTTTGAATTTCAGGATTGCAGATCTAAAATAAAAACGACAGCAGCTACCTTCTGACGAGTGTTTTCAAGAAGTTGCAAACTGGCAAAACCAGATGGCGGACTTCAATTCAAACAGTCAATACAGAAAAATAAAAGGATTTCACCAAAAGGCGGCCCGATTTCAGGGAGTGAAAGCAGCACTCAGTCCCACATGACCACAGTCAGCTAGAGCTGTCATGCCTGCTTCTCCACAGTCCCCACCGCTCCCTCTTGTCTTACGCCCAGCCGTCCAGCCTGGCTCCCAGGGGTATCCAGACTCGATCCCCTAGCTAACCTTCCCTGGGGTGCCGGTGTATGCACATTTAATGCTTCTTACTCAACCCTCCTGATGGGTCCCCCAACACACATACACAATATCCCCATTTTACAAGTGAGGCAACGAGAGTCAAAGAATTTTAAGTCATTCATCCAACAGCCCACAGCTACATGCCCAGGTCTGGGTCACTCCCGTGCCCACCTTCCTCAGCTCTGGAACATCCTCTCTCCCACCAACATTCAGAAGAGCCGATCGGGAAATGACTGGCTCTTGTCAATGTCCCACACAGCCCCCGCTGCCCACATGAGGGAAATGCAAAGACGAAGGACAAACAAGGAGGTAGAAATGTGAGGCCTGGCAGGGGAAAATTAATGGGATGCTGGTGTATTATTTCAGTGGCAGAAACAAGAAAGCGGAAAATGGTTTGCATATCATTTCACTGGGAGCAAAAGAAGAGGATCAATTACCGCCTCCCTCCAACATCTTGCATTCCTCAAAACTTCGACGGAAAGTGAACGGGAAGAAGTTCTTTTAATCTTTATATCAGAAGAGGCAGAAGTGGTTATGGGGTGGAAATTCTGCCCCAGAGAGCTTAAAAAAAAAAATTGTAAAATCCCAAATGATCTCTCATCTTTCAGACTCAACTCTGGACATGTATTTCTAGCATTGCGCACATATTTGTGTGCGTGTGTGTGTGTTTTTTTTTTCCCTCTGTCCTTTCCTTCCCAGTTTCACCCAGAGTCAACCACATGTGGACAGTGAACAGGGGGCTGGGGAGAAGAAAAGATGCTCTGTCTCTGGCACACCTAGTCATCTCCACCTCCGTTTTCCTTTTATTATGTCTGTGATGCTTGTGCTTCTTGCCACCAGTGGCAACACTCAGTTTTGTTTTCCACCGATTTTTATAAAACAAAATGCTAAAAATGTTCAGACAGTTGTCCAAACAAATCCTTGCAAACTCAGGTGGAGCAACAGGAGAAATGGAGCTGCTGGAAGGAGGAGCACCACCTGGGCAGGTGTGATGTGCCCAGATACCGGCGGATCCGGGGAGCTGATGCGGGTGGGCGTATCCACGGACAACGGGCCCAAGGGAGAGATGTCCAAGCTCCCATGTGTCTGAATCACAGCGCCCGTCAATCATGGCACATGGGCCTGCCTGAGTGCAGACCCACCATGACAACTGCGGACAGCCTCTCAGCCCCCAGCCCCCGAAGCCCACAGTGCCAAGGGCACTGACCCTCAATTGTAGAGATCTGTGAGATGCCAGGCCAGCTCTGTCCGTGTCCTCGCAACTACCTACCGCCTGAATGAAGCTGACCCTCTGACATGGCCATTTTCCCGAATGGTCTAACAGCACCAATTTCCTGATTCAACCTAAACCACAAACTCACCTTTACCCAGTGTAACCTGACCTGATGCCCGGTTTGAACTGAAGGTGAACAGCACACGGTGTAGCATCAGAGAGATGGTCTTGCGTTTGGAGCCCTGGTTCTGCCGTTTCCTAGCTGTAGGATTCCTGGCAAGCCACCTGCACTCTCAAGGCCTCGGTTTTCCCACGTGCAAAATGGCAATATGCCAATCCCAGGACCGATCTCCTGGGACCGGCGAGATAGCGCGTGTAAAACTACCTAGTGTGGACTAAATACCGATCATGCAGCAGATTAGCGAGAGGCAGGGCTGACCTTATACTGTCTCTAGGGGTCTCCTGGCCTGTCTCAGGGTATGATCTGAATCCTGTGCTGCAGGTCGGCATCCCATGAATGTCCACCAGACCCCACAGCTCTCCCGCTTCTTCCAAAGGGCTGGTCGAAACGACATCAGATACAGTGGTATAGCTAAATAGGTGCCAATCGCAGGCCAGTTCTGTGTAGTAACCGCTTAATCAATGGGAACTCTACTGTGGCTACCGCCGGACCAAGTGCTCCAACAGATGCAGCTCTGCCCGGCTCTGTCCGGGTCTCACGGCAGGCAGGCTCCTTCCCTTCCCTGGACCTGAGATTCTCACTGGTAAAAACAGGACGGGAGGAAGGCACGAGAGTTAAATCAGGTCATCTCCTGCTGCCCTTCATCTCTGTGACTGTATGTGGAGCTGACCCAACCTTAACCAAACCCTGCTATGGCAAGTGAAATGGGGCAGGGCACAGTGGGCCCATGAGAGACCCTCCCCTCCTCACGCTTATAAGGGGGGTGGGAGGGTACAGGCATCCACGTCCCCAGCTCTCCATAAGGGCACCTGCCCCCCCGTTTGCCAGCCCCATCCATTCCTTCTACACCAGTTTCTCCGTAGGACGCGGGCAAAGCTATTTTTGGTTTCATTCGACCCTCCTCTTCCTTCCCAAATGAATGTTAAGTTGTTCTTTTCCATTCTCTTATTAAGGATTTTCTTGGAAAGAAAATATTATTCCAAACCCAGAAATTTTATTTCTGAATTTGTGCAAATGTAAGTTGTAGGACATTAGCTGCATTTCACATTTTGTGCAAATGGCAGAAACAGGCAATTCGTGTGCTACGGGATGGGGGCTGGCCAACGATTTCGATAAAATAAACCCTTTTTTAATTTAAATGCTAATGCACTGAATTAAAATTTAATAACTGAGGAAATTGAAAAGCCGAGCAGGAATATTGGAAATAAATCCAAGCAGAAACAGCTGAAATTAAAAATTCTAGAGAGTGGGAGGATAGCAGCTAAGCTGTCTTATATGATTACATTTTTTTTCAGAATGAAGCAAAAAAAAAAAAAAAAAAATCCTATCTCTCGCTGGCTCTAGGGCAGTAAATCCACAGTGCTGTGATTTATTGCTCAATTTTCCTGAGGGAAAAAGGCTTTCTTTCATGCTGAAATATTTCATAAATTTCAAGCCAGCATAAATTCTTAATTTAAAAGTTATGGAGGTCACATTTAGTGCACTGGTACGGTTCCAAAATCTTAAAGGAACAGCACTGACCAAAAAAAAAAAAAAAAAAGGCAAAAAGGAGGGGTAGAATTTACCTTCCCCCCCCCCCCCGTTTTTTCATTTTGGTTTTAATTCACGAGTTGAAATTTCATTATTAAAGATTCCTCCTGGATGGATGGAACCCAAGCACATGGGGAACTGGTATGTGTTTGGAAATCTGCTGCAAAAGATGAAGAGATAAAGATTTAATTCAATTATAAAAAGGCTTTTTTTTTTTTTTTTTTTAAGCCACTTGAGGAATTTCTGGTAAAAATTTACTCCCTTCACTGCCCGGGAAGGGGTGAGGGTGGGGGAGGGTGGCCAATGTAATTGCTTCTCTTAGATCTGCAATCTTTTGTGCACACTGATATATTCATTTGTTATACAGCTGTTCAGCGGCGGAAAGAATGCTGGGGCGCCCATAATTCTAAGCAAATCAATCAAAAATTAATGATTTGTCATGCTTGCACAATGGAGGAAAACAGCTCCTTGGGTCCTGGCTGCCTGATCTCGAAGAATGAAATGCCTTTCTGCGATAAGAGAACCAAGCCAGAGGCTCGGCGAGGCTGAGGTGCCACTGTGAATGTGGGTGCTCGTGGTCCCCTGAGCTCTGAGAGGATGGAGGAGGGCCACCATCTTGGAGAAGGCATCTCCAAGATGGTGCCTCAGCCAGTCAAGCCCAGGACAGACCTGGCGAAGCACATTTCCATGGTGGTATAATTAGGATCTTGCCTTCTCCCTCCCCCACCGCAATGCAAAAATTGCTTGCTCTTGGGACACATCGGCGACTCCCCCATCTCCCCTGCCAGATTTGACGTGCCTCCGTTCACTGTTCCCCCAACACTCCTAACCCGCCACCAGCACTCTTCACCCACTTTGTGGGATGGGGACCACAGTTCCTGGAGCACCTATCTCCACCCAGACCGTGAGCTCCTTCTGGACGAAGACCACATCCCACACGTGGCCATGACTCCAGCACCCAGCTTGGGGCCTGCCACAAGGCAAATATTCAGCAAATAAGGTTGAATCCATTACTTATTATTTCTCAGGAAACAAGGACCACGAAGTTGCTTAAATGAATAATGAACTACACTGGCAACCAGGATGAAATAGAACTGAACTTAAATAATCAATCACTCCTTTATTCATTCAACAAATATTCCTTGAAAGCCTACTGTACTCAGCTTTGGATGGACAACCTCAAATCCACTGGTGGACAATTCCAAATCCCTGACGTTTGCTGCTTCTTGGCTTCTCTCCACCCTTGGAAGGGAAGAGTGAATGGGAACCCACGAGAGAAGTTCCCTGCATGCTCAAATGCCTTTCAGGTCTTGTATTCGTTCTTAAGTCACATGAATGTTATATTCACAAGTATCAAACGCACATTACTCCAAAATATGCCTGCGTACGTCACACATACATATGTTTGAATATTAAAATACTGTTTTTTATTACCAACAGGTACAGCTGACCCGGTAGGAAAACGCTCAGCCTCAGCAGTGAGGGAGGCCGAGGGCACCCACCTGGAGGCGTGCGGGAGGCACTGCACCTGTGGGATGTACCTGCCAGAGCCCCAGACCCTGTCGAAAGGACCCCTGTCTCCCACTGTTTACTGCAAATGGCAGGACAGTGGGTCCCAAACAATTAGAGCCTCATTTACACACCTCTTTCCTTTCCAACAACCAATGGATCCCCACAACTGAACCTGAACTTTCTTGTCTGTCCCACTGAGGCACAAGACTCAAGTCAGGGAAAGTCATTCACTCATCCCAGAAGTATTTGAGCTCCTTCTATGCACCAGACACTGTTCTCGGCAGTTGGGATATATCCCTGCCCTCACAGAGATTCCATTCAAGGTGGGGGAGACAGCAGCATTAGGTGGAGTAAATTAGTATAATATATACTATGCTAGAAAGTCATCAGTTCTGTGAGGGGAAAACAGAAAAGGGGAAGGGTAATCAGAGTGCTGGGGCAAGGGAGGGGCCACAGGCTGCAATTTTAAGTCAGGTGATCGGAGCTGGTGTCCTTAGGCAAACAATGGAAGGTAAGGGACTTGGTGGGGGGGGGAGGAGGGGAGGGACCAACCAGGGCAAAGACCCAAGGGCGGGAGTGTGCAGGGTATGCTCCTCGAACAGCAAGGATGTCATGAGTGAGGAGGAGAAGGGGAGAGGTAAGGGAGGCTGGCCCATGCAGGGCCTTGGAGGCCACTGAAGGCCTGAGGCTTGTACCCTGGAAAGCCACTGGAAGGTTCTGGCGAAGTGACGTAATTTGACTTCCACTTTAAAAAGCGCCTTCTGGCTGCTATGTTGAGAATGGACGGAGGGCAAGGGTGGAAGCCGGCAGAAGGCCACTTAGGAGGTCACTGCCACAGCCCAGGTCAAAGATGAAGGTGGTTGGAACCAGGGGAGTGGCAGCAAGGGGGTGAGTAAGTGGGTTTTGACTACCTGGAAGGTAGGACCTATAGGACCTCCTGATAAACTGGATCTGGGCTGTGACAACAGACTCCAAAAATCTTTGGCCTCCACACCAAGAATAAAGGACTTGTAGCTCTCTGGTCCATGAGAAGATGAATCTGGCAGAGCATCTTCCATGGATGGTCACACCACATCAAATCCTCTCAATAACCCTGCAAAGGAGATGCTGCAGCTTAACCATCCATCCCCCTTTGACCAAGAATTGGCCAACCACCCAGAGGGGCCCAGTGACTTGCCCAAGGTCACACAGCAGGTCAGTGGCTTGGCCAGGGCTCACCCACCTTCTCACCCAATTCAATGGCCATTTCCTCTACACGTGTCGAGAAGAAATAAGTCAAACTTGGCCCCAACCAATGGAGGTGAACTTTGCCTACTGAACCATCAGGCGCCAACTCGGGCACAGGCCGCCCCTGCTTTTGTTCACGGGGTGTTCTCATAAAACACCTATTAAGGGCGACTGTGCCAATGCCAACCAATAGCTTTGCATGTTACAAAGAGGATCCCACTCCCAGGAAACGAAGTATGTTATAAATTCCCTAACTAGACTTTCCTTCTCAGATCAATTTCGGTGATATGTTTCTAGCATGTGGTGCTTGGTTTTTAATTCTGTATTTGCTTTCCACCCGAACGTGGTTACTCAAGGCCACAGACAGCTCAGGGGTCCAAGCTGAAGGGGCGGCTGCTGGAGAAGACTAGGAGTTAAAAGAAGTGGGTATTTCAATGGGTATTCGTACCTTGCACAGTAGACGTGCGATTCTGAGAGAGGCCGTGGGGGGCCCGATGTGGACTCAGACACGGTTCCTCGTTGTTCACCCAAATACTATCTATTAAGTGCCTACTGCATTCTGGACACCGGAGTTGCTACTGGGAACACACAGCAACAAGAACAGTGGGGGAGACGGGCAGTAATGACTTAATTATTTCACGCTATCAATTTATAATTACCAACTGAGATACGTGCTCTCAAGACAAAGGCCTAGACTCCACGAGCATCTTTGACAATGGCATCCGATGAGACTGTGGGGTCAGGAAGAGCTTCCCTGAGGGAGGGATGCTGGAACAGGGCACACACAGCTCCTGCTCAACAGGGGGGAATGTAGGGTCTAGGTGCAAATGAAGCTAATACAAGCTGGGTGCCAAGGAGCCAAGAGAAGGGCACCATCTTACCCAGCAGGGAAGCCTGGGTCCCTGAAGCCTGCAAGGCTGCAGCCTTCTCTGAAGGACGTTACCTCTGGAGGAAGGGACCAGCCCACTGACAGGCGCAGGCTCTGATCAGACCCCAGGCCAGAGCCCAGAGGTCAAGGGAGGCCCAGACGTAACATCAACTGGCCAAGTTTCCAACTACAAGGGAAAACAAAGGGAAATGACCAACGTCTTTATTCCCCTTGGTTACGATGCCGTTCTGCCCCTCCCCAAGCCCCTGCTGTCTGAGGTCAAGTGTCAAGAGATAAATCAGGCTTCCTAGGGATGGAACCACCACGGTTCTACCAGTTGCACAGGCCTTTCCAGGTGCAGGCAGGACCTTCCCTCTCTGGTGGACAACCGCACGGACTAGAGTAGGACCCTAATGCTGACATCATCATCATCATCATCCCCAGCACCACCACCACGGTCATGACCATCTCTGTCATACCATCAACAGCTGGTGATTAAGGAGCACCTGCAAACAAGGCACAGGACTTCGGGTTTCACTCCGAGGCTCCACGAGCTGCCCTGAAGGCTCGTGCACCTCTCGAAGCAACCACTGGCTGCAGGATGGAGGCAGGGAGCCCAGCATGGAGGCCACTGTCATCTTCCAGGGAAGAGATGGCAATGGTTGGGGACAGCAGTGGAGGAGAAAAAGTTCTGGAACTAAGGGCTACTGGGAGCGCCAAGGATCACCTAAGACAGCGAGTGAGGAGCACCTGGGGCGGATCAGGCATGCAGCAGTCACTCAATAAATGGCAGGTTTAAAATACAGACAAATGATGGCAGCTTTTGAGAAACTCTTGTCTTAAGACTGTTCACAGAGGACCTGGTCTCTTCTAGGCACAGACCTGGGCACCTGGGAGACACAGCAGTGAGAGATGAAGCTACCTCCACACCCGGGGCCTGACTCGGGGTCCTGAGCAGGATGGCGGGATCCTGACCTCCGGCAGGAGGGGCAGTAGCCTCCCCCAGGCTTGCCGCGCAGGACTTGCCGCCCACACCCCAAGCCTCGTTCTCATCCCCAGCACGGGTAGAGCCCAGAGTCCACACGCGGCTCTAAAGGGTTCGTGAGAATTCCTGGGCGTTTCAAGTGCGTAAATTCTATTCGCACAGCTGTGCTGGATCACAACGGGTTCTAGGCTGCGTCCAAGAAAGGGGGAGGCTGCTCCTGGGGTCAGGTCCAGCAAGGTTCCTGGTTTTGGGGTTTATTTTTTTATATTAAAATAATTCTAACAGAGTTACAGAGAAACTATGAGGAGTTCCCTTCTACCTCTCACCCAACATGAGGGTGGGTGGGTGTGTGTGGGTGTGTGTGTGTCAGGAACACAAAGGCATTAAGACCAGTGAAGGGCTGATGCCAGCATCCCAGAAGGGTCAGCTGGGGCCCGAGCTAAGGCCAGACGAGCCCTGGTCTCCCTCCCCAGGACCAGCTGTCAAAATCCTTAGGCCCCGAGAATAAATCGTGAAGAACGCCACCAGCGGTCACTGGGAGTCACTGCAAATGACTTGCAAGTGGGACCTTGGCCTCTCGGTGCCTCAGTTCCTTCCTCTGTAAGATGGGAGTGATGCTGGTACCCCTCTCCCGGGCTACTGTGAGGACTAAACGAGCTCATCAGTCACATGCTTAGGGCAGAACCTCACAGCCACATACTGCCGGCTTGTATTTTAGTCCAGCATGAAGGGCCCCCAACGGGGAGAATACCAGCAACCCCCGGGGCAGCCAGTATGTACTGAGCACCTCCTATATGCCAGGACCAGGGCTCGGGCACTGGGTATACTGCCCCACTGAATCCCCTCAATCACCCTGGGTGTAGGGACGGTCCCCAGTCCTGCAGTCCAGGTCAGGTCAGGTCCCAGAGGCTTGCAGAGGGCAGGGACCAGCTGGAAAGAGGCTCAGCCAGGCCTCCAACCCCAACACGCTGATTCCAAGTCCGAGTCCTCGAACCCTATGCCATGGTACCTCCAAGGCCCAGCGGGGTGACCTTGGCGAGTGACTTTCCCATCTTTAAGAGTGGACACGCTCCTCTGCGTGCATAAATGCTGCTGTTTGTTTTCTTTCCAAAAAAGAAATGTGTCTCAGTTCCTTACAGTCACACAGTTAATCTCTCAATTTACAAAAGAGCGAGTCATGTGACTGGATTCCACAAAAATTCTCTCTCCAGGTTTATGATTTTACAGAAAACTCCAGGGAAAACCGCCTAGAGCAAGTTAAAACCAGATCAGCCATAAACCATGTCCTGGTACAGCCTCACCAAGCCAAGACTCAGATTACTCATTAAATATGTGATAAATATTCGCTTCAGATCAGCAGGAAGTGGGGGGGGGGGTGCGCGGTAAAGAAAGAAAAACTTTTTTGCTTCACAAGGGGGGAAAAAAACCTACTGTAAATAGAGAAAGTTGCAAGCTCTGAATTAGTGAACCTAGCCTTGGGGGATGGGGTTCTTAAGTCACCCCCTTAGGTATTTCTAAGTAAGGCAGTAAAGGAAAAGGCTACTCCTCAAGTCTCCTCAAGGACATCAAAGTAAAGGGCTTGGGCCTCCTGTGACCATGGCCATGGTGACGCCACAGTGACGCCACCATGCCCAGACAGGAAGAGCAGCAACATCCCCATGCCAGGAGACCGCTTCCTCTGACTGCTGCCACAGGCAAATTCTGCCCGTGTCCCCCCACCCCCCAACCACCCACCTGCCCAGCGAGGCTGCTGGACTGATGGCCTCTCAGAAACCTTCCAGCTCTGCCATCCGGAGTCAGGCAGCCTGGGTTCAAATTTTGCCCAGAAGTAGCTCTGTGACTGAGCTCAAGAAACATCACCTCTCAGCCTGTTTCCCCCGATGTAAAAGAGAGGAAAAATCCCCATGAAACACAACTGCTGGGTGGACAAGAAGGTAGAAAGTCCGTAACATGCTCAGCTAGTGCTAACAATGCTACGTGAGCCACAGATCTGGGGGAGGTCAGCTTGATTACACTGATGGTGGTGAGTAAAATTAATACATTTAAAAAAACAAAGAAACCAAACATAGTCCAATCTCTCCAGCAGGGTTTACTCGGCACGGTATCTCCCCACATAGAATCTGGAGCTGGGATTCAAGCCCGGACTCCACCACTTACGAGCCATGTGACACTGGGGAAGTCACTTAACCTTCTGAGACTCAGTTTCTTCATTTGTCAGACGGGGATAATGATAGTATGCACCGCGCAAGGTTACGTAGGGCTGAATCAGTTAACATTTATAAAGCTCTCAAAACAATGCCTGATACATAGTAAATGCTCTATAAGTAGTTTTAATTAAATGATTTATCATTTACTGAACTCTGACTATATAATTATCATTTATTAAAATTCAGGTAAGTCCTGTTTTCCTCTGAGCCTCAGTTTCCCCACCTATCAATTGGAGGATTTTGACCAGATGGGCTCTGAGGACCCTCCTAAGTTCTGGAATTTGCTGATTTTTGTGTTTCCTCTGTCTTTGATCATGCTGTCTCACCACCCAGACTGTGGTCTACTGAGCGGCTGGATCCCAGGCCCTGCCCCACAAAGATTTCCCTGACCACAAAGACAACTCCTAGAGCACCAAGGGCGTGCCTGAGCACACCTAGAAACACACCACCCTCTGCAGCTTTGTTCCCCACCAAACTGCGAAATTTCCATGAGGGTGGCTAACTGTTTAGGGCTTCTCTGGGGCTCCACAGCACCCAGAGCTATGCTGCATACAGAAGGGGCTTAATAAAGGTCAACTGGTTTAAAACCTAAAGGAACTTCCTGCCAATACTTAAAGAACCATGGTGATGAATGGGGTCTAGGGAATCATCTAGCCCAAGAATGGCAAACGGGTTGTATTTTCAGTGCCAAGTCTAATCAATTATTAGCGCCCCCCCCCCCCCAGGCAATGTGTTGAAAAGGATTCTGGGGCCACATGAGAGCTCAGCTAGAGAAGAGTGCTGTGATTGATTACTGATGTCTGCAGTGAGCATGGTAAAGCTGGGGATGGTAACATGCTTGCCCCCTAAACTACTCCAATATCCTCCCCCTTTATAGAGAAACCCAGGTCTCCTGGCCCCCAAAGCACCCTTTATCCAGTCACCACATCCCCATTTGCAAAAACATTCCTATATGAAAGAGGAGCTGTGGCCTTTTAAAATTCAGTGTAAAAGGACACAAAAGACAACAGAAGACCAGAGACAAAAGAAATCCACACGGTGGGGAAGGAGGGTGGAAAACCTGCATAAAACACTGGACTTACTTTGGTTGTGAAACAAGACTAATTACAGAAGGGCAAAGTAGATACTCTAAGAAAGACTTTACTCTTTTTAAAGAAGGAAAAGTCTGGAACACTTGCTCAAAGTAGAAATCTTACAAATTCCTATTGCAAAATAACTCCTGGTCAGCCAACCACAATCTCTATAAATATATCACAAGATCAACAGCCCAGACAAATAGGGGGAGGGGGAGAATGACTGCATGGATTTTTTAAAAGTCAAAATAGTCCTTCTTATTGTTGGAAAGGAAGGAGTTCACCCATTTTCCTACAAAATGAGAGGCCCGGGAAGAAAAAGATTTTAATTCCTCACATCCCAATGGATGCCGACTGAGAAATCTACAGAGCCAAATTCTTTTGAAATTATTCTACAATTCTGTTTTCTTTGCAGGGAGGGGGGAGAAATCTGGTACCCTGAATCCATCGGGGCCGCCACGATCTTACAACGGCTCCCATGGGATTATTCAGGGTGGGAACAGCCAATTGCTCTAACGGGTCTGATCCAGGGGGTATGCCCTACAGGGTCCAGACCAGAAAAAGAGAAGCCAGTCTACGTATTTAAAACAGAGGTAATTTAATATAGGGATTTGAGGACACAGGTGGTAAATGGGTGAGATCAAGTGGGGGAAAGAGAGGCCACCAAGAACTAGCCAGGAGAGAGAAAGGGAAGAGATGGGGTTACCAGAAGTTGGGGCCGTTCAGCAAGGGCTGCCCAAATGGGAGTAGATCCCAGAGGCAGCTTACACAGAAAACACTGAGAGAGGCCAGAATGAGTGGGGACAAATACCCTGGGCTGGTCCCTTCTTCCCACCTTCCAAACTCCCTGCTAGGCATCCTTCTGGCTCAACTACTTGGAGGCCAGAGGGCAAGGGCACCCGGGAAATGCAGGTCCTTGTCAATCAGAGCACAGAAGGGGAAAGACAGTGAAGGAGCTCAGGTCAATCCAGCAGCTGAGCAGCTCCGATCAGGAAGCTCCTGGAGGACACAACCATGTGGTAGCGGTGTCCTGCACGCTCACCCAGGGGTCCCCCCCCCCCCCGAGTCTAGCTTCCCTGTAGGGACTGTAACTTCCTCACGGCCAGGACGGTCTTCCCCTGAACTGTGTCTTCCTCCGCACCAGCCAGCAGTCATGGCTCAAACCTGAAGGGACCCTGGAAGTCTGAGAAATGGACTTCAGGCCAACCGGTCCCAGTCTCCCAACATGTGGGATGTTTGGATGGCCTTCCAGCATACTTTTGCTTCAGGCCTTTGCTCAGAACCTACAGTGGACAGCAAATTCAGAATGTAAATGAAGGCTACTTGTTCCCAACCCATCAGTCAGAAGACCCAAGCACCCAGGAGACACTCCAGAAGCATCTCCTGACCAGATCTGGAAGACTATGTTTATGGGGGTCAGGAGTGGAGGCTCTGTGGTACTGAAGTCTGATGTCAGCTGGAGGGCTGAGATGGAAATGCTCCTAGGGCTCCAGAACTTTCTCACTTCTGATTAGACTCCAGATCCACACTGGAACTTCATGGTGGTCTTTTTTGAACCATATCGTGAAAGATAAGTGTTCCTTTCCCATGAGATGCAGGCTCACCCCTACGAACCCCTTCGTGTGGCTGTGGCTAAAGGCTTGGTTTCAAACTACACTGGGTAAAGAAAGGGCCCTTCCCTTTCACTGCCGGCTCCATCCCCACCTCCCCCCAGCCGCAGGACCAATCTCCCTCCCCTGTTTTCTTAAAGCACTTATTGCCTGGGCCATTCAAATCGTATTGATCAACTGGCTGGTACATTCAGTCATCTTTTTATGACCTGTCTCCCAAGCCGGAGCATCCATCTTCTTTGGGTAGAGGCCATGCCTCTGGATTCCCCAGTGCCCAACATATGGCCCAGCAGAGAGAACACATTTACCCGGCATCCTTAACGGGGAAAATGGCTCAGGGTCCCAGAAGCCTGCGTCTGGGGTGAGACAGGAATAACACAGTCTATCAGTACCCCACATTTGTCTAGTGATCGGCAGGATTTCTACACCCATTATTTCACTTAATTCTTTACAAAGCAGGAGTCATGATTTCCATTTCAGAGAAGAGGGCGCAGAGGTGAAGGGACTTTGCCCAAAGTCAGTACTTGCTGGCAGGGCTGAGATTCAAACCCATGACTTCTTCCAAGACAAATAGCCAAGTTTCTTGCCCCTCCTGGCTCTCGTCTCCCTTTCCAAGATTCCATGTCTTGCTTCTCTTTCCTGAAATGAATTGATTTAATGAAATCATTAAATGATAAAGAGTTCATAAATGGGGCGCCTGGGTGGCTCAGTTGGTTAAGCGACTGCCTTCGGCTCAGGTCATGATCCTGGAGTCCCGGGATCGAGTCCCGCATCGGGCTCCCTGCTCAGCAGGGAGTCTGCTTCTCCCTCTGACCCTCTTCCCTCTCGTGCTATCTCTCATTCTCTCTCTCTCAAATAAATAAATAAAATCTTTAAAAAAAAAAAAAGAGTTCATAAATGTGAAGGCACTCAGAACAGTGCCTGGCACAGACTAAGTGCTGAAAGTAATGGCCACCACTGCCTTCACTGTCATGGTCATCTCTCCATCACCATAAAACTCAATAAAACGCCAACCCACCAGAACACCAGCAGTTAGCAAACCTCATAGCCAATGCAGCAGAATATGGAAAATGCCCACATTTAATTAAAATGGGGAAATTACAGAATGTCAAATGACTGATCAGTTAAGAGGAGACATTTAAAGAGATCAGAGGATTCTTAGACCTACCCAAAGCATGGACCCACCCTGTACCAGACAACCACCAACACTTTATTCAAAATTAGGCCAGACTCTCCCTTCCTGACAGACCTCACGGAGAACACCTTCACTGCACAAAATATAGTACCTTCTCATCAGAGCACCATCTTTTGGGCCAGAAGGCCTGACGGACGAAGGGAAGATAAAGGCCCAGAGTGGAAGTAACATGAGCAAGGCCACGTGTGTCTGAATACAATCTACAAGCCCCTTTCAAGAGTGTCAGCCTTATCACTCCCTCGTTGGGTCTAGTGTGGGGCTCTGCAATCATGGGGCTGAATATGTATTTTTGCTGAGGCACAGAAAGATCAATGTTCCAGCTTCCAGCTCATGACCTGGCCCCAAGTCTTTGGGCCAACAGAACAAGTCAGCAGCTACCAGCCTCAGCTAAGACAGAAGATGGGAAGGCATAACTGTCATGTCAACTCTCCCAAATGGGGTTTTTCTACAAGAATCTCCAAAGCAGCTGTGTGCCCTCAGCTGTCACATCCACTGCTCCCTCTGTCTAATTGTGACTTGCCACTGTCAACAACTATGTTGCCAACTCTCATCTCCTTTGACCTAGTAATCCACTTCAGGGAACAAATTCTATGAATATTGTACAAAAGAAGGAAAGAGATTCATGCACAAAGATGTCCACTGCATTATTTATAATAAAAACTCGGAAACAATCTATATGCACAGTGTAAAAAAGTCTCTACTTACGAGGCGATCAGAATGGATGTCTGTGAACAGTGGAGAGCTACATGAAAAATACTTGGGCATTAAAGTGAAATGACAAGAACAGAATCAAAACTCTCTGTGTAACTTTGTATAAGCCAACTCCCAAAGCAATTGCTCTGAATGGCTCAGAAATTCTTCTTCCTTCCTGCTTAGCTTTCTATCATCACCGCATGTGAGGAAACACTCATTGTACTTGAACGCATGTTGCACATCTATACAGGAAGGTACTGGGAAAGGGTGATTTCCTGGGATGCCATCCTTCTCTGGAATGAAGACGTGTGACTCTGCAAAGACATCCTTTTACACTCTGTCGTCAGGATGAGGGCGCCTGAGGAGACGTGGTGGCTGAACCCAGGCACACACCCATCCACGGTGAAGTTCAGGACTCCGGGTATTCAAACTCCACTGGGAGCTGCCCGAGATGACCTACTGAGTTCATTCAAGCACTAAGATGTTCTCTAATAAACTCTGGCGGAAGGTGATCTTAAGCCTACCACCTTTTTCATAGAGTAGACCCTGAGAGGGAGGTTTTTAGATCGTAGATAGCTGCACCCACCCACAACAACTCCATGACTGCTACTGAGCGTACAGAGATACTACTACGGGTCAGTAACTCTAAAAGGCTCGTTAAATACGTTTGAACTCCTCCAACACCCTCAATTAACTAGGAATTATTCATCTGCTTTACAACTGGAGAAACTAAAGTCCTGAGAAGTACGGGGACTTGTTATGGTAGAGACGTGGATCCACCAAGTGAGAATGTTCAGATGTGCAGTCCAACCACATGGCACAGTCTGAAATGTGAATGTAGGTCAGGTATCTTTAGTAAGCCATCTTGTTTTATCCTCACTGCATAACTGTGCAGCGGAGAATACTGTTGCCATTTGTCTGGGTCTTCCCAGAGTTCCTAATACTGCTGTGATCTTATAGATAAAGAGACAGGCTCAGAGGGATGAAACCACTTGACCAAAATCACCCAGCTGGTAAACAACAGGGCCAGTATTTGAAATCAGGCTTTTCTGGCCCCAAAGCCCACGCACTCAGCCATCCTGCCACACCTAATGCCACCAAAAGGAAATAAAATGAGAGAGCAATTAAGGAGTCAGACTATACACCACAATATAAGGAAACATGTCCAGAGCCACAGAGGTTGCCCAGAAGTGGTGGGCTCCCATGGGGAGCGTGCCATCTGAGGGTAGACAGTCCACCCACATGGTGAAAAACTAACAGTGGTTACGAGGAAAAGGAGAGATGAGCTCCTAGGGTAGGGGGGATGAAAGAGGCGGTGCTCTTTGCCACAAGATTCCAGTTCCAAATCCTTCTGGAAGAGCCAGCCCTTCCTAACCCTTCTTCAGACTGGCCCTAATTACCTAGCTTTTCTCGTCCTCCATATTTAAGGGCCACCATCTTTTAGTGAAATGTTGCGGACCAAATATTTCATTTCCTTTATTCCCCTCTTCCTGGCTTCACAAGCGTAGTAAAAAGTTAATGAATCTATAAATTGCTCACTGGCTTAAAATGAAAAAAAAAAAAAAAAAAAAAAAAACAGTTAATGGAAATTTTAATGAAAACGCCCCATCCGCATAACTGATGGCAAACCCAGGCCCAGAATGGCTGGCACTGCGTGGCCCAAACCAAGTGCCATGAAAGCTTGAAAACATTTCCTGGAAGAAAGTGTATCAGAATTGGAAAAGAAGAAGTAAAATAGTCTCTATGCATTGCAGATGACATGATTTTATATAGAGTAAATCCTGAAGACTCAACCAAAACACTATTAGCTCTGATCAAATGAATTCAGTAAAGTTACAGGATATAAAATTAACACACAAAAATCAGTAGCATTTCTGTACACTCACAACAAATTTTCTGAAAAACAAAGAAATCAATCCCATTTCTAATAGCATCAAAAACAATTAAAACACTTAGGAATAAATTTAACTAAGGCACTGAAAGATCTCTACTCTGAAAACAACAAGACATTGATGAAAGAAATCCAAGAAGACACAAATAAATGGAAAGGTATCCTGTGTTCATAGACTGAAAGAATTAATGTTAAAATGTCAATTTTACTACTAAAAGCATTCTATGGATTCAATGCAATCCCTATCAAGATTCCAAATGACATTTTTTATACAAGTAGAAAAAATGCTCCCAAATTTTACACGGAACCACAAAAGATCCCAAAGAGTCAAAGAAATTCTGAGAAAAAAGAACAAAGCAGAAGGCATCGACTTCCTGGTTTCGAGCTATACTATAAAGCTACAGTCATCAAAACAGTGTATTACCAGCATAAAAACAGAGAGACCCATGGAACAGAATCGAGAGCCCAGAAATAAGCCCAAGGATGTGTGGTCAACTAATATTTGACAAGGGAGCCAAGAATACTGAAGAATGGAGAAAAGACAAGTCTTCTCAATAAATGGTGCCAGGATAAATGGATATTCACCCATAAGATAATGAAACTAGACCTTTATCTTATACCATACCCACAAAAATTAACTCAAAAATGGATCAGATTTAAAAGCAAGACCTAAAACCATGAAACTTCTAGAAGAAAACATACATAGGATAGGAATAAAGCTCTTTGAAATGGGTCTTTGTAATGATTTTTTTTTGGACAGGATACATAAAGCACAAGCAACAAAATAAAAAACAAGTGGGACAACATCAAACAAGAAAGCTTCAAAACAGCAAAAGAAATCAACAAGGTGAAAAGACAACCTACAGAATGGGGAGAAATTATCTGCAGAACATGCATCTGATGAAGGGGTTACTATCCAAGATCTATAAAGAACTCCTACAGCTCAACAGCAAAAACATAAATTAAAAAAAAAAAAAAGAACAAAACAAAACTATTTAGAATGGGAAAAGGACCTGAAGAGACATTTCTCCAAAGAAGATATACAAAAGGCCAAGAGGTCCATGAAAAGATGCTCAACATCACTAGTCATCAGGGAAAGGTACGTTAAAACCACAATGAGACACCACCCCACACCTGTTAGAACGGCCAATATTAAAAAAAAAAAAAAAAAAAAAGACAAGGGATAACAAATGCTGGTGGGAAGGCAGAGAAAAAGGAGCCCTTGTGCACTGCTGGTGCGAACGTAAATTGGTACAACCCCTATGGAAAACAGTATGGAAATCCCTCAAAAAATTAAAAAGAGAACTGCCATATCATCCAGCAATTCCACTTTGGGCAATACATCCAAAGGAAATGAAAACGCTAAATCAAAAAGATATCCGCACCCCATGTTCACTGCAGCACTGTTTACAAGAGCCAAGACATGGAAACAACCTAAGTCCATCAATGGATGAATGGATAAAGTAGTTGTGGTATATGTACACAATGGAATATTATTTGGTCGTTAAAAAAAAAAGGGGAGGAAATCTTGCCATTTATGACAACGTGGATACCTAGAGGGTATTATGCTAAGGGAAATAATTTAGAGAAAGACAAATACTATATGATTTCATCTATATATGGCATCTGAAAAAAGAGAAGGAAGGGAGGGAGGGAAGGAAAGAGAAGAGAAAGAACCAAACTCACAGAAAAAGAGATCCAACTCTTGCTTACCGGAGGTGGAGGGGAGGGGACAAGGAACTGGAGGAAGATGGCCAAAATGTGCAAACTTGCAGCTAGAAGACAAAGTCCTAGGGCTATAAGACACAGCATGAGGACTATAAGCTAACATTGCTGCATGGTATACAGGAAAGTTAAAGAGAATAAATCCTCAGAGTTCCCATAAGAAAAGAAAAAAATTCTTTTCCTTTTTTTTTTCCCTCTTTATTGGATCTCTGTGAGAAGATGGATTTAGCTGAACCTACTGTGGTCATCATTCCACAATACACGTAAACCAAATTGTTGTGCTGTCCGTCATAAACTATACAGTGATGGAGCATGCCAACCGTCCCTCAGTGAAATTGGGGGGGGGGGGGATGGAAAAAAAATTAAGAAGAAAGTGGGGTTCCAAGCTCATGGACGTCTGAAAGATGAGAAAGTCTCCAGGCTTCAAGGTGGTATCGTGCGCTACATCTACCCTAAAGGAAACGTCGTCAGCAAGTTCGATCAGCGAACTGGGAAACCCCATTTGAGAAAAAGAAAGTGGCACGGGCCCACACCTGCTCTGAGGCATGAAGCCAAAGCTCAGGACTCAACTCCAAAAATGGAAAAAAGTTGTGATAACTGAAAAGCCACCACATATTGCTGGGATTCTCAACAGGAGTCCATTGACATCTGGTCACCTGAGTTCCCCTCCTCTGAAATGCTAGAGTTGACAGGAGAGGGTATTGTATATTTGGGGAAAAGGGCCCCAGGCCATCCAGGTTCATGCTCCCTATTCAAAAGTACTGCTTTGATGCCTGCTCTATGTCAGACACTGAGCTAGGACATTTACAGATTTTGTTTCTGATATGCCCCCTACAACATGGGATCTAATAAATAAAACCGTCCTCACTTTAACCTGGTAAGGAAAAGGAGGCTCAGAGAAGTCAAGTGACCACCTCGAAGTCACACAGCAAGTCCAACCCCATCCTCACAGGTAGATACTCAGGCAGTCAGCACTCCTGAAAACTCACCCAGGCTTCCTTCAAAAGCCTCCAAAAACAGACCTCCAGCCTCCTCCATTCAAGGCCCTCTGATCCAACAACGCCGATTTGGTCTTTTTAAGATACAAGTCTGACTCTTGCCTTCTCCTCTTTAGACCTTCACAGACTCCCCTCTTCCTGCCGAGGTAAAAACCATGCTCTGTCCCAGCCTCCATTACCTAATGCTCTGGCCACACCAGCACTTCTGCCCCCGCTGCCTAGCTCACCGCCTGCTCACTCTCCTCCCCAACCGCCCCCCCCAACTCCCATCCTAGAATCACCTCCACCAGGAAACTCCCTGACACCCCCAGCTGCCCTCCTCCACCTCCTACCCCCACCCAGCTCCGCAAGGCAGGGTTAGAGCCCCTCTGATGTACCCGTCTGCCCAGTGGTCCCACTGCTCAATTACCTGCCGGCCTGCCTCCTTCCCCAGGCCGTGGGCAGCCCCGAGGTCGGGGACTGAGGCCTGTTCACCCAGCACAGGGCCTGACCCGGAGAAACCCAGGAAACCTTGAGAAAGGGCAGGGTGGCAGGAGATGTCTCCCCGCGGTGGCATCCTTGTCACACAACACCCTCCAACCCTGGGGCCAGGTCCAGCTCTGCCCAGTCTTCCCCAGCCTCCCCGAGGGACAATCGCCTGGACCAGTGGCCCTATCACTTCCTCTGACGCCTTCTATGTCCTCGCCTGTTCACTCCTCTCTCAGAGGCTCTACCAGGATGAAAGGGGCTGAGACCACAGACTCAGAGAAACGAAGACCAGAAGCAGCAGAGAGGGCCAGGGAGCCACAGCACGGGAACAGGAGGGCGACAAGCATACGCTCAGGAGAGCGGGGAACGGGCCTGCGTTTGTCCCCTGGGCGGTCCGGGCCATCGGCAAAGCGAGGCGGACGCAGACACCCGCCGCCAGCACCCAGGGCCCTCGAAGGACTGCACAGGGACAAGAAATACCTGGAAATTCTAACCGCCGCTTTTAGTTTCCAGAGATTTCTGAAGCCTCTTTCTCTTTGTTTTTCCCCTAAACCAGTTACAATTAGCATTGAGGGATATAATTACGTTGTTAGTCTAATTGCCTGTTTGAAGCCGGATCTACGGGGGTTTAATGGAAGATCTGAGGGG
Source organism: Zalophus californianus (assembly GCF_009762305.2). Taxonomy (NCBI): domain Eukaryota; kingdom Metazoa; phylum Chordata; class Mammalia; order Carnivora; family Otariidae; genus Zalophus; species Zalophus californianus. Next base: position 20,077,635 of record NC_045607.1, read on the forward strand.
GAGGGCAGATAAAATAAAAAGTCAGGATAATCACAGAAGAGCTGTGTCATGTGACTCTCCTCCCAGGTAGAGACAAGGCCTGAACTGCGTCAGAGGCCAGGGAATTGCCTCCTGCGCCAAGTCCCCGGCCCGACGGGGCGGGGGACGGAGCAACCGGGCGGCGCGACTTCGCTGGAAATTGATTTTGGAGACGCTGACCTAATTAATCAGGAAACGATCTTAGAAAGGCCTTCAGATGCGGAGCCTCTGCACTATTACCGTCAGTGACACACTTACACATTGGCGGGCAGTATCTTCCTAGGTGGAGCGGGCATGGTGGAAGCTGCCAGGGCAGCTGCGAGCCCAGAGACCTGCCCGTCGCTAGGGGAGACCGGCCCTGTGCAGGCAGAGCACACGCCTCGGGGTCCTGGGGACACAATTCAGAGGGAGGCAGCTCTGAGCTCAGGAGGAAGAGGGGCATTCTCCTCCAGGGGAAGATGACGATGGAGAGGCAGTGAGCACCTGGACAACAGAGGCATTCAAGTGGGACAGTCTCGTGGTGAAGATGCAGAGTAACCAGCCATGAGGAAGAACCCAATGCCTCGGAGGGGCTCTCCAAATAGCCCGTCTCCAGGCCACAGAGACAAAGGGGGTGTAGAGGAATAGTGAGGAGAGAAAAGTTCTCTTCATATCGGAGGACACCTCCTGCCTCCCGGCACTGAGCCCCCGAATTATGGGACTTCCACTCTTAAGACCCAGCCCTTACACCTGGGTGGCAATGGAAATGTTCCTTCTCTAATTGCTTTTTTCCAAATACAGGCAGCAATTCGCAGTAACCAAAAGCTACTTCCATATGGGAAAAGTGAAGTTTCTCGTTCAAGCAGAGGAGCCCAGGTTCAAACCCAGCTCTGATTCCCAAATTCCCCGGATAAGTCAAGAGCAAGGCAATCTCATGGGCAATTATGGCCATCACGGTGGCCTTGCTGTTCCCGGGGCCTTCTCCTCCACCGTCCCGTTCAATACAAGCACAACATCTGGCCTGGGGACCAAGGAGCCTGCCTTCAAACCTCATCTCCGCCACTGTGAAGTCCAGAAAGCAGAGATCAGTTGCCCCCCACCCCCGGTCCTTCAGCTGCCCATCATGAAGAGAAGGGGGGAAGCGGATCACTTCATAGCACCCCACCCCCCAGTTCCAAAATGTAGGAAAGCAGTATGCTTCCCTACCAAGCTGGGAAGTACAGGGATAACAACTTGACCAGACAGGACTGACCCTGTGTACATGCCTTCTAAAGCTATTGCCCCTGGCACCCCCACAATGCAAGAGACTCCCACCTGCTCACCCCAGCCTGGTTGGCTCCTAGCACAATGCCTGGCACATGGTGGACACCAAAATTATATGGACAGATAAATGCCACTAAGTGGGCACTTAACTGGCCACTACCAGGTGGGTCTGTCTGATGAAATGACAGGTGTCCATTTAATCCAGTAAGCTGGGTCTGAAACATCTCAGCCTCAGGGTCAGAGAAATAGGCCTCAGATTCCTTCCAGAATCTTCTACGTCCCATGGCCACACGCCTCCTCTGATCTGACAACGGCATAGCTGTGAGACCTGGGTGCCCTCAGCAATTCTCTTTAAGAGTGAAGTGTGAGAATTTGGGTCTCCAGGCAAAGATGGGCACTCAGATGCCATGGAGTTGGGCAAGGCAGTCTCTGCTTCCCTCCCACGCCGCGCCTTCTGACTAACTTGTGCCTATAAGCAGAACTGTCATATTCCAAATCTCAGGGCTGCCTGGAAGAAATGAGTTCTACCGGGTTTTCTGCATTTTCCCCATTCAGGGTTGACAATGGCCACGGAGTGTGCTTGAGGCCCTCAGTACAAAGGGAGCGAAAATTCCACTGCGCCATTTATGAGGCTGCACTGCACATATGACCCAGAGCAGAAAGACTCATTGAAATCCAATAAAGGTGAGGGGCGGGGGGAGGCTCCTCTGTTCCTGGAGGCCCACAGCATCTCCTTCCACACAATCTGCTTGGCTCCGCCATCGACTGAGGGGAAAACAAGCTGCCATTCTGACGCTCTTTGTCAAGAGCAACAAGATGGCAACTAAGGGGACTTCCTGGACTTGCCCTTCTCCCCCACATTCCTCGAGGCCTTCAATTCAAAGGCCTTCAGAAGTCTGAGGCAGCTGTGGTTTTCTTGGGAGGGAGTAGGGGGAGTAAAAGTTTATTTATAATAAAACATAAAAATAGAGCCGTGGCACTTTTTTTCTAGTGGCGACAACTGCTGGCTGTTTCCACATTCTAAAAGGCCAGGAGACCTTGTACCTGCGCAGAAGCCTCCATGTCAGGGCTGGTTCCGGCCACACAGAGCAGCCAGGGAGATGTGGAAGGCCCAAACAGGGTCTCCCAAGGGCCTGACCCTGAGCTTCAGAACAGAAGCCAGAACTCTCCATTCACTTCAGCATGTGGCCATGGGAGTTGGAAGGTTCTAGAAGGACCCTACGTGTCAAGCCCTGTGCTGGACTTGATAGATACCTCAAGGAACTTGCTATCTAGTAGGGCCAAGATGGCGTCACATGGAACTCACATGGATGCTGTGAGTATACTCTCATCATTTGCACCACATGAGCGTTCATTAGGTGTGCAGTATTTGACACACATCACCTCTTTTAATCCTCACAGTAATGCTGTGGGGTAGGTATTCTGTACCTCAACTGTCCAGATGAAGAAATGGAGAACGACGAGGTTTCTCGTTCAAGGGGAGAAGCCCAGGTTCAAACCCAACTCTTGATTCCCAAATTCCCTGGATGATCCCAACCAACCAGTGGAGAAGGATTCCCTAAAAAAGGCCCCAGGGCAGATTCTTTGTCAGGAGAGCCAAATGCGGATGAGCTTGCCCCCTCCCTCACTCCCTTCCTTCCACAAAGCCGCCCTGAGCCCCTCCTCTGAACCAGGCACGCTACCCACAGGATCTCAGGGAAGAGAGGTGTGGAAAACAGCAGGCCTCCACTTGGAAAGAGAGGAAAGAGAGACGCTATCAGTGTAATCCTGAACACAGAACCAAGACTGGAGAACCACAGCCAGCCAGGAGCAGGCAGGCCTTCCCAGAGCCCCCCACAACACAATGAACGGGCTACAGGGAAGAACTGGGTGAGGCCCATCTCTGGAAACAAGCGGCTCCTGGCCATAAAGCCTGGAGTGCAAAATGGTGCCTGGGAAGGTTCCCCCACATAACCCACCACTGGGCTCCCCTTGGGTTCTGTGAATACAGGTGAGTGTAAGGGCGTGAGACCCCCAGCCTGCACACAACACATAAGCACCCACCCCGCCACCCACCTGCCCCCCTCCAACACCCCTGCAAGGGGTATTATCACACCCCACTCCAGAGAGGAGGAAATGAAGCTCACACATCCTCACTCCTTGGCCTACAATCGGTAGAGATGGAAGAGGCTCTGCGGATGATTAACATCCCAGCCTGCCCCCACCTCGAGTAAGTAATTACACACTGGGTCAGGTCTGTAGTCCCTCCCTGTAGGTACCGTGTCTGCAATCAGGGGAATGAAGGTGGGGCATCTTGAAGGAGCGAAGGGCTGTCTGTCTCTGTGAACTCACATGAAATCCCAGGACTCCCCGTTTCCTTGGAAAACAGTTTCTAGACTTGTCACCTACAAATTGCCTGAATCTTTCTTTTTTAGAAGGTTTCCCCTACTTCACTAATTGCTTCCACTGCCTTTTGCTCCATAAATTTAATTAACCTGCTATGTGACCTTGGGTTAGGCAAGCCACCACCCCTCTTCAAACTCAGTGTCCTTCTCTGTAAAATGAGAGCAGGAATCTCTCGGAGCCCAGACTGCTCCACCATCCCTGGATTTTGTGACGGGGCTTGGGCTAATAAGCACATGACCTTGATGTTCCTGGCTGCTTTGGCCTGCAGCTTCCCAGAGCGCCTGGACCGTCCTGCTCTGAACAGCCCCTGGCCCTGAGTCAGTGGCACTAGCTCTCAAGGCCTTGCATTATCCTAGATGAAAAGACAGGACAGCCTAACTTGGCAAAGTCCCCTCTGTCCCTGATGGACCCCCAAAGCTCAAATTTGCCTCTAGCATTTCAGTGGAGCTGCCAGTCCCTGGGTGTAGGAGAAACTCCAGATCAGGGGCTGGATCAAGAGCATAAGCGTGAGGCTGAAATTGTAATAATAATAACTGACATTTATATCACGCCTTTCATCCCCAAATCCCAAATTAATTAACTTTTTACGAGACATTTTTAAACTAGTGCCATTTAATAAAATTCTATTAGGAGAAGTCTTTTTTTTCCCCCAGCCCTATATTTTTATTAACAGCCACCAAAAATATAATTTACAGCCAACCTAGAGCCAGTCAAGAGAGAGACAGGGAGTGGCTGATTCCGCTGGTGAGAAAGCAGGAGATCTAGCACAGGCCACAGGGGCTGACCCCCTGGCCTCACTGTTAGGGGTCTGGGTCCTCTGGGGCGGGGGGGGGGGGGGGGGGGGATGGTGACTCTACAAGACTGAATCTCAGGCCTGTACCATTCATCTCATATTTATTGATCATCTATACTCTGCAGCCACTATGGGAGCTGCTATGCATAAATCAAGCAAACAAAGCACTCTGGTCCATGCATTCTTGGGGCACACAACCTGAAGGGGTAGAGAAACGTGAAACAGTATCTCACTGGTAACTAGGTAATTGTAATTGTGCTAGGTGCTAAGAAGAGAGAGACCCTGCTCTTCCCCGCCCCCACCCCCACAGCATCAAACAGGAAGCATAATCTAGCCTGGAGATGGGGGCGTGGGGGGCAGGAAAGACCTCCCTGAACAACTGATTTTTAACCTGAAAAAATGGCTTGGTGTAAGCTACGCAAAACGTGGGAGTAGAGGGAGGGGGCACAATCCAGGCAATGGGAACAGGGTATGTGAGCGCTCAGAGGCTGAAAGGTGTGTGGCATGTCTAAGAAGGAAAAGAAGGCCAGTCTGGCAGGGCAGAGGGAGGGTGGGTGCAAGGTGGGTTCGGAGAGATGGTCAGGCCAGTGGAACCCCATCCTGAGGAGAAAAAAATGAAAGCGGAGCAAGTCTCAAGCAGAGGTGATACATGCTCAAATGTGTCCTTCTAAATAACTGGGTCACAGCTGACCTGTACACTCTTTTGTCTGTAGAATATCACCTTTTTATGTGCACCTGTTACATCTGCCCTGTCCAATACACTTGCCACAAGCCACGTGGGACTGCTGAGCATTTGAGACGTGGCTAATCCAAAGTGAGACATGCTGTGTGTGGGAACTACACACCAATTTTGAACACTTCATGTGAAATTTAAAAAAAAAAAACAAAACAAAACAGTATGATGGATTAACAAGAATTCTTATATTGGCTACATGTTGAAATAACACGTTGGAGATACTGGGGTTGAGAACACATTAACATTAATTTCACCTGTTTCTTTTTCTTTCTTTTTTTTTTTTTTAACTGCGGCTACTAGAGAATTTAAGGCACATGGGTGGCTTGCATTCTACTTCTGCTGGACATCTCCGTGTTACGTATTTAAGAACAAAGGATTTTAAATAAATTATTTATTCCTCTACTTCAGGGAGAAGATGAGCATTCACGGCTACTGTGGCTAGATTAAGCCCAAGAGCATACTTATCTGGTCCTCGCTCCGTACTCCAACAAACCACTAGGGGAGGGCGGAAAGGTAGGATTTCCACATGGGATCAGAACTGTGCAGGGTGGGAGCATGGGCAAGAGGAGGCCAAAGTTCTAACAGGCAATCCAGCCCCAACTATCACCGTCTCATTCCTCACCCAGACTTAGTTAAGGAGGGGAAAAAAGGGGAGGGGGTTTAAAAGAAGAAAACCCAAAAGTCTTTCAACTCCCACTTCCTGTGTCACAGTGAAGTGAGGGGAAGTGAGGGGAAGATCAAGGTTCTCCAGAGTCACCTGGACTCCTTTTCAGTATTCAGGGCCAAACTTCCTTTTCTGACATTGGCAATGGATGGGACAGTCAATGCAGGTGAGGGAGGCCTAGGTCCCTCTTCATCCTCTAAACAGGTTTTACAAACGACTGTCCTGAAATGTTTGGGTTGTTTTTTTTTTTTTAGGGGTGGGGAGGGGGATCACATTATTTAAATTTTTTTTCAATTAGTTGACATAATTTGGAATTTAGGATAATTTACATAAAACTCCAGATCTAGAACTTCTCTTAAAAAAAAAAAAAAAGAGAGAGAGAGAGAGAAGATCTGGCCATACTGGGCCTATGTTCTGACACGACCACAGTCAGCCGTAGCCCAATGCCAGTAGCTGCCGCGGGATGGAATACAGGGGCTCCCGGTCCTGCTGCAAGCAGGTCCACGCCCTGCCCAGATGCACCTGCATGCTCGCCGTAATCAAGCTGCTGAGCACATCACACATGCTTTGGAACCTCTCGAAGTGCGGTAACTGTTGTCCAGAACACCCTTCCCTCTCGGGTCCATGGTTAGCTCCTTATCCGACACTGTTCCCCCAGGCTCAGGCTCTCCCTAACCCTCCGGGTCTCCTGGGGTGCGTGCTGAGTTTGCACTTACCATACACTAGTGTAATAATTCGTGCCCATCTCACTTCCTCTACTGGACGCTGAGCCATTTAAGGGCAAGGATCACATCCTGCTTTGCTCCCCAGTCCCATCGGCGCCAGGCAGAAAGATGCCCAAGAATGTTTACTTTTCGAACCGTGCCAAGAAGAGTGAAAACATGTTGGAAAATCACACCCTACCCTTGCCTCCTCCCCAGCCAAAATTTCTTCTGGTGATGTTTCTAGATACGGCTGGGACCGTAGTCAACCTGGTGAAACCAACCTAGAACACCCCTCCAAATGAACTATACTTTCACCAATTACCTTAGAGGCCAAAAAAGTCATTAGAGCTTGAAAATTATATGGAGTCTGGAGTGACTTTGAACCCATGTAACCACCCTAAATAGCTCTTTCTGTTGAGCGAACAAGAATTTCTTGATTGCCCTTTTTGAAGTTGCCAGAGCCCTGTCTTGTTGCTATTAAAATGAAGTTTCACCATGGTCCTAAACCAGTTCTTCTCGTTTTCTTGAAAGAATGGACTGTCATTCAGCCACAAATAAAACCTTTTCTAAAACAGCAAATGCAAGGGGACCTGCCCAGCAAAGCGAGAAGCAATCATTTCTCCATGTCGGATAAATGGAGCACTGATTCACCGATTGCTCCACATTATTTCCTGAGCAGCTACTACACGCGGGACCCAGCGAGGCACGGGTGCATAGAGCCCAGTAGTGGCGAGAGTCACAAAGGAGACCTAAAAGGGCATGCCAGATCCACGCATGAGGACATCTAACTTTTCAGTTACTCCATCAACACGAGCACAGGGATGCAGGCCATTCTCCTCCTCAGCAAATGAAAGGCTTTTTGAACCCCTGGATCCTGCCTTCAACCGAGTGACAGCAATCAGGAAGACAAAATACAATGGAAAACAGAAGAGACTTAAAATTCAGACGTGCGAAATGATCTCCCAAGCCACTCCTCTGGATGAAATTTAAAAAAAAAAAGGATAACTGTACCTAAAAACTTATGAAGCTCTAGCATCTTGAGTACGGAGAATGAGGCTCAGAGAAGGTCCTATCTTGTCTGGATTCGACGTTCTACTCAAGAGCCCACCACTTCCTCCACCTCTGATATCTTCAAGGGTTATGGAAGGCTGACGACTTACTCCAAGCCACTCCAAGCCAGACACTGGGCTACGCGTTCTGCTAGCTGTCTACTTCATCTCCCAAACACCCGATGTGGTAGGAGCTGTTCTCATCTGCCTCTTCCAGATGGCTTGGAGAAGGTCGACCAGCTGTCCAGCTGCACGTGCATCCCAAGCAATCTGGTCACCATGGCTTCAGTGGATACCCAACACTGACCTGATATTCACTCATCTCTCCAGAGCCAAGAAGAGAACAAAAATAAAGGCTGGAGTTTTCAGAGCACAAGATCCAAGTGCTGAGGAGGAGAAATGAAACAAGACACCTAGACACACCCTGATCCCATTTCCCACCTCCAAGAACAAAGAGGAATACTAAATGCTTCCACAGAGGGGAAAAACACCAGTAGAGCAGTAAGACGGTGTAGCCTTATACTGCTCATCTGCACGGGCCAGAAGAATGCAGAAGCTGCAAGGCTCTGAGAAAATGGGCCCTGAACCTAGAACCCAACTGCAAACCAACCCATCATTCAAGTGTAAGGAAAAGCAATGACCTCTTCTAAACAACAGACATTCGGCTGCCACCCCAGCACCTTTTCTGAGAAACATTAAGGAAAATGAACCCAAAGAAGACCTCTGAGAGAATTTAAAAAGGAAGAGAAAGAAACCCAACAAAGCAGAGAGACGTCTAAATAGGGAACACAGAGCTGTGAAGCTCCAGGCGGCTCTTATGAAATACCCGAAAACAGAATGCGTATTTTATTAAGCTGGAAATAAAATTCCATATCATATTAACCAAGAACAGCTTATAGAGAGAGGATAAGGAATGTGTAAGTGCATTTAAGGGCCAACTATTTGGGGGAGGAGGGGCAAGGACAGGGGGGAAGAGGCTTGAGGGTAATTACAGATACTAATTAATTCCTGCCCAAGCTTCAATGTTTGTTAAAAATTTAAGCACAGGAAATGAGAAATAGGGTCATGACTTCTAAATCAAAGGGGGGTGGGGCGAGCAGCAGCAGAATTAAAGAACAGAAATAAGGAAAAGGGGTAACTAAAGAAAGCTTTAGCAATCCAACAATAAGAAGGAAAAAACACCATGGAAAACCAAAAGAAAATAAGGTGGCAGAAAGAAGTTGAAACTTAGGGGCGCCTGGGTGGCTCAGTCGGTTAAGCGTCTGCCTTCGGCTCAGGTCATGACCCCAGGGTCCTGGGATGGAGTCCCGCATCCGGCTCCCTGCTCGGCGGGGAGTCGGCTTCTCCCTCTCCCTCTGCCCCTCCTCCCTGCTTGTGTTCTGGCTCTCACTCAAATTAATTAATTTAAAAAAAAGAAGCTGAAACTTTAACAAGCAATCACAATAAATATGGGTGGTATATAAATCCCCCACTAAAAACCAGAGTATCACAAATGGGGGCAGGGGGGTGCAGGGTGGGCCAGGAGCTGAAACGAAGAGACCCAGAAAGGGTAAGAGCAGAAGGAAGAGGGTGCAAGATGTTACCAATGAGGAAGATGGGCAGTGGGCACATGGGAGCTCTCCGTATTGATCTGCAACTCCACTCCTCGTGAAGTCTTAAATTGTTTCAAAACAAAGTTTTTTTTTTTTTTAAAGATTTTATTTGAGAGAGAGAATGAGATAGAGAGAGCATGAGAGGGGGGAAGGGTCAGAGGGAGAAGCAGACTCCCTGCTGAGCAGGGAGCCCGATGTGGCACTGGATCCCGGGACTCCAGGATCATGACCTGAGCCGAAGGCAGTCGCTTAACCAACTGAGCCACCCAGGCGCCCCAGAAAGTTTTTTTTTTTTTTAAGATTGTATGTATGTATGTATTTACTGGGGGCAAGGGGAGGGAGGGAAGGAGGGAATCTCAAGCAGAGTCCACACTGAGCACAGAGCCTGATGCAGGGCTCCATCCCACGACCCTGAGATCATGACCTGAGCTGAAATCAAGAGTCGGATGCTTAGGGGCGCCTGGGTGGCTCAGTCGTTAGGTGTCTGCCTTCGGCTCAGGTCATGATCCCAGTGGGATCAAGCCCCGCATCGGGCTCCCTGCTCAGTGGGGAACCTGCTTCTCCCTCTCCCACTCCCCCTGCTTGTGTTCCCTCTCTCGCTGTGTCTCTGTCAAATAAATAAATAAAATCTTTAAAAAAAGGAGTCGGACGCTTAACCGACTGAGCCACCCAGGCGCCCCTCAAAACAGCAAGTTTTTCAAACAAGGGATCCACAAAATGACACCAAGGCATATGTCAATAAAAAGCAGAAATGGCAAAAAAAAAAAAAAAAAAAGAATGGCAACAAACTCCAAGGGAAAAAAGAGAGAGAGAATTACAAAGGACAAAAAGTTTCATGGATATAAAATTTAATGACCAAAAGGATATGCAGTAATGACCTTTCACATAGCCATAAAATACAAAGAGCAAAAATTGCTGAAAATACAAAGAGAAATGGAAAAAACAATTGGTTGTAACAGGACATTGCAGCACACTTCCCCAAAATGGACAGATCATGAGGATTAAAAAAAAAAAAAAAAAAAAGAGGCAAAAAAGGACCTGAAAAACACAATCTGCCAATTTGATATATTTTTATATGTACTTATAAGATAATGCACATCTTTTCAAAAATCCACAGATCACAAACTGATCACATGATCGGCCACAGAGAAAACCTCAATAATTTTTTTAAATTAGAAATTACACAGGCCATATTCTCTGACCACGAAGCAATAAAACTAAAAATTAAACTGAAAGAGCCACAAAACGTTTAACCACTTGGAAATGTAACCCAAAGGTTATTTTTTTTTTAAGAAATTAAAACAAACTGCAGACTGTTTAAAAAATGAACAATGAAAGCACTATATAGCAAAACCCATGGGATATTCCAAAGCAGTCACTCAAAAAAGAAAAAACTCAAAATAAACCGAAAGTAGAAAATGAGCAAAGATAATTAGAAGCTAAAGAAACAGAAAACAAAAGACCAGATAATAAAAACAAGAGCAAGTCTTTCGAAATTATTAAAAAACAGCCAATGCTACCCCTCCACACCCATGCGTCCAGCCGAGAAAATTAAAAATAAATTTAAAGTATTAAAAAAAAGAGAAGATAAGGGGCGCCTGGGTGGCTCAGTTGGTTGGGCGTCTGCCTTCGGCTCAGGTCATGATCCCCAGGTCCTAGGATCGAGCCCTGTGCCAGGCTCCCTGCTCAGCGAGGAGCCTGCTTCTCCCTCATCCCTCTGCTCCCCCACCCCACTTGTGTTCTCTCTCTCTCTCACATAAATAAAATCTTTAAAAAAAAAAAAAGAGAAGAGAATATGGCTATAACTACAGAATCAGAAGAAGGGACAGTGGGAAGGAGGGAAAAAGGAATACTTTATTTTAAATTTTATATTTATCTATTTTAACGCATACAAAATAAGACTGGTTTCTAGATAATAAAAATTACCCAAAATTGACTCAAGAGGAAACAGAAAACCTGAATAGATCAAAAGTCAGAGGAAGAAATGTGAATTATAAAGTTACTGGGAATATTCAAATAATTTTACTAGCAAATTCTACCAAATCCTCAATAAACAGATTACATCTATGTTTTCTAAATTGTTGGGGGGAGGGTAGCATTTCAATTCTTGCTACAAAGTCAACATACTTGTCCTATTAAAACTGGGTAAGGATAGGGCGCCTGAGTGGCTCAGTCAATTAAGCAATCTGCCTTCGGCTCCGGTCATGATCCCAGGGTCCTGGGATCGAGTCCCACATCAGGCTTCTTGCTCAGTGAGGAGCCTGCTTCTACCCCTGCCAGCTGCTCACCCTGCTTGTGCGTGCACACATGTTCTTTCTCTCTCTCTCCCTCTGACAAATAAATAAAATCTTTATTAAAAAACAAACTGGGTAAGGATCATTTAAAAGATAGAAAACTGTAGATCAATTTTATGTAAATATAGATGTAAAATTCCTACATCAATGTTAGCAAATAAGAGATGGCACTAAATTACAAAAGTAATCAACTCCAAAAATAAACATCAACCTACATCTTCTGGGCAGTGTGAGTTAAACGAAAAATTATAAAATTCACTAGAAATTTTTTTTCAAGATTTTATTTATTTATTTGACAGAGAGAGACACAGCGAGAGAGGGAACACAAGCAGGGGGAGTGGGAGAGGGAGAAGCAGGCTTCCCATGGAGCAGGGAGCCCAATGTGGGGCTCGATCCCAGGACCCTGGGATCACGACCTGAGCCGAAGACAGATGCCCAACGACTGAGCCACCCAGGTGCCCCTCACTAGGAATTTTTTAAGACCTCTGTAAAGGGTTCTCTCTCAAAACCTCTCCTCAATCTTAATATAATGCTAGAGCTACCCCAATTAAAGTTAGGAATGATCAAGAATGCTCAATGTCACTACCATATCACTCAAAACTATTCTGGAAATCCTAGTCAATGTAGAAAGAATGGAAAAAAAGAAACAAAACGTAGAATTACTGAAAAGGGAGAGACTAACCTGCTCTTCTTTGCAGGTATGATTATCTACATAAAAAATCCAGGAGAATCAACCGAAAAACTATTAAAACAGAAGAGAACTTAGCAAAGCAACCAGATATAGGATAAATATTCACATCAATGGCTTTCCTACACACCAACAATAATCAGAAAATATAATGGAAGAATCCCATTCCCATGAGCAACACAAGTCATAAAACACCAAGAAGCAAGCCTAATACAATTAGAAGGTATAGTAATTAAAACAGGTGGAAAAATGGCACAGAATTAAGTAAACGGGTCAATTTAAAACAATAAGGTGTCCAGAGGCAGACCCACGTATACCTGAGCATTCAGAAAACTGTAAATGTGTCATTTCGGATCAGTGGGAAAAGGAGGGACTTATTCAGTAAGTAACAGTGCCTTGTGATTTGATGCACTGAGAAGGCCACAGCATCACTTCTGAGTATTCCTGCAAAACACGCTTAACCTGTACCTAGTAATAAGGAAACACCAGAGACACCCAAAGTGAGGGTCATTCTATAAAATAACTGGCCCACACTCAAAAAGGAAGGGAGGGAGGGAGGGAGGGAAAGAGGGCAGGAAGGAAGGAAAGGAGGGAAGGAGGGAGGGGTGAGGGAGGAAAGGAGAGGGAGGGAGGGGTGAGGGAGGAAAGGGGAGGGAGGGAGGAGGGAAGGGAGGGGACAAAGAAAAAAAAGTGAAGGTCATAAAAGGCAAAGACTAAAGAACTAATTCAGATGCAGAGACTAAAGAGAACAAGTGAATGCAGCGAGTGATCCAGGGTTTTCTGGTGAAACAGGAATAAGGTCTGTAGATGCACTAACAGCATTCATCAGTGTGAAGCTCCTGATTTTGACCACTGCGCTGTGGTTATGTAAGTGAATGTCCTTGTTTTTAGGAAATACATTCTGAAGTATCAAGGGTTAAAGGAAAGGCATACCTGCGATTTTGTCTCAAATGGTTTAGGAAAGGAATTACACAGGAAGAGCGGTCTCTCTATATATACAACTAAGAGTGTTGCTGGGGGCAGGAAAGAGAAAGGGAATGTGGAAAATGTTATCGTTTGGGGAATCGGGGTGAACGTGATATAGGAATTCTTTGTACTATTCTTACAACTTCTCTGTAAGCCTGAAATTATGTCAAAATAAGTTTTTAAAAAGGAAAATGTGAGTTGCAAGATCCCTTGGGATAGCTGTGGTTTCATCCATATATAGCATTATTAGAAAACATGTCTTAGGGGGCGCCTGGGTGGCTCAGTCGTTGGGCGTCTGCCTTCGGCTCAGGTCGTGATCCCAGGGTCCTGGGATCGAGCCCCACATCGGGCTCCCTGCTCCGCGGGAAGCCTGCTTCTCCCTCTCCCCACTCCCCCTGCTTGTGTTCCCTCTCTCGCTGTCTTTCTGTGAAATAAATAAATAAAATCTTTAAAAAAAAAAAAAAAAAAAACACGTCTTAGAATTATAAACACTAAATTCTGGATTGTTACCACCTCTGGAGAGGGACAAGACCGAGCCTGGGGAAGGGGGTTTCAACCCTCTGTACAAAGTTTTATTAAATAAAATCAGATGTGGGAAAAACGAATAAATAAAATTTATAAATAAGAGTCAGACACCTGGAAAAATATGCAAAAATAAATGCCAGATGGATTAAATAGCTAAATAGGAAAGAAAAACACTAAAAAATACTAAATAAATATGAAAGAATTTTTAAAGTAATATTAGAAGAGGTATTCCCAAGCATCTTCAGAAAACAGAAAGTAAAACAATGACAAAAAATAGTATTTACCAATATGCCAGGTTCTGTCCCAAGCATTTTATATACATATTACCTCAACTGATCCTTGTAATAACCCAATGATATAGGTTCTATTACTCCCAGTACATAGATGAGATTCAGAAAGAACCTTTAGTCACAGGCCCAAGACATCTCCCAAGACTCCAAGCTCTGAACCAATCCCCATCCTTCTATGCTGCCCATGGCTGAAAGTTCCCAGTTCTTCAAAATTTCCAGAGCAAACTGAGAAAATAATCCAGGTGCAGCCAGATTCTAGAAGGTTCTAGAAGATTCCCATTTGCTCTTTCAATAAATATTTACTACTCATTAAAAAAAAAAAAAAAAACTCCCTTTTTTGGCACCACAGTAGACACTCCACTTATTTTATTTATTTCTCATGCCAACATGAGGTAGCTTTCTCTATACCTCTTTTCAAACTGAGGTAACAGAAGCTTGGCCCCCGGGAGTGAGTTACTCAAAGTAGCAGCTGGGTCAGGCGAGCTGGGATTTGAACCCAGAGCCTGGTCTCTGACCACTAAGCTGCATCACCTTTTTTACTGCGTGCTCAATGTGCCAAGCTCTGCAAGAAGCTTTCTTTGGAGAAGAAAGATCCTACTCTGTGGCTTCGAGCCAACAACCTCCTCCCCTGGGATGCTGGAAAGAACAGGCCAAATCTGTTTCTACTGCAGCAGCTGTCCCTCCAGGTGACGACGTGCACAGAGCTGCAAGTAAGCATGAATGTGATCCATTAAGTAAACATTTGTCGAGCAGCTATTATGTGCCAGGTCCTGGGGACACAGTAGGGAATAAGAGAAAACTTCTCCCCGTCTTCAAAGCGCCTGCAGTCCAGAGAACTGAATATCCAGCCACCACCACTAAGGATGAAGCTGATTAAGACTGACAGGAGATAGGGGAAGAGGAGAGTTAAGGAGGCTTCACAGAGGACCCCACACCCCTTCTTTTTTTCAGAAGCAACAGAGGCCCAGAAAAAATTACTTGTTCAAAGGTCACACAGCCAGGAAGTACAGCTCAAATTCAAGGTTTCCAACGCCAGTCCTGGGGCAGTGCAAAACACAAGACACAGGGCAAAGCGCTAGGTGTTTCCAGGGCCAGGTAGAGAGCAGGCAGTGCTTCTGTCCCTGCGACGAAATCTCATCCCAATGCAGTCTCATGGGAAGCTGGTCAGAGGGCACTGGCTTGGCCTCTCCTGGACCTGCCCCTTGATTGGGGGAGCTCCCACTTTAGCTCCTAAAATGGCACACTTAACCTTGGCCAGGCGCTCCACTCAGTGAACCTGTTGCAAGGGGCCATCGTGTAGTCTGGGAGGAAGGGTCCATCTCCTTCCAAGGGGCACTGGCCTAAAAATCTCTCCGTCCCAGAGCCTGCTCTGCAAAACAGCTTCCCAGCAGGTAGGGGAGCTGGCCACAGCCCCACACCAGCCCCAGCGCCTCCAGCTGGACCACCCGCATTCCCTGTCATCCCTGACCAGCCCACCAGCCTGGTGGCCATTCATAAAATCAGGCCCCAGGTCTAGGGCCAATCGGACCTGCACTTGGGGAGGGCTCCTGAGCATCACTCAGCCGTTGTGAGCCCCATTCTCCTCTTCAGCCTGTCACAGTTCCTTCACAGAGCTGCCATGGCAAATGAGCTTAGAAAGCATAAAGGGCTGTACAAATAGGATATCCCGGCAGCCCCCAGCCTCTCCATGCTCCAGCCAAGGCCAAGCATGTCCTCAGGCCCAAGGTCTCCCTGACTCCTCACGTCTGCGCAGAACACACACAGCTCAGGAATTAACGTAATCCAGCTTGTATCATGATCCGTCTCTTCGCTCGGTGCCTGAAGACCGGTGCTTAACCAACAGGCCAGAAGGCACATGACCAAAAGGATATATCCCCTTCCAAGAGCCCCTGGGAGGCTGTGTTCTCATTCCAGCAATCCCATTTGGGGGAACACATCTGCAAATCCTTCTCATTTAAGGATGGTTCTGCTTTGGTGAAAAGCGCTATCAGTCATCGGGTGCTTACCATAAACCACGGTCCAGGCTTAAGCATGCTCTGTGCCTTCTGCCCATTTAATCCCTGCAGTCGATGGAGGAGGCTGGTGCCATTATTACACTCACTTTTCAGATGACAAAGAGTCACCTGCCCAAAGGCAAACACTGGTGGCAGAGCGGAGCCTGGGGTGGGCTTCCCCGGCTTGGGGTGTCCTCCCCCCACTACTCTGCCACCTCCAGAGCCTTTCTCCTCTAGCCTCCTTCAAAAATGAGAGCAGTGCTGAAGCACAAGGCCCAGGCCACCCCTTCCACCAGCACCCCTGGGCGTCAGCTGCAGACACCACAGGCTTAAGAGTTTAGCGCCCCCCCGGCTCACTGTCTCTCCCTCCACCATGACTCTTGTCTTCACTTTCAGCAACATGAACAGCTTGTGTGACCCTGGCCACTCAGTTCTTTAATCTCCTTTCTGCCAGTCACCCCCGCCCCCAACCCACCACCACCAGTTCCACCATCCAGTCTCACGTTGACCTGGACTTTGGCCTCGCTGAAGACCCACCACCCCGACGATCTCAATCTTGAGCACCCCGGGACCTTCCACCATGCCTGTCCCAGCGGGCTCTCCAACCCAGCATGCCAGCTCCCCTTCCCCTCCCACCAGCCCCCCTACTGCTATTCTACCCCAGCTGAGACCACCCCCATGGCTATCACCCCACCCTGGTGTCATCTGTCAACTCCCCAGCTCCACTATCTTTTCACTCCCTGGCCAAACCCCAAGTCAACTCCTTGCCTACCTCATGCCGGAGGAACGTACGCAACCACGCAGATTGTCTCACTTTAAATTTATGACCACAAACCTCAAGTGGGCCCTTAGGACAGCCCAACCATTTCCCTCAATTCGCTCTCCTAGATAAGTATTTGAGACTTTCCCCTTTCCCCTCAAACCTCAAACAACCTGCTCTCTGCTGACGGCTACTTTCCCTGAGAAAATAAAAGTGAAGGAAAGAAAGGAACTTACCCTCCCCCCAACACACACACCAAACCCAACAGGTCACTCCGGCTATACCGAGGCGTCCCTCTTCCTGCCAGTCACACTGCCAGAATGTACCCCCCACCCGAGACAATGCCCCATGAGCGCACTGGACCCCATCCCCTCTTCCCCACTCCGGCAAGCCCCCCCCACCCCACCCCCACAACATTGCTTTCCCTCCTCTGCTGCATCCTTCCCATGGCAAGAACCAGAGGCTGTTCGAGCCCAGGGCCAGGTCCCTGTCCAAACCTGTCCATGCTTGGGGTTCCGTCTCGGGCCTCATTGTTCTGATTCCCCTTCACTGCAGTTGGCCACCCCTGTCCCGGAAAAGCAGAGAAGTCGCTCTCCCCAAGGTCACCAGAAACCCACCCTCTTGTTGCCACACCCCGTGGACAATCCTCCATCTTCATCTTGGTTGGCATGCTTGATCCCTCCTTCCTTCCTGAAACTCCCTCTTTCTGGCTTTGAGGACCCCCCTCGCCTCCTGGTCCCCTCCCACCTCAGCCCCATCCCTTGGCTGGGTGTCCTGTCTCTTCCTGAGTTAGCCGCTCGCACTGGGACCCCTCTCTACACACATGCACAACGTAGGTGACCACAAGCCCCAGAGCGGAATGCCATCCACGTGCTGATGACCCACTGATTTCACATCCTCCAGCCTGGCCTCTGATATCCAACTTCCTATTTATCTCTGAGGCATCTTGCACTTCGCATGTGGAAAGGTTCCCATTTCCCACCCACCCCACTGGCACCCGTTCCTCCCCAAGCCTCTGTCCCTGTGCCAAAGGTGCCACCGATCACCAGGGCTCCGGCCAGCATCTGGGCTGCAGTAGCCGCGACTCATGCCGCCTTCCCCACACTCTGCAACCAACCCAGCAGTAGGTCCGCCGTTGGCGGTGACGCTGACACTCCTTCACATCTGATCCCCCCTCACCACCTCTCCTTCAGCTCGCACATGCTCTCCCCCCAGCCAGCATCACCTCTCCTCTCCCCTGGACGACCCCAACCAACTCTTTCATTTTTTTCCTCTTTATAGCAGCCAGGATCCTTTAAAAATGTCAATCAGCTCTGGTCAACACCCCTGCTCAAAACCTAAAATCCTCCCCCCTTCACGGCACCCTCCAAGACCCTCCAGGATCCAGTCTGCCTCATCTCACTTTGCCCTTCACTCCCCTCAACCAGCCACCCTGGCCTTTTACTATTCCCCCAACACACCAAGTCCATTCCTACCTCAGGGCCTTTGCTCACACCGTTCCCTCCACTTAAAATGCCTTTCCCTTTCCCCACCAAGCACAAGACGGGTTTCCTCATTTTATTCCAGCCTGTTTGTCAGTAGTCTCTCCTGACTCCCAATCTCAAACAGCCCTCCACCCCTTTCCCTGTCTTTGACCACTATATCCCAACCAAGTTTCCTGTATCTTCATGGCACTTAACGTTACCTAAATTCCATCACTTATCTAGTTGCTCAGTCCCTGTGACAGCAGGGGCCTTCTCTTACTCACTACTGTATTCCCAATGCCCACAACAGTTCCTGGCCCATAGTAGGCAATCTATAAATATGTGTTGAAGAAATGAATCCACAAATGAACCAATCAATCACTATACTAACTAGCCTTCCAACTGCCAGGGAGTGGAAAACAGCACAGTCCAATAGAAATGTAATATGAATTCTATATGTGATTTTTTTTTTAAGATTTTTTATTTATTTGAGAGAGAGAATGAGAGAGAGAGAGCACATGAGAGGAGGGAGGGTCAGAGGGAGAAGCAGACTCCCCGCCGAGCAGGGAGACCAATGCGGGACTCGATCCCGGGACTCCAGGATCATGACCTGAGCCGAAGGCAGCCGCTCAACCAACTGAGCCACCCAGGCGCCCTCTATATGTGATTTTAAATCTTCTAGGAGCCTCATTTTAAAAAGCAAATTTAGTTTTATTAATTTATTTTTATTTAATACAACATATCCAAAATGTTATTCCAACATATAAATATCGAGGGAATTATTAATGACGTATTTTACTCTTTCCTACCAAGTCTCTGAAACATGGTGTGTATTTTACACTTACAGCATGTCTCAATTTGGACTAGCCACAGTTCAAGGGCTCAAGAGCCACCTGTGGTGAGGGGCTATTGTACTAGCCAGCACAGATCTAAAACATGAATCTGATCAGGCCGATCCTGAACCCGAACCGTGCCCTGACACCTCACCACTCTCAGGATAAAGTCCTAACTCCTTCACCAAGCATGAAAATCCTCCGATGACCTGCCCCACTGAGCTCTCAACAGCCCCCTGTACCGAGAACACCCTCAAGTCTCTGAATGTGCCAACTGCTTGCCTGCCTCTGAGCTTTCTGCCTCAAAGGCTCCTTTCCTATTCATCTGAAGACCTCTTACCCAATCTACAACACCCCTTCAGCCAGCATGCCTTCACTGACACCCTAAGCTTGGGAGCAGTGCTACCCCTCTATGTTCCCAAACTGCCCATCTCCCCAAACTGTGTGCTCCCCAAGGGCGGGACCACCTTGGTCATCTGCACTGAGCACACAGCAGATGTTCTGTAATCACCTGCTGAATTAATGAGTAAAGAAGGCTCCCCCCCCATCACAACCCATCCCCACTTCTGCTCAATCTCTCTCTGTGTCTCCCTGTCCTTACTCACTAAAGAAAAATAGATACTCCTGTCCTCAACTCTGCAACCTTCCCTATTCCTTCTAAATCCAATCATTTTCCTTGAATTTTATCCTAAGAGAGCAAAATTCCATACTTCCCCCAGGATTCTGATTTGGGGGAAATGATGAACACGCATCTTTTTTTAAAAAATTTTATTTATTTATTCATGAGAGGCATAGAGAGAGAGAGGCAGAGGGAGAGGGAGAGGCAGGCTCCCCATGGAGCAGGGAGCCCGATGCAGGACTCTATCCCAGGATCCTGACGACATGACCTGAGCCAAAGGCAGGCACTTTAACCAACTGAGCCACCTGTCACAAGAGAAAGACAAGAGGTCTGCGCGAGGAAAGCAAGGCTCAGAAGCTTCTCTGCTTGTGGACACCTTCTGGTCAAGCTCTGATGGGCAGAGATGTAGACCTGTTCTCACACTCACTAACTCACTCAACAAACACTAACAAGCATTTCTTCTTTGAAGGCACAACGCCAGGTGCTGGGAAACAGAGTGAAAACTACACCTGAGTTTGTTTTCCTAAAATGGCAATAATCTCTTGTCCATTTAAGGACCAATCTGCTGCTTTTGAACAGGCTTCGAAGAGAAGAGGGGAAGGAAACCCTTGAACCTACAGAGTTCACCACCAGATTCAGTGCATGTCCAAAATTATAAGCATTTTTAAAGGCATTCGCAAACAGAATTGGGATAATGACTTAAGCTAACAGTAGTTTTAAATGTATAAACCTTTTTATGAGCAAACAAAACGTGTGATGCTTTTCCTGTCCCTAAATAACTTAAGTGATATCCAATCTAAGAAAATAAACAAAAGATAACCCTGATATGTATTTCAGTTTCGCCAAATTTTGTTTTCCAAAAGGAAAGCAGTTCCCCCCAAGTTTCGGCTTCAGAACCTACAGAGAACTGGTCACCCTGGGTGTCCTCTGCAAATGAGGCTGAATGAATGAAGACCGCTGGTTTATCCCACCCACACGTGGAAGCCCCGTAAGCCAGGCCTGCCATCAGAGGAAATGTTTTTTTTAAAAACACACTCATCCTGGGAAGAAAAGTCCAAGATAAACACACTCTGGGTCACTGGTTATTCATTTGCCCTCACGTGACTGCCATTCCCACTGTTCCTACCAGGAAGCCATTTTATTATTTAACCGCATCAACAAAGACAAAGCTGGCATCTGGAAACACTCCCATAAAACACACTCGTTACAGACTCACTCCCTCATCTTTGGTGAAGCAACCACTAAGAGTGGTGGTCTTCTTCTCCAAAGAGCACAGAGTGCCCTCCCCATTGTACAGCTGGAAAAACCAAGACCCAGAGAGCACAGCTTTGACCTGAATGCAAGACGCCCAGCCCTGCTTGGTTCACTCTGTCCCCCAGGGGAGAGGTAGGAGTACCACAGTCTGTGACGGGCCTGGCTAGGCCAAGCAGGGCCAAGCAGGAAGGGGGAAGGCAGCAGGCATTATGATATGCCCAGCCCCTGGCTGCATCCCCATCTCCTGGAGAACTAAAAGGCGCCAAGCGCGCCACCCCCCGCCCCGCCTCCCAGCACCATCAGGAAAGAAAAGAATGCCCAAACCCACCTGGTGAAGCTTTCCAGTTCACATGCAAAGGGCACAAAAGTCACCACTCCAGTCTTCACACGAAAAGAGCTAAACTGAAAAATCAACTTTTCTTTTACTGGAGAACTGAGATCACAGAGCAAACCACCTCTGAAAACCAGAGAGAGGCAAACGCTGACAAACAGAGCTTACTGGGGACTAGGGCAGAGACGCTGGAGTTCGTAAGCTAGTAAGCTACTGATGGGTAGGGACACTTAAACCATAACTGCTCAGCTGCTAGAAGCGTGGCATGGACTAGCTGGAGAGTTAGCCACTCCTGGGGACCCAGGTCTTAGGGGAGCCACCATACTTTGTGGGAAACTCAGCAGGTTTGGGCTTCCATATGGAGGGGGAGAGGGGAAAGTAACCAGTTCAAAAGAGCACAGAGCTTTCTGTTCTCCAGAAAAAAAGCCTGTCCTCAAGAACAAACACTTTATCATAGGCTTATCTGAGCTGAGGGAGAAGTAACTGGACACCAGACCCTGAAGCCTTCCGCTTCATATAAAGGGGGAAAAAAGGAAAGGTTCAGAAATGCTTCCACAAGTCACATCACACGGACTCAGGCCCACTGAAAACCCTGAGATGTCATTCTAAGAGTGCAGACCAATTCCTCTCCCTGATATCCTACCATCACACCGGAAAGACTAGAGTCTAACAACAGTGCATTACCATGGAGAGCTGTGGACACAGATTCTACTTAAGAAGGAGTTCTTAGGGAAACCCAAAGACAACAAGAAAATTGAGGGAACAGAAGGAAGCTGAAGCCCAAACACCTACAGCCAAAGCTGCTTAAAGTATGTTAAACATGGCCCAGGCACGTAACAGCCACAGAAACACAATGCTTCACAGTAAAACCCTCACAGCCTCAGTTCCATTACTAACCTCATGTCTGGCTTTCAATAAAAAATTACCAGGCATGCTAAAAGGCAAGGAAAAAAAAATAAAACACAGTCTGGAGAGACGAAGCAAGCATCACAACCAGACACGGAGTTTGGAAGAGGACTTAAAATAACTGTGATTAACATATTAAGGGCCCTAATGGAAAAATCCGACAACACGCAAGAACAGATGGGTAGCCTACGTGAGAGACGGAAACTCTAAGAAAAAAAGGAAATGCCAGAAGTCAAATATGCAGCAACAGAAATGAAGAATGATCTTGATGGGCTCCCTAGCAGACTGACCACAGCTGAGGAGAGAATCACCAAGTTGGAAGACAGGTCAACAGAACTACCCAAAGAGATTAAAGAAGAAGAAGATGTGAACTTCTGGTTTCTGCTTCCACATGCAAAGAGCTTGGAGGTTATCACACCCATCCTCACAAGAAACACACTGGACCAACCAAAAATCAACAATCTGTGTTAGGTCCATCAGAACTGAGGTCACAGGGCAAACCACTGCCCCCAAAACTGCAAAGCCAGGTGAATGACGAGAATCACCATGAGCTGAAGCTACCCCAGCAGCCAGCAACTACAGAACACTTGGGGCAGCTGCTGGAGACTGAGCTTGAGAGAATAAAAACCCCTGGGTGTCCAACTCTTTTTTGAGTGTTACCTCTGGGAAGCTCAGCAGCTTCTCAGGGTTTTAGGATGGAAGAATTATCTCCCCTGGTTCCAGCGGACGAGGGGAGAGAAGGTAAAAAGTTTTGAAATGCACCCAGAGTGTTCTGTTCTATTCAACAAAGGCCTACCCTCATGGGAAACTATTTACCAGAGTCTAACCAAAAGCGGGGAAACAGAAAATCTGAGAAGCACTTAATGAAGGTCCCAGTGCAAGGACACAGGCTCAGGGAAACACTCAGAATGAATCATCAAATTCTAAAATGCTTCTCTCTCTGACAACACCTACAGAAAATGTTAGCACAGGGGCACCTGGGTGGCTCAGTCCGTTAAACGTCTGCCTTTGGCTCAGCTCATGATGCCGGAGTCCTGGGATCGAGTCCCGAATTGGTCTCCCGGGTCAGCAGGGAGTCTGCTTCTCCCTCTGACCCTATCCCCTTCTCATGCTGTTTCTCTCTCTCTCTCTCTCAAATAAATAAATAAAATCTTTATTTTTTAATTTTCTTTTTTTTAAAGATTTTATTTATTTGACAGAGAGAGACACAGCAAGAGAGGGAACACAAGCAGGGGGAGTGGGAGAGGGAGAAGCAGGCTTCCCGCTGAGCAGGGAGCCCAATGTGGGGCTCGAACCCAGGACCCTGGGAGCATGACCTGAGCCAAAGGCAGATGCTTAACGACTGAGCCACCCAGGCGCCCCAATAAAATCTTTAAAAAAAAAAAAGAAAGAAAGAAAGAAAGAAAACGTTAACACAGCCTAACTCCTCGTCAGATAAACATAAAACCTTAAACGAAAATGCTGATGATTATTTCAGTTCCTATTACTAGATATATCCTCTCTGGCTTTCAGGTTTCAAAAACCTAGAAGGCAAGCTAAAAGGCAAACACCACACAGCCTGAAGAGACACAGCGATGTTACAACCAGACGCAGGTAGGACACAGATTTTGGAATTATCAAGCCAGAAACTTAAAATAACTATGATATGCTAATGGAAAAGGTGGACAGAATGCAAACACAGATGGTAATGTAAGCAGAGGGATGGAAATTCTACAGTCAGAAAAGGTGTAACAATTATAAAAGGTGTAACACATGCCTAATGGGGGTACCAAAACGAGGAGGGAGAAAAAGGGAAAAGAAATATTTGAAGTAGTAATGGCTGACAACTGTCCAAAATTAATGACAGACAACAAACCACAGATCCAGGAAGCTCAGCGAGCACCAAGTAGAATGACAACAACAACAAAAATACACACATACATTCAAGCTGCAGAAAAATCAAAGACAAAGAGGACATCTTGAAAAAGCCGGAGGGGGGGGGGGCGTGGGCGGGCAGGGAAAGGTTTACATACAGAGGAACAAGGATAAGAATTACATGAGATTTCTCTTCAAAAACCATGCAAGGAATAAGACAGTGGAGCAAAATATTTGAAGTGTTAGAAGAAAAGGAAAAAAACACCAGCCTGGAAATCTATATCCAGTCACATTATCCTTCAAAAATGAAAGAGAAATAAATACAAAATCTGAGGTAATTTGTTACCAGTAGAACTGCCCTGCAAGAAATGTTAAAAGTTCTTCAGAAAGAAGGAAAATTACAGAGGTCAGAAATTCGACCTACATTAAGAAAATAAACAGTGTTGGAGAATGAAAGTAAAATGAAATCCTCTATGTTTACTCTTAATTCATTTAATAGATAACAGTGTATTCAAAATAATAATAGCAACAATATATTAGATGATCATAGCTTATAGGTAAGTGAAATGAATGACAGTAATGTTACAAGGAAGGAGAGGGAGCAATCCAGAATACTCTGTTACAAGGTACCTGTACTACCTATGAAGCAGGAGAATTACCTGAAAATGGATTCATTGTAAATGTACATTTAATGATTGCCTAGGGCAATCAGTACAAGAAATTTTCTACAGAATTGAGATGCTGGGGTGCATGCGTGGCTCAGTCGGTTTAGTAGCAGCTCTTTTTTTTTTTTTTTTTAAGATTTTATTTGTTTATTTGACAGAGAGAGAGATAGCGAGAGAAGGAACACAAGCAGGGGGAATGAGAGAGGGAGAAGTAGGCTCGATGCAGAGCTTGATCCCAGGACTCTGGGACATGATCTGAGCCAAAGGCAGACATGTAACGACTGAGCCACCCAGGGGGTCCAAAGTGGCAGCTCTTGATTTCAGCTCAGGGTCCTGGGATCGAGCCCCACCTCAGGCTCCATGCTCAGTGGGGAGTCTGCTTGAGATTCTCTCCCTCTCCCTCGCCCCTCCTCCTGCTCCACTCACTCTCTAAATAAATAAATCTTAAAAAAAAAAAAAAAAGAACTGAGATGCTATGAAAGGGGAGAAAATGGAATCATATAAAATGCTCAAAACCAGAGAAGGCAGAAAATAAGTGGCAGACAAAAAAAGAACAAGGGCAGCAAATAGAAAACAGTTCCAAATATGATATTAACACAAGTATATCAATAATTATGTTAAATATGAATGGTCTAAATACACCAACTAAAAGAAAGAGACTATCAGAGTGGATTAAAGAAAAACAGCAAGATGTAACTATACACCGGATACAAAAAAAAAAATCCACCTTAAATACAAAAACAGATATATTTGGATTAAAAGAAACATATAGAGAAAGATAAACCATGCTAATACTTAGTAAAAGAAATCTAGAGTAACTATATTCATTTCAAAGTAGAAATCAGAACAAGAAAAACTGTCAGAGATAGAGTGGCATTACATAAAAGAGGCCAATTCTCTAAGACATAACTATCTTTTATGTGTATGCACCTAACAACACAACATCAAAATATGTGAGACAGAAACTGATGAACTGCAAGGAAAAACAGACAAATCCACCGTCAATATCCTCTTACCAATAACTGACAGATCCAGCAAGCAGAAAATCAGTAAGGATATAGTTAAACTGAACAGCTCCATCAATCAACTGAATCAAACTGACATTTATAGAGTACTTCATCAAACAACAGCAGAATACACATTCTTCTCAAGCTCAGATGGAACACTGAATCAAGACAGATCACATTCTAAGCCATAAAACACACCTTAACAAGCTTTAAAAAAGAGAAACCATACAAAATATGCTCTCAGATCACAACAGTTTTAACTAGAAATAAATAACAGAAAAATTGTGGCTAAATTTCAAACTATCTGCTGGGGGTATTGCTGGAGAACTCCAAAATATTTGAAAATTAAACAACACACTTCTAATAACACAATGATCAAAGCATAAGTCTCATGAAAAACGAAGTATTTTGAACTAAAATAAAATGAAAATCTAATTATCAGAATTTGTGGGAAGCAGTGAATGCAGTGCTTACAGGGAATTAGAACACTGAATACATACATTAGAAAAAACAGAAATATCTAAAATCAATAACCTATACATCCACTTTAGGGAACTAGAGAAAGAAAAACAATAAGATAAGAAATAATAAAAATCAGAGCAGAAATCAATGAAATTGCAAACTGGAAATCGGTAGAGGAAATTAATGAAACCAAAACTGGCTGTTTGAAAAGATCAGTAAAATTGATAAACCTCTAGCCAGGCTAACCAAGACAAAAAAACAAAATACAAATTAATATCAGAAGTGGAAAAGAAGGGGCGCCTGAATGGCTCAGTTGGTTAAGTGTCTGCCTTTGGCTCAGGTCATGATCCCAGAATCCTGGGATCAAGCCCCAAGTCTGGCTCCCTGCTCAGCAGACAGCCTGCTTCTCCCTCTCCCTCTCCCTGCCACTCTGCCTGCTTGTGCTCTCTGTCAAATAAGTAAGTAAAATCTTAAAAAAAAAAAAAAAAAAAAAGTGGAAAAGAAGCCATCACTACTGATTCTGTGGACATTAAAAGGATAATAAAGGAATACCAGGAACAACTTTTTGCCTACAAATTTGGTACTTAGAGGAAAGAGACCAATTCCTTGAAAGATACAATCTACGAAAACTCACATAAGGAGAAACAGATCACCTAAATATGCCTATATAGTAAAAGAAACTGAATCAATCATTTAAAACCTTTCAACAAAGAAAGCACCAATATAGTTGGTTCCGGCAAATTCTAAGAAACACTAAGGACAAAATGATACCAAGTTCTATACAATCACCTCCAGGAAATAGAAGCAAAGAAAACACTTCCTAACTTGTTATATGAGGCCAGCATTACTCTAATACCAAAAGCAGATAAAGACATAACAGAAAAGGAAAACCACAAACTAGTATCTCTCCTGAAAACTGATACATAAATCATCAACAAAATATTAGCAAATCGAATCCCACAATGTATGAAAAGAAGTGTACACCACAACCAAATGGGATTTATTCCAGGCATGCAAGGGTGGCTCAACATTTGAAAATCAATTCATATAATCCATCATATCAACAGGCTAAAGAAGAAAAATCACATTACCATATTGAAAGATAGACATTTGACAAGATCCAACACCCATTCATGATAGAAACTCTCAGAAAACTAGGAAGATTATCAACCTGATAAAAGAATGTGTACCGGGCGCCTGGGTGGCTCAGTTGGTTAAGCGACTGCCTTCGGATCAGGTCATGATCCTGGAGTCCCGGGACTGAGTCCCACATCAGGCTCCCCGCTCAGCAGGGAGTCTGCTTCTCCCTCTGACCCTCTTCCCTCTCATGCTATCTCTCATTCTCTCTCTCAAACAAATAAAATCTTAAAAAAAAAACTACAGCTAACATCACACTTAATGGTGAGAAACTAAATGCCTTCCCCCTACTATTGGGAAAAAGGCAAGGATGTCCCCTTCTCACTACTCAACATCGTATCGAAGTCCTAGCTAGTGCAATAAGACGAGAAAATAAAGGGTAGACAGACTGGGAAGGAAGAAATAAAACTGTGAATAAATATGACCATATATGTAGAAAATCCCAAAGAATCAATAAAAAAGAAAAACTGGAATAAAGTGACATAAGGAAGGTTGTAGGATACAAAGTTAATATAAAAGACCTAACTGCTTTCATATATACCAACAATGAATAATTGGAATTTGAAATTAAAAACACACTACTACTTCTATCAGCACTGGGAAAAAAAAGGATTATTTTGGTACAAATCTGACAAAATATTCTGTACAGGCTACATGAAGAAAACTATAAAACTATTGAAAGAAATTAAAGATCTATCAAATAAATGGAGAAATAGTCCATTTCATGGAAGGAAGACTCAGTATTGTTAAAATGTTGATTCTTGCCAACTTGATCTATAAAATCAAGACCACCACAATCAAAATTCCAGCAAGTTATTTAGTGAATATCGACAAGGAGCACAGAGTAGCCAGCACACTAAAGAAAAACTTACACTACTGACTTTGAAACTTACTATAAAGCTAAGATAATCAACACTATGGCGTTTTCAAAAGAGAAGACAAACAGATCAATAGAACAGAACACAGAGCTCAGAAAAAGAGCCACACAAATACAGTCAACTGGTCTTTGGAAAAAGGCATTTCAATGGAGAAAGGACAGTCTTTTCAACAAATGGTGCTAGAATTGGCCATCCACTTGCAAAAACCCCTCTCAAGCTAATCCCTGGCTCCCCAGCATACAGACATCAATCACCACCACTTTCTTTGGACAGGATGTGTCAGCTCTCCCGGCAGCTGCCAACTTAACCTTCCCTCTTGCCCCATCCAGCAGTGTTTCACGCCCAACCACTCCTGAGTCCAGTCAAAATTCCCAGAGTCCATGACAACTTTCACTATCAATTCCAGGCCTTTCCTCAGTCCCATGTCCACCCCCATATCTTCCCTTCCTTTGGTCTACATAAGTTGCATCCTGGAGGAACTGTTATCTGTTTTTTGGTCTCTGATTCCTCCCTAGCATGGTGCACATAGTAGGCACTCAATAAACACTTCCTAAATGAATAAACTTTTAGGTTATGTGCATGTCATATGTCTACTGAGTACCTACATCAAAACATCAATACATCAAGTATCAACACTCTGGCAGGAAGGCTATGGGTGATTTTGGTTTTTTATCCCTTTTTTGCTCATCTGGACTTCCTAACTGTTCAATAGTGAACATGAATTACTTTCGATAATAAAAATAATAATAGAAGCAAAATTAAAAAAAAAGGCAAGAAAACACAACATAAGAAAGGTCAGGTTTATAACAAAGGAAACACCAGGAGTGCTGATTCACTATACAGAAGGCACTTTGGGCTGTTGTATAGGCTTTGTCATAAAAATCTTTTATGTGAGGAGCAGTCCAAAAAAGGATTTGATTTGCAGCAAACTTTTCAGGATGGTGTGAAGTTCAAAAAGTCCTATTTCCCCCGAGGAGAACGAAGAAGCTGTTCCTTCTTCCTTCCTTCTAGCTTCTTCTCATCAAGGGAGGTCACAGCATATTCCCAGTTCATCAGTTCTGAGCTCAGTGACTCCTGACCCCAACAGCCTCTGGGGGTTTCTCTTTCAAATGCCGGTGTTTTGGAACTCCGGAAAAAGAGACTGGATTCTCAGCTGCTATAACCAGGAAGGAGCCTTCAACCAACTAGAGAGAGACTGAACACCCTCAGCCTGACAAGCGAAGAAAGGCCACAACAATTCTCTGGATCTCTGGCTTCAGAGCACAAACTATGTGCGTAACACTAACCCAATCTGACACATGAGGAGAGGAAACAGACCAGAGAGGTGAAGTCATTTCCCTACAGTCCCCCAGCTATTAAGTAGAAGAAATAAGACTCAAGATTTCCAAGCCTGGTCCGACAGATGCTAAATTTTCACAACAAATGAAGCTTTATGTTCAAGTCACTCCTTAAAATGCAAAGGAACTGAGTGCCTGATCTGTGCCAGGTTCTGAGCCAAGGCCACCAATGAAAAAGCCACCGTCCCTGCGCCACTGAGGTTTGTACACTAGCAAGGGAAACCCATCACACAACCCCCAACTACCATACAACCGACTTCCGCCTGTGAAATGGGCTACCCAGATAGAGTCTGTGCTCTTAGCCAGGTGGGATGCAAACATATGGCTAACGAGCCACGAGGCAATCAACAGACAGGTCCACTGCTCAATCCTACTAATACTACCACAAACCGTCATAGCTGTGGTTCTTCCCATGTACCAGGCACTGTGGGTGCACTTTGTATCCAGTATTTTACTCAATCCTCATGACCGCCCTATGATGTGAGGTCATTTTTCCCCATTTTATAGGCAAGTAAGTTGAGACTCTTGAAAGTAAGTGAAAAACCAAGAGCTACTTCTCTTACAGTACCTTATAGTACCTTCTGCTGGCACAGCAGAGAACTGCCCCCAGCATGGGCTGCACCCTGCAGGACCCCATGACCACCCCCCACCACACACACACACACACACACACGCACACGCACACGCACACGCACACGCACACGCACACGCACGCGCCTGCGCACAAACATCATGATTGAAGGGCCTCTTAGCCTCCAAGGAGCTCTACACTAAGGGCTTCTCTTGAGGCAAAATTCTCAGAGACCATGAGGTGAGTTCTGCATCACCATGGCAACGGACTGAGCGAGGCCTGTCAGGAACATGGGAAAATCAAGGGCTCGGAGAGGAGAACCCAGGGCTGGGAGCTCTTCTTCCAGCAGAGATTCTCCATTCTGGACCCAGGAGCTGCAGAGGCCCACCAGGCCCAGCTCAGCGCCCCACTGACTCCCCAACTCCAACCAGGTATCAGACCCCTGCCCAGTCCAGATGGGACAGGACCCTGGCCACGGGCCCTTAGCACCCTCGCTGACTCAGCTGTAAGACAGGGCAGCAGGGGTGATGGAAAGGCTCCGTCCCGTCCAGCTCAGCCACAGACAGACGGTAAACGCTTCGCCGGGCTCTCCCTCTCTATGGCTTCGAACACATGGGCTCCTAGCTGGCTCCGCTCCCTGTCAGCAGAGCAAGTGCAGAGCCTCAGGCTCCTGATCAGTAAAATGGAGACAATGAGAGCACCTAGTTCATGGAGTTGTCCCGAGAGAAACACATATACATCATGGACAAGGCGCACCTCCTACACATCCCCGGATTTCCACCATGGCAGCACTTAGCCCACCTATTGAACAAGTGCCCATTTATTTACCTGCGAACCCCACAGGGCAGGGACCTGCTGTCTAGTTCAGCCCTGTGCCTAGAACAGTGCCTGGTAAACAGACGGCACTCGATAAACACTTCTCAGATAGATGGCTAAATGATGGAAAAGAATGCTAGAATGGGACCCTATCTGGAGGATCCTGGTACCTTGAGGGGGTTGGATATGTTGAGTGCTAAGCTGGGGCATCCCAGGCTGGGCGAAATGCTTGGCTCAGCTGATGGCTACATCCCCAGGCTGAGCAAACAGGCCTCCAGCAGCCATCACCAGAGACTACAGAAGGCTCCTTGTCCTTGACAGGTGGTCTTCTAACACCTGTTGGACTCTCACCACGCCTTTGCCCCGGTAAGTACCACATAGTAAGTGCTCAATAAACACAGGTTCAAGGTAAGCTCACGTTGCTCTCTCCCTCCCGGGTGCCTGTTCCAAGCAAATGCAGTTCCTCCCCTTCTCTGTCAGCCACATAAACCTTTGCTGCTGCCCCCAACCCAGGAGAGCCCTGAGGGGTTGGCAGCTGGTATCCAGGTGTCCCCGGCAGCTCCACCCAAGTACTGTGACTTTTTTTTTTTTTTAATGTTCACCATTTCCAGGAACCCTCAGCACTATGGAAGGCAGTCACTTCCCTTTCTCTGGGCCTCAGTTTCCTCTTCTGCAAACTGGGACAACCATGCTTGCCTGGCCCACTTTCTAGGACCACCATGCAGAATCAGCGAGATTGCAGATACCAATGAACTGAATCAAGGAGGTACCAGTATCCTTAACTCCTGATTAGTTAAGAATTCCACTTCAAGAAGGTTCCACCTTGAGAAGGGGCCAGTGACACCAGCCATCAGCAACCCAGGAGCCAGCCAGGCCTCTCCTGACTATGAAAAGGCTACCACTCGCCAAGTGTGCTCCTGGCACAAGAGTCTGCCAGAATGGATGGCAAGAGAGGCTGGCAGCCAATCTGCCTCTTCAGGGGCACGCACACACAATTCCACTCATAAATAAAAATCTGATTATCACAGGCTTTTCCAAAGCTGATGTGACTGAGTTTTAATCTTTCATAAAGAAAAATTCATAAAATATTTAAGCAAAGCCTGCATGTATCGGGAGACCAGAAGTTGCTCTCAGCAACCCCCAGCCACAGACATGCCAACGGGGCCCCAGGACCTCTGCCATCAACCACTGGAGAGCATCTTGCCTGCCGCGGCTGGTGTCCAACCAAGTCATTAGCAGTGAGCGAGGCCGGCTCTTCCAGCTCCAGCTAAGTCTCCCTCCAGCCTGCTCTCTTTGGATGCTCTCCACACTCCTGGCTCTTTCTACTCTAGGAGACTGGGGGTGCCCTGGGCTCCTTTTCAGACTGTCCATGCTGCAAATAGGCTGAAAGGGACAAAACAGGACTGTCAAATCTCTTAAGGCGCACTAGGAGCAAAAACAGGGAAAAGACGCTCCCCTTCTAGAACTAATTCAGGCACACCAGGAGGAGACTAGTTCACGTATGAACTTCAGCCTCTGTAAGCTGGCCTAACCAATCTTCCTTTCTACGATTCTTTCACTCATTCACTCATCCAAAAAGTATCTGCTATGACCCTACTATGTGCCAGACACTGTGAGCACTATGAATATAACAAAATGAGGGACACAGACAAGAACCCTTTGCCCTCCTTCATGGAGTTAAGGGTTGATTCCAGAGCCGGGGCAGGGACAGTGCAAGATGAACCCAGAATACCTCGTAGATTATAAGAAAGCCACTCGAAAAGAATGATGGGGACTTGTCATAAGGACAGAGGAACCTGCACAAAGGGGCTGCCACTGGCCAACCCTGGAATAATCTGAGCAGCAGAATGATAGTGATGAATTACAGCCCATAAAATAAATAGCCAGGAGTCTAAACAGATGTAAATAAGTGAATAAATGAATAAATGGGGGAGAAAGGGGAGTTCTTTCTACAGTAGAATTCAAATTAATAACTATTAATTTTCCTAGTTCTAGGAACTAGGAAATTGCCAGTTGCAGGCAAGAACCATGCATGGATGCTAAAACCAGCAAAGGGTATGATGAGAAATAAGAGATTTGCACAGTTGCAGAGTCCCTCCCCACAAAATACTTACTCATGCAAAAGGTAAGGGAGCAGACACCAGACAGGCACCACCTTCACCAAGTGTCCAAACTTAACATCACCAATGGTTAAGTCACAGGGACATCCGTTACCCGCTACTGGGATGCTCCGAGGAAAGCATCACAGCTATTGGGGTCCTACCACCAGAAACGCACAGCCCTAATCAGCGATCCAGCAAACATCCCACACACCCCGAGGGGCATTCTCCAAAATGACTCGTCAGGACTCTTTCAAGGGGTCAAAGGCATGGACTTCAAACAATGGCCAAGTATCTGTCCCAGACTGGTAGAGACCAAGGAGACAATGCAACCAAATGCAACGCGGGATCCTGGATCGGATCCTGGGCCAGAAAAAAGGCCATTAGTGGGACCACTGGCAAAATCTGAATAAGGTCTATAGATTAGTTCATAGTATTGCATTACTATTAATTTCCTGTATTAATATTAATGTCCTAGTATACTGTGGTCATGACACTATGGTTATGTAAGGAGTTAACACTTTGAGAAAGCTGAGTGAAGGGGAGATGGAAACTGTTATTTTTGCAAATTTTTATGTCTGAAATTCTTTCCAAATGAAAAGTTGAAAAAGAAATCTTTAAGCCCTGCCATCACAAAGATTACATTCTTGGGAAGGGTGGGGGGAGAGAAAGGAAGTATAATTAGAAGGGAAAAAAAGTAAAATATATACTGTTAGATGGTAAAATACTATGGAGAAAAACAACAAAAAAGAAGGATGGGATGGCAAAAGGTGTAATTTTAAACAGCATGGTCAGAGAAGACTTGCTGAGAAGGACATATCAAAGTGAGGGAATGAGCAAAGATAATAATGGAGGAAAGCATTCTGCACAGAGGAATAGCAAGTGCAAAGGCCCTGAGGTTGCAGTACCTGGTGCGACAAAGGAAAAATAAGGCCAGAGCAAACCGGGGCAGTCTCTCTGCTCCATCCCTGCTTCCATGGGAGCCAGCCACCTCATCTCAAACTCTCCATGGCCCCGTTCCTCCTGAACAAGCTGCCAGATCATCGGCTCCCTGAAGGTAAGGCAGAGTCACATCTTAGACAAGATGAAGTCCTAAAGCAGCACATAACCTGAAACCTTACAGTTTAACCTTCCAATCCACTACTCCTTAGGAAGGCACCACGCTGGAGAGACTATCTTCCCATTTTTCTAGAATTCCAATGGCCAGTTTGTCCTCCAGAGCCAGAACAGAGCATTGCTTCTCTGGTGGAGCACCAGACGAAGATGATGGCTTGCATCAAGGGACCGCGTTGTACAGAAGACATACATCTTGCATCGCGACAGTCATGGTCAGCCGGGCAAGGTGCTCTCATTGCGAGGGACCAGAGAACAGCAGTTCTCACCGCCTGGTCATCGCACCCCGGGGGCACCTGCCACCTGCATGATTCCTTTCCTCCACAGTTAAATGCACATCTGGTGAGATACTGGGATACCCGTTCCTCAAATCATGTCCCTGCTTCAACACCTCCGCACGGGACGGTTTCCAGGCTAGCCAGACCAGTACACTTTACTTCTACAACTAAACAACAGTGGACATGTCCTAATGGCAAGAGAATGCCACAATGAATTCACCGTTAGGCTTCTCATCTATAAGTTTTCTGCTGGGACCTGCTACCTCCTATCCACAACCGAGCTCATCATTGGTACCACAAAGGAACAAACAGCACGGAGCACCAGCAAAGGACCCAGAACCAACTACTCCTGTCTCCACTGTCAGCCTGCTTCGTTTTCTGGGCCTGGCTTGTGGCTGTGATTTTTTATCACAGCCATATAACACGGTCATATTTTCTGCTAGTAAAACTGTCCCTGGGTCACACAATGGAATCAAACTGATCGGTATTTCATGGTGCTGTTACCAAAAAAGCTTTCTGGCATCCCTGTGCCTACCCCCAACACAATATACACACACGTCAGAGAATGGCCCATCTTCACTGGTCCAAGAAGACAATACTACCTCCTCATAGGGCTGCCATAAAGATAAATGGGATAAATACCAACTAAATACCTTCATTCACTTACTCAACAAATATTTAATAAGCATTTACTATGTCAGGCCCTTGCTGGGAGCTGAGGACACAGTGATGAGTAAGAGACATAGACTGTGTCCTCATGGGGCTTAAGGCCTGGTCCTACCCATTTCCGTGGTTAGCAAAATTCTCCACCTGGTTTTTAGGGTCCTCTACAAGGACACCCAGTATCTGTCCATCTGTCCAGCCATCTACATCCCTCTGTCGCTCCCCCTTTCCCCATCCACATACCCCTTAAATCCCACCACTCCCCAAATATTCTGTTCAAGCAGACCGCCTATTTTCGGTCTTCCTCAAAAGATATTTTTAAGCACTGTGAAATATCATTTGCATATAAAACCTCTGCTAATTATAATCTTTCTACCTCTTTATTAGCACCTGGGATAGCCTCTCCTTTCCCCTCTGCCTTTCTCAATGTTAACCACACCACAAGGTCACACTCCTCCTCCGGCAGGTGTCCCTGATCCCCCCCCCTTTCCCCAGACACATGCATCAGCATCCCCAAAGTGCAAAGGGAGCCCAGAGCCTGACCTCTCGGGAGTTCCCCTCCTGCTCCGTCTCGTCTGACAACAGCAGGTCAAGGGCGAGGACCACGTCGACAGTTTCAGAATCCTCTGCCCACCCCCCCACCCCCCGCCGCCCAGCACAGGACAGGCAGGGCAGAAGCCACGGGTGACCCGTGGATGGCGCTGCAAAGCACCCTCCAACGCACTCCACAATGGCACCAGGGCAGGCGGCCAGCTCTGGGAGGCGGGGCTGCGGTTCTTCTCAGCACCGAATTCCAGCACCTCGCACAGAGCCCGGTGCACAGTAGGTGCTCCATCAATAATGGCTGGTTGTTGTTGAAACTGCTCATCTCTGCAAGTTTTGCTGAACAAGGAAAAGAACTTCCTCTAAGGCCAACGGAGAGGAAATGAGTGATTATATGCTAATTGTGCTCCTAAAATACTGGGGAGAATTGTTCTTAGAAAGGCCAGGGCATACCCAGCCAACAGGTCAGGGGCTGTGCAGGTGACTCCCACTCGCGGGAGGGGGTGGGTAAACCAGGCCATGGGCCCGGGGTGGGAAGATGAAGAGGCTGCTCGCTCTCACCTGTTCCCGCTGATTGCTGCCCCACCACCCGCGGGTCCGGGCCGTCCAAACAAGTGGGCAGACCAGACTTTTTTTCCAGTGTGGTGTCCAGTGTTTGATCTCCGGTGTAGCGAGCCTCTGCTCGAACACTCCTTCCCCTCTTCCCCCAGCCCATCTTGTTTACACTGGTTGTGAACAGAAAAGGCGTTTTCATAATTAGCATCGTGTTTGTATTCCAAGAGGAGCTTTCCAAAGAATTAAAAATAGACTGATTCCTTACACACCTTCGAGTTCTTCCCCCCCCCCCCGCCCCCGAAGATCTTGTTTACAGGAGCATTTCCCTTCGCAAACCTTCCTTTGAAAAGGTCAGCTGCAGTTCACAAATTCTGAAACTGGCAGCTCCGAATTACTGGGATTTTGGAGAGCACTCACTGAGGCGACTTCCAAGCTGTACCATGGGTTCCTCGGATCTCCCCCCCACCTCCCCACTGCCACCCAGTGCAAGTTCTACAGCTAAAGTGCTTGCCAGGGGGACCCCCAAGTAGGGTATATTGCCTATCTTGAGGACCTGGCTACTGAGGGCTCCTGGAAGGAGGAGAGGCTCCTGGAACTTGGCAGGCCTCCCGGATCCTAGAATAAACATGGACTTTGGTTTAAGAAAACCCGACTTTGGGGCTGTAGTCACCACCTTGCTAAGGGCCGGTTTATCCAATTTACGGGCAGGGTGTCCTCAAGACAGAAAGCAACCACGTTAAAAGGCAGCTCTCCCCTAGGGGCATAGTGAAGTGCTTACAGCTTTTCCCCTGAGCTCGCAGGGGAAAGATGTGCTTGGAGAGGGAAAGAATGGCTGGGTTGGGGGAGGCTGGGTAAACAAAATTAATCTCCCTTCTTTACTGAGGGACTTTTCGGCACCTGTAAAGGTCCAGTGGCCACTATGGATGTCTGAGACACAGTACGCTCCCCACTCACAGGGCTATCTGCTGCTCAAGCCCTCCCTCCCTTCGACCCCTCAGCCTGAGGAGCACCCACGGAGCACACTGCCTTAGCCACCTTGCAGAGATGAAGGGAAGGAGCCTCACTTACAGGACAGTAAGGAACTTGCCTAGGAGCCACAGCTGATTACTGATGCAGGCTGCTCTCAAACCCAGGCTGGCCTACTGGTTTGGCTTAACAAGATGTGATGTGACATAAGATGGTAACCCCAGCGTCCACACACCAAGGAGCAATTCCTGCTGAATTCCCCCACCTGCTCTCATCACAAACTAACGCTTACATACCTCCAGGGACCGGAATATCACCCTCTCTTTTTGGTTCCTCACGTCTAGATACCGGCCAGAGAAAAAGAGTTTATGTCTCGTTTTTCATTCCCAAGACTGCAATGCTGCATGCATGCACAGTTTGGCCAGAGGATGCAGCTTTATTTTAAAGCCATCTGCAGAAGAAAGCAGTCGGCCACAGGGACTTTGAGGCATGGCAGCCTTGAATTCGAACCTCAACGCCACCAGTTCCTTGTGGGTAGGTCGCTCTGATCCTGGGAGCTGCAGTACCCTCCCCTGTAAAAGCAGGGGATATCACACCCACTTGGGAGGGGGTGGTGGCATAAGAAGACGCACAGCTGTTAGGTGAAATCCGCTCTGCTTACTCCCAGCTCCAGAGCTCACACCTCTCCTCTGGCTCACCTGTCCTCACGGCCGCCTCAAGAAACTGCCCAAATGAACTTGATGTGAAGGAAAGGTGGAGACCAGAAGCATGTCTGCAGTAACAGCTGCCCTTGACCAGAAGGGACTGGAAAATCCTAGAAACTCAGGTGCCAAACGGGTGTTCAAGAACTAGTCCATCATTTAACTGACCAGATGGGGAAACTGAGGCCCCCAAGGGTAATGGGATCTGCCTTAACACACACAGCAGGTCGGTAGGGGCACCAGACAGGGCCTCTAACACCATCAGTCGCTCCTTTGGTGCACCCCGCTCCTGGAGGTGGCGGGGCGGAATGAGGGGAAAACTCTAGGAAGGTGATGCAGCATCCCCAAACCCTCATCACGTTCCACTGGGTTTTTAATAGACTTTAACAATTTACTGACACCAGCGGAGCTTATGAAGTAGTTTAATTGAATTAATTAGGCAGTCAGGACTTACTCCTGAGTTCCCCCTTTGGCTCCGGGGAGGCTGCGCTAGCAGCCTGCTTAACCCCTTGCATCCTAGAGGCCGTCACTCACCTCTCACTTACAATTCACAGCAGACTTCAGCAGTTCTGTTCCTAAAGTGGCTCTCACCCGGGGCCCACCTGTAAGCCAACACTGAGCTCTCGTCCAAACCCGGCTTCTGCCTGCCCGGCGTGGCCGGAACACTTAGATGGAGGAGCTCCCCTTGGAGGGTGAGAGCTGCCTCCTTGTGCAGCATCCCCAAGTCAAAGGGGCAGCAAGAGGAGGGGGAGGCCCCAGCGTGAGAACTGCTCACTGGCCTGGCCTCAGGCCATGGCCAACCCCACCCATCTCCTTAGCTTCAACTCCTCCCCCCCCCCCACCACAGAGGCTGGACGATGCCCCTCTAAGTGTGGCCTGCACACCGGCTACAGCAGCCTGCCCCGGGGAGGCTTTCAGAATGCAGACTCCAGGCACCACCTCACCCACTAAATCAGGGTCTTGCGGGGGGGTGGGGGGGGCAGAGCTGTGCTATAGTGCCCTCCAGGCACACACTAAGGGAGAGAAGCAGTCTGGGTGATCACTGAGATTCTGGAAGAAAAAGTCTGGGAAACAATCCAAAACAGGAAAACCAATTCACTTACAAGATACTCTTCACAGCGTTATTTTTAATAGGGCAGAAACAGAAGCAGCAAAATATCCCCCAAACAGGGCACTGCTGGGTAAACCAAGATACTGCCACTTCACGGAAAACCATCAGCCAAAACCGCAGGGTTTACAAGTTGGGAAACGCCAATCTCAGAATGTCAAGCTTTTGTTTTTTTCCTTTAAAAAGCAGGAGAGAATTCTATCTATTGCACCTGTTGGTTAGAACACACAACAACAATTAGAAGGAAAAAGGATCAAAAGGCCCCAGGTGTGAGCTAGGGATCTACAGGTGATTTTCTTTCTTCCTCATACTTTTCTGTATTTTCCAACTTTTTCTATAAAGAGCATTTGCTACTTTAAATAATGAAGTAAAGCAAGCTGTTTTAAAACAAAACAAAGATTCTGTGAGAAGACACTGCTGGGAAGGCAGAAGGTGGCACTTGGAATTTGCTCAGCATTTGGGCAGCCTGAGCTCCTGACGGCTGGGCCAGGAGTGGCTGTGCACACAGTGGGTGTGAAGGGAGGGAGGACGGACAGATGGACGGAGGGAAGTGGTTTCCCGTAAACCATCACTCTATGAAACAGCATATACTTGGATGAAGTATTTAAAACGTACTGGTGAGAGAGAAAACGACCCTGAAGAGCCAGACCCAAGAGAAAGGAAAATTCATCTGCGCCCACAAAGATGTCCTGTCTGGCCCCGCACACACTCCTGCTTTCTCCTGCACACCCCTGGCAGAGACACACTCATGAGGCCAGCAAAAGGTCACTGTTTCCAGAAACTTCGGAATCCCTGAAGCTCGGGCAGCAAGTCTGCTCCAGCGGGCTCGCGATAAGTGGACGTGGCAGGAATCAATAGCTACAAAGCAGAGAGCAGAGACCAGGTGAGCAAACACTAGGCGTGGGCCAGAAGCTGGTTGGGCAGGACGCTCCCCCACTTAGAGGCCGCGATGGGGACTCACCCCACAGCCTCTCTCTCTGCTGTGTGGCCTGGGAACCCATCACACCCGCACCCTGCAGGAAGACAACACGCAGCAATGCACAGGTGGGAAACCATGGGTGTATCTAGGACTGCCGCTCAGTATGGGAAGGGCAAGAGGCGGCAGGAGGGGGTGGTGGCTAAGGTCCGAAAGCCAGGCTGGGCCATGAGTACCACGGAGGCAGGGTATGGGATGGAAGCATCCCTTGACCAAGCACCAGGGGCTAGTGAGGCTGGACCAGAGGAGGAAAGGGAAGGAACAGTCCCACCCTGCTGCGCCCAGGCCTCAGGGCCAGCGAGCCCCAGGGAGAAAAGCGCGTTACCAACCTGAGTCTGACAGCACACAGCACCCTGGGCACACTGAACGGCTGCCCACGGGGCCCTGGGACAGCCAAGTTCGCCTGTCTCGGGAAAAGTCCATGAGTCGCCGAGTGGGGGACAAGGACTAGGGATCATCCTGAGCCACCTGAGCATTCCCCTTCGTCACCCCCGCATTTTCTCCACACCTGCTGTCAAGGTGTAACAGGGCCCGGGTTGGGGGGGACAGGGGCACACAGGGCTCCTGGCCCCCGACCTCCAAGCAGAAGCCAACAAACTCTCTACCCCGGGCTGTGGGCACTGCCTCTCAGGACATGCCTCAGTGTCCCCTTCCCATCCCACACAGCAACGTGTGAAAGGACCATCACATCCGACCAGCTCCTTTCCCAAACGAGGTACCTCAAGGTCAGAGAGTGTCCCTGTCCTGTCACACAGCCGAGGGGTAGTGCTGCACCTCGAACCCCACACTCCTGGACTCCCAGCCCAGCTCAGCAGGGGCGCGGGCCCTTTGGGGCTCATTGGCTTAACGGGATAAACGGTGATTGATCCAGGGGCTCGCTGGGTACCATGAAATCCTACAGAAGTGGGCCAGAAATGAGAACTAACACAGGGTAATGAGTTCCCTGTCCCTAGAGGAGGTCGAGCAGAGTCCAGACAGATGATCACTTGGCAGGAATGATGCTTAAGAGACTGAAGAACAAGGCCTGGGCTTGACGGGGAGCAGGGGAATGACGTTGACATTCCATCCTCACTGGGATAGGTTATGCTTCTTCCCCCGTGAGGCAGGCCAGTGTCTGGTAAGATCCAGATGAGTCCGAACAAGGTCTTCAAACTGAGTTCGCCTTGGGACGCCTGGGTGGCTCAGTTGGTCAAGCATCTGCCTTCAGCTCAGATCATGATCCCGGGGTGCTGGGATCGAGCCCTGCATCGGGGAGGGTCCCTGCTCAGCAGGGAGCCTGCTTCTCCCTCTGCCTCGCCCCCTGCTGTTCTCTCTCTCTCCCTCTCTCTCTCTGACAAATAAAAAAAATCTCAAACTGGATTCCCCTCCTCCAGCCTGCCTTTGGGGCAGCCCAGAATAGGCAGGTGAACCCGTTTCCTCAGGACCAACCTCCCCGTCACACAGAGGAGTCCCAGCGCCCAGACCACACATAATTTCAAGGGCCCACAAAAATAATTTCTTTTAAAATCAGAAGAAACTAACTTTTAGGTCAGAGAAAATGTCGAACATATAATAATAATATACTTATCTTTATACCAATGAGGTCAGAAAACATAATTTTTAATATTTTTTATGGAGGAAGGAGCCCAGAAAGGCAAAAGTGCCTATGGCTCACAAAAGTCATAACGTGGCCCTCCCTCCCCGATTAAAAAAATTGCTTTTATCTATTCAATATACGGAGTTCCTATATAAGACTTCATTTATAAAAGGGTTCTTTGCCTAGAAAGATTTTCTGAAATCTCATAGTAGGTGAAAATCATGTTTTTCACTCCGAAGTTTTAGGGTCTTGACTTAAGAACAGATGAAACGTGGTGTCATAGTAGTCAACTGAGCTTTTCCAAGCCAAAAGGCTCCGTTTCTTTGACACATCTGTACCTCCCCGCTCTCATGACCAATCCTGACACATCAGTGGTGTCGTCATTGTTTCTTAGTAAAGACACGTAGGCACACTGTGAGTTCTCCTTCCTTTTCAGGCTATTTCCAATGTACGTCTTGACACATGGAAAGTGCCAGATGGAAAACAAATGCTGCAGAAAGGGACCACCCCCCCACACACACACCATGTTCAAAAGGTGACACACCTCCTTTATTCTCAAAGGAGTTCAAATCTGAGGGAGGGAAATCCTGAAAACTGGATAAACTCATTAAACAGTCCCACCAGGAGAAAGGAGAATCCTTTAAAGAAAGACCCTGGTCGAGGAAAACTCAGCTAGGTCAAGGACGGTCCCCTAAGTGAGGCTCTCGGCATGCAGCGCATGTCGGCAGTGCTGGGGGGAGCCGGTCAGAAGCTCGGACTGATGACCTCCCCCTCCCGAGACTCGGAACCAGCAGGTCTGATGATGGGGTCTGCATCTGTCAGTGCCCTGGTGCCAGAGGTCCTAGACCACCCTCGGAAAAGTGCTCATCTACTAAGGATGAAAGATGGGGCTCGGGGTGTCCCCAGACTGCTGGGCCTGTATTTCTGGGTGCCGATGACTGGGTAAGGCATAACCTCATGGGGCCTTGTTCAGTAAGTAGCCTCAGAAATGGAATGGGCACAGCGTGGTGGGCTTCTCTCAAAACTCAACACACACACACTCCTCTGCTCTCCCAGCCTTAAAACTCTCCGGGATGGCTCATCCCCACCTTGGGGCTGAAGAA
Organism: Zalophus californianus; assembly: GCF_009762305.2. Taxonomy (NCBI): domain Eukaryota; kingdom Metazoa; phylum Chordata; class Mammalia; order Carnivora; family Otariidae; genus Zalophus; species Zalophus californianus. The sequence goes on from NC_045607.1 coordinate 20,120,149, forward strand.
TTGGGGCGCCAACATTGAAAAACCAAGGGGCCTGATATCTCCCCCAATCTGTCCGGCCGCAACATGGTCCAGTTCTGGGCGAGTGCACCCCCACGGAGGGAATGACAGCCAGGAAGCCTCACCTGCCCAAGGTAGTAAGAGAAAACAGCTGACGGCCAGAACCTGGGAGGGCAGAATGCCACTGTCAAACCAAGGTCAGACAGGAGAAATGGGCACTTTTGTTTCTGCCTCTTCAGCATCACTTCTTCTAATATGGAACTACCTTGTCCTTTCTGGAACCCATAATCTGAGTGGCTTCAATGGGCTGTCCCCAGCCCCCAACTCCAGGAGGAGACTTAAATGACCCACATCCATCCAGTCCGAAGAACACACTCTCTTGGCACCAAGACTGGCTCAGGGATGAGCCTGTGACCCAAGCTGGGCCAATGGGAGCCTTTCCTGGGCCTTTTCAGTTGAAATCCTTAGGAAATAGTTGCTCTCTTTCCACTGGGGTTCGAAATCAGCCTGAAGTTGCTACCGCCATTTCTGCCATCACCTGGGGAGGGCTTGCATTAAGAATAAGTCAACACCAGGGAAGAGGAGCAGAGACGTGGAGAACAATGCATTTCTAATAACCTCCTCTAAGTATCTGGGTCCAGCCCTGAACTCTTCAGTAGGCACACCAATGAATGTCCCTTTGGCCTTAAGCAAGTTTGAGATGAGTTTCTGTCTCGTGCAGCCTAAGGGATCTTGACTAAAATGGATGGGCTGTTGTATGAACTGGCAGATTTGGTTTAAAGGCAGAAAGAATCCTCACTTTGCTGGGAATTAGCTGTGCGACACTGGGCGAACGACCCCACCTCTCTGTTTCCGTTTCATCCCAAGCTCCCACGGGTTGTGGTAGAGAATTAAACTATATCACAGTGACCAAATGAAGCACTTGAGACGTTATTTAGCATCTGTAGGTGCTCAACAGATGTCAGGAAAGAAAGTAGTAGCCTAACAGAAGATTCTCCCCCAGGCAACCCTGCTTGCTAAGGAAAAAATATTAGTCCTACAGGGCCCAGCCTGAGAATAGCTTGGCAGAGCAAAATGGCCAGCAGAGACCCAAGTCAAGAGAGGAACAGCTAGGAGAAGCCCTTTCTTAAGAGCCATAACCCTTGGCCCGTTGCCAACTTTACAGCACTCAAAGCGATTTCCTATCATCCTCTACCCCCACAACCCCTGCTATTAGAATGAGACTCTCAAAAGCACAGCAGCACAGCCCTTATGGAGGCCAATTTGGCAGTATCATTAAAATGTAGAACCTCTGACCCCAAGAAGCCTCTTCCAACATGCTATCTTCCAAAAGTACCCTCTATAAATGCAAAATAATACTGATGTAAGTGGCTTCTAGTGATGACAGAGCAAGAGGGACTAGATTTACCTCCAACTCAAACCACCAAGTAACTGGACAGAACATACAAAACAATGATCTCTAACCACCGGACAAGGGACAACACAGGCAGTAATCCCTGAGAGAGGAGAAGCAAACGAGGTGGGTCCCACGACTGTCCCAGCAGACTACCTGGAGCATTTCAAGGCTGCAGTGCAGGGAGGAGGACCACAAACAGAGTTCAGGGGACTTCCCTCGAGTCGGGGGCACCGTTTAGAACTGCAGAGGGCAAAGAGGCAGCAATATGCAGTGTAGAGAGTCAGAGAAGACAGAGGTGCCCAGAGAACATGCTCAAATTCTTCAGTTGCTTTCGTACTAATCAGCACATGCACATAAAGAAACCACCTGAGGCTGGGCCAAGAACCACCAGAAAGAACCCAGTGGAACAAGTCTCAGAGCTCACACAGAGCTAAGAATAGTTCATATTCCCAACAGCCAAAGTGGGGAAATATAATAACTAATGGCATCGGGTTGAGTACTCAGAAAGGGGGAAAAAATTAGCTCTAGACCGGGGCCAAACAGTGACTATTTTAGGCTCTGTGGGTCACTATGGAATGAAAGCAGCCACAGACAAGACATAAAGGAATGAGCATAACCGTGTTCCAATAAAATTTTATTTACAAAAACAGGTGGCAGGCCAGACTTGCCCCATGGGCTACACTGTACCAAACAGACTGCTCGGGTGGTCCTACACAATTTAGCTCCTCTGGTAGCCAGAAGAATGGCTTCACGCCAAGAACTCCACATCCAAATCCCCAGTACCTGTGGATATGTTAGGATACAGGCAAATGGAATTAAGCTTGCTAATCAAATGACCCTGAGTTGGAGAGATGATCCTGGATTTATGTGGGTGGGCGCAGTGTAAGGGTCCTTCTAAGTAGAAGACAGAACCAGAGACCAGGCAGCAGAAGGACTGTGCCCAACACTGCTGGCTTTGAAGACAGAAAGATGGAGCCTCAGCCCAGGGAATTCAGACAGCCTCTAGAAGCTAGAAAAGGAAACAGATCCTCCCCTAGAGCTTCCAGAAGGAACGCAGCCCCGCCCAACACCTTGACTTCAGCCCAGTGAAATCCATCATGGGTGTCCAATCTCCAGAACTATAAGGTAATAAATTCACATGTTTTTCAGCCATTACATATGTGGTTGTTATGGCAACAATTAGGAAACAAGGACGAGAGCCATAACAGAATAAAGCTCAAAAATATTTAAAGGAATACTAAAACATCACAGCACTGACTGAACAACGCAAAATTCACAATGTCTGTCAATCAAAAATTACTAAGCATGAAAGAAGCAGGAAAACTCATCAACAGGAAGAGACCCAGAAATGGCAAAGATGACAGACTCAAAGGACATTAAAAGAGCTATCGTAAATGTGCCCCATAAACTCAAGGGAGGAAAAATAGGAGCATGTGAGAAAGAGACACAGGAGACATAAAGAAGACCCAGATCAAACTTCCAGAGATGAAAAACAAAATGTCTGGGATGAAGAACAGATTAGATACTGAAGAAGAAAAGACTGATGAACCTAAGACACAACAGAAACTGCTAACAATGAAACAGAGAAAAAAGACGGACAAAAATAAACTGGGCATCGATGAGCTGCGGGACAATGTCAAAAGGCCTAATATATATGCAACTGGAATTCTGAAGAAAGAGGAGCGAGGGCGAGGAGAGAAAAGGTTATCTGAAGAAATAATGGCCAAAAGTTTCTAATCTGGTGCAAACTATAAACCCACAGAACCCAGACGCTCAATGAATCCCAAGCAGAACAAACACAAAGAAAACCGCTCTCAAGCACATCACAATCAAACTGCTTAAAACCAGAGATAAAAAGACGATCTAAAAAGTTGTACAAAATTTTAAGAAGACAAAACGTACAGAGGAACTAAATAAGAATTACAGCCACCTCCACACCAAAACATTAAAACAGAAGACAGCAGAGCAACACCTTTAATGTGCTAAGAGAGGGGTGCCTGGGTGGCTTAGTTGGTTGCACGACTGCCTTTGGCTCGAGTCGTGGTCCCGGGGTCCTGGGATCAGGTCCCACATCGGGCTCCCCCTGCTCTGCGGGGAGTCTGCATTTCCCTCTGCCTCTGCCTGCCACTCGTCCTGCTTGTGCTCGCTCTCTCTTTCTCTCTCTGTGTGTCAAATAAATAAAATCTTTTAAAATAATAAAGTGCTAGGGTGCCTGGGTGGCTCAGTTGGTTAAGCGACTGCCTTCGGCTCAGGTCATGATCCTGGAGTCCCGGGATCGAGTCCCACATCGGGCTCCCTGCTCGGCAGGGAGTCTGCTTCTCCCTCTGACCCTCCCCCCTCTCATGTGCTCTCTATCTCTCATTCTCTCTCTCAAATAAATATATAAAATCTTTAAAAAAATAAAAAATAAAAAATAAATAAAATAAAATAATAAAGTGCTGAAAGAAAAAAAAACGCCCGTCAACCCAGAATTCGAGAGGTAGCAAAAATACTGGCAACACCCAAAATACCCAGCAGAAAGGAACTAGTGACATAAACTACGGCAGATCCCCTTTTTTGCTTTAAAGATTTCATTCATTGGGGCGCCTGGGTGGCTCAGCCGTTAAGCGTCTGCCCTTCGGCTCAGGTCATGATCCCAGGGCCCTGGGATCGAGCCCCGCATCAGGCTCCCCACTCCGCAGAGAGCCTGCTTCTCCCTCTCTCACTCCCTCTGCTTGTATTCCCTCTCTTGCTGTGCCTCTCTCTCTCAAATAAATAAAATCTTTAAAAAAAATAAAATAAAATAAAGATTTATTTGACAGAGAGAGAGAGAGAACGCGCACACAAGCAGGGGGAGGGGCAGAGTACTCAGAAAAGGGGAAGTACTCAGAGTACTCAGAAGCAGACTCCCCGCTGAGCAGGGAGCCCAATGTGGGATCATGACCTGAGCCGAAGGCAGACGCTTCACCAACTGAGCCACCCAGGAGCCCCACTATGGCAGATCCTTAAAATGGAATAGGGAGCATTGATAAAAATTGAAGCACATCTACTGGTGCTAACATGAAACGAACAGCCCTATGACATCCTACTAAGCGAGCAAAGCTAAGCTGTAACAACACTACGAATGGTTCACATTTGTGCCACTAAGTGCCTAAGACAAGACCCAGCATGACCTACTCCGCTGCCAACAGAGTGCTTGCCTACTGGACACAGGGCTTAGGAGGATGGGGAGCAACGTCAAGGGGCTCTTTCCATTTCATTCTTTATACTACTTACTTCTGGATCACCTGAACTGTTTTCAAAGAGCTGCTATTCGTGTGATTTCAAGTTAAAAGTATAAAGATTGGGAAGAGGTCCTTAGCTGGGAATTCAAGGCAAGCCCAAGAGACAGTCAACTTCTTGACTGGCTAAGTACGATCTATGATTTACTCAATTTGGGGTATGAAAACATCTATTCCTTTTGCTTCTTTCAAATGTCCTCAATTTCATTCTGTCCCAAATTCCACAGCTGGGTACACATCATAACAAAGGTCTCACGGAGGTCCACCTGAGAGCATGTACAAGGACGCTCACCACAGCTTTATTTTGGGTGGGGGGAGTTGAGGCCTGGTTATCCATCACTGAGATGTGGAAGGGTAAAATCCACCCAGCAGCTCAAAGTAACGTAATGGAGCTCAAATCCTTAGAGCTGAGGGTCAAAAGCGAGCAACAGAAGGAGATCTGGACACTATAGCACTGATGGACACTTTTTAAACACGTATACAAAACAGCAAGCACATTTTGCAAGAACACATATAAACAAAAAGATGCATGTTATATATATAGAATACTGAAGACAGCAGAGCAGCAGGGCCAGAGAGTGGATGGGGATAAAAAGAAGTAACTAAATAAAGCAAGGAGGGATTGTAATGCGCCAAAAAGGATCATGCACGCGAAACTGAGTATATTAACTTAACCTGCTGCACAGAATATTAAAAGAAGGCGGGTAGAACAACAGGTGACATTCTGACCGCATGCCAGTTGCTTTACAAGTATTAACTCATTTACTCTTCACTATTAACGCTCTCATAAGGTTCTCCAATCTCCAACTTATAAAGAGGAAACAGAGACACAGAGAGGTTCAGCAATTTGCCCAAGGTCACACAGGGAGGAAGCAGCAGAGGCAAGACTGGAATCCAGAATGGCCAGCTCCAGAGCCTATACTCTTCACCCCCACTGGGCAGCCTCTGACTCTACCTACCCTACTTACAATGAGAAAATGGAAGCTCAGCCTTTTCTCAGAATCCAGGATATCAGAATTAAGAGCCCGTATTACACCTTATCAGACCTCTTTATGCAGATGCAAAACAGGCCCCCAAAAAGGCATGCAGGAGCCACCTTGAAGCCAAGAAAGCTCGGGCCAACTTCTTTCTACTGTGGCACACTTAGTCCCACTGCCTTAAGACTAGCTGGAAACATGAAGAAATGAAACAAAACAAAAATAATCTGAAGAACAGTAACTTGGAACAAAAGACATTAAAGGTTAGAGACCAAGGGAGGGACAGGAGAGAAGACAAAACTTGCTTCCAGGTCCTCCACCTAGCCCTGAAGACGACAAGATGCCTGGGATGCGGCCCTGGAAAGTGGCATTTATGAGCTACAAGACCCCATGAGAGCCCTGTACCCCGGCTGGCCCTGCCACTCAGCTGGGATGGGGACTCCGGCCAGGGAACGAGGGACTTTGCTGGGCCTGAGTTCATCACGTCCCAGAAAAGCCCGTGAAGCCCTGGCACGGGTGCTGATGTATCAGCTAATGTCTCATTCAAGTTGTCAGCATTTTGTTAGAGCCAATTCAGTGGGTAATTAAGGAAAAAGTTGGGACCAGATGGGGAAGCAGATGCTAGCTCAGCCGCAAGTACTGTTCCCTGCAAGTGTCTGGGAAAGCGCCGGGCTGGCCAAGTCCGGGAGAGGACTGAAGCCACAGCCCAGAGAGGAGTGGGAGAAAGGTGAGGCCCATTTTAAAGATGAAGAAACTGAGGCCCAGAGAGGCCAGGGGACTTGGGGCTGCTGGAAAAATGGCAGATAACGAGAATGCAAAGAAAACCAGAAGACTGAAAAAAAAAGCGCGGTGATTCTACCGTGAGGCAGAACTGGAGAAGAGGCAGGACCCCGCCAAGCAGAACAAAGGACCTCCAGAAATAGGGGAGAGGGTTCCAGCCCAGGTCCCAGCCTTGGCTCTGCCACTTCCTTGCTGCCTCCCTTCAGATAAGTCACTTTTCCTCTCTGGGCCTCAGTTTACTCATCTGTAAAATGGAAGAAAAGACCCCTGTGTACAGCCCACTCAAACAAATGATGAAGGTAACCACGGTGCACAAGTGCTGAGGACGGAAGTCCGAATGCCTGGGTGTCTGCCTTATTCACTCAGCCTCGATTTCCCCATCTGTGAAATGGGAGTAACAGTACATAGCTCACAGGTACGTCGTGAGGACTTAATGACTCAACATGACTCCGAACAGGGCACAGCATAAACGCTCAAGTGACAACCCCCACTACTGCTACCGTGGAGGCAATAACAAATGACCACTAGACATTCCTGGAACTAGAGAAATAAGTACTGACGTTTCGATGTTACATGAAAAAGACAGGATATAAAACCGTATGCGTGTGATGATAGCTATATTACACAAAGGATACAAGGACGCCTGGAAAAAAGAGAAATGCGGATCGTTATTGTCAAACGGTAAAATGATGGATTAATCTTCCCCTAATTCTCTAGATTTCAAAATTTTAATGTATGAAGAACCACTTTTATAACAGAAAGGAGGGGCTGAATACATGGTTGTTTTAAATGCTAGGGAAATGCTGGGGCTTTTTCCCTCGGTTCCTCATTTAGAACGCTAGCAGAACAGAATGAAAACAAAGACCAAAGGCAGTAGTAAGCTAATCTGACAGTGAACCCCAGACCTGCAAAGGGGTGAAAGGGGAGAGGCCTATGTGGCAGATGGCACAGGGACCACCAATGCCTCCTCTCTTCCCCACTCCCAGAGACTGGCTACGGGAAATCAAAAATAGAAGGCACTATTTATATAAAAGTCTAGACCAGGTAAACCAGTCTAACGTGAAGATAATCAGCACAGCCGTGGCCTCTGGGGAAGAAGACGGCAACTGACAAAGGACCCAAGGAAACATTCTGGGAGCTGGAAATGTTCCATGTGGCCATAGGGGTATGAGTTACACGGGTACATCCATTTATCCAAACAAACATTCAGCTATGACTGTCCATTTTACTTACGTTTTCCTGAAACAGCTATAATAATATAGTAACTGGGACTCCTGGGGGGCTCAGTCGGTTACGCATTCGACTCTAAGATTTTGGTTCAGGTCATCATGTCAAGGTCATGGGACCGAGCCCCACGTTGGGCTCTGCGCTGGGTATGGAGTCCGCTAGTCCTTCTCCTTCTGCCGCCCCCACCAACCCCCAGCTCATGCTCGCTTGCACTCTCTCTCTCTCAAATAAATAAATAAGATATTTAAAAAACTGTATAATTGGGGCGCCTGGGTGGCTCAGTCGTTAAGCGTCTGCCTTCGGCTCAGGTCATGATCCCAGGGTCCTGGGATCGAGCCCCACATCGGGCTCCCTGCTCCGCGGGAAGCCTGCTTCTCCCTCTCCCGCTCCCCCTGCTTGTGTTCCCTCTCTCGCTGTGTCTCTCTCTGTCAAATAAATAAATAAAATTTAAAAAACTAAAAAAATAAGAATAAATAAAAAATAAAAAACTGTACAATCACCACCACCATCAGTGAATTGGGAAGAGTAGGTGCAGGTGTAGCAATAGTCGAATTCACAGACAGAAAGTAGAATGGCGGTGGCCCAGGGCCGGGGGTAGGGGGGGAAGGGAGAGCTCTTTAGGGAGAGTTTCCCAGATGAACAAGTTCTACACCCGGGTAGCACGGTAATGCACGTGTACTTAACACACCTGAACTGTCCACACAAAAATGGTGAGGATGATCAATTTTATGTTATATACTATATTTTAACATACATAAAAACTTTAAAAAAAAAGAAGGGAGGTCCTGAAATCTAGGAGGGGATTTCACATACACCAAGGGATTTCTGCCAGATGGTAGGGATGTGAGGACACATCGAAGGGCATCATGATGAACCACCTCGCAGCTGCCCTCCCTGAGATTCTGAAACAGAATTGATGAAAACCAAACTTGGTGGGAGGCCTGGGGGGTATCAGAACCTACAGGGACCTCCGTCTGTGGAATCCTAGACATTCCAGCGGTGGCTTAGCTTCTTCCACTTTCTAACTCAACCCTGACCCCATCAGGAAAGAATCAGGGCACAGACCACTGGGCACCCCACGGTGTGGCCTTACTAAACCAAATAATGGAACCCAGACTCAGAAAACCTACAGTCCTAGCCCCACCCCCTCAACCTCAGGCAGCTGTGTCTCCCACCCATCATGTACAACATCTGGCCCTCCCCTTTCAACTCAAGAACTGAAGAGGCAGCAGCTACTTTATCAGGGTAGGGTCTACCCCATACCAATTCATATCCTTCCTTATTTAGAAGGAATAAAAGAAACAAGCAGGGGGGAAGGCAAATGAAACAAAACTGTGTAACAACAAAAGGGGATAAGCATCCTACTCAAGATTCAGAGAAGGAACATGTAGAAACAGTTTTACTCTAGGAAGCTAAAACAAATTTGAGACAAATTCTCCTCTGCACTCTCAACAAAACTAAAGAAAACAAGAACAGAGTCAAATGAAGGGAAAGCTCAAGGAACTCAGGAGAGTGCAAGGAATCAAATAATGGCACAGAATTATAACCAGCCATCAGGAGCAGTGACTGGCAAAACTGAGCGCAGAAAACAGAGGTACGTTGTGCAAAGGAGACACCTGAGAAGCACTTGCAAACCTCAAAAGGAAGAAAGAGAGGCTCGGGGCGCCTGGGTGGCTCAGTCGGTTAAGCGTCTGCCTTCGACTCAGGTCATGATCCCAGGGTCCTGGGATGGAGCCCCACGTCAGGCTCCCTGCTCAGCCTCCTTCTCCCTCTGCCCCTCCCCCTGCTTGTGTGCTCTCTCTCTCTCTCTCTAATAAATAAAATCTTAAAAAAGAGAGGCTCAAATACTCATCACAAGAATAATATGTATTACATATATACAGATAACTCCCATTCCAAAAAGAAATGAGCCCAGTGGGACACATGCAACAAAAATGTTCCCATTCTTAAGAGCTAAATCTGTAGACAAAGTACATTCCATGCACATTAGCAAACTTATGAAAAGACACCAAAACCTGGACACTGCTTGGAATACCCCTTGAATTTCAAGGGGGAAAAAGAATGCTATGGGCATTCAGGAAGGTTGGAGGATTGGGGAGTCAATCATGAAAATAAAATATCATGTGGCCTCTGAATTACCCAATTTTAACAACATAAGATTACAGCACATCTAGAGAGTACTGAGTGATAAAATACATAACCCAAAAATGCTCTACTCATCCAAGCTGCCATTCACATGAGAAGGCATCAAAAATACCTTCTTAGTTACATAAGTACTTAGAAAAAACTATAATTAGATGAAAGAAGTTAAAAAAAAACTACATTAGGTATTATAATAAATATAACTGGGGGTAAGCTTCATATTAAAAGACACAGACACTCAGACTGAGTTTTTAAATATAAAACTACATGCTACCTGAAAGGCAGTGATTTTTTTTTAAAGGGCACAGAAAGGTTAAAAGTGAAAAGTAAAATAAAAAATTAAATGTAGAATTATACCAGGTAAATTCCAACAACAGCAAGCAGAAAGTGCTTTATAAAAATCACTCAAATTAAAGGTGAAATCAGGAAATGCTTTACAAAAATTAGGAAAACTACAACTGAAAGCAGAAAGTATATAACAGGTCAAGGAGGACCTATTTTTACAGCTTAGGAGGAGAACCCATAGTAAAATGCTAGCAGGCAGGTATATATTTCTGTTAAATAACCTAGCAATAAAATATATAAAGTAAACTAAAAGAGCCAGTGGTAAAACCAAAAGACACATTATTGGAAGACATTAACAGATTCTCAAATCCTTGAAATAATAAATGGAAAAACAGTATTATTAGGGCCCTACAGGGAATCTAAAACATGTGATTAATGCCGATGATATATGGAATTGAGAAATATACATATACATAGCAAACAATAAACCCCAAAAGGGGAAATAGCTTATGTTGCAAGCAAATGAAACATTTACACAAACATTTTTTTACACAAATATTTTAAAAAAGGAATCCAAAACTTTCTATGAATCACCAAGAACAAAACTATTATTGGCAACATTCTCTCACAATAAACTAAAAGTGAATAAATATAAATACTAATGTAAAAAAAAGGGAATCACAGAAATTTAAATTATATTTTTAAATAACCTTTAGACTAAAGAGAACATCCAAACTAAAACTATGGAATATTTAGGAGAGAAAAGAGTTACAACACTTCACAGTAGGTTTATGGGATGTGACCAAAAATGTACTCAGAGGAAAATTCATTGATTAAACACTTTTACCACTAAACAGAGAAAATTAAAGAGCTAAGGATTCAATTTTTTAAATTTAAAAAAAAAATTTTTTTAAATCTATCTAAAGAAGGAAGAAGGCATAAACATAACAATGTGGAAATGTTTTAAGTAGTCAAAATTGACAAATAACTTCAAAGTGTTAAGAGGTGGATACAAAAATAATAAGGCCTGGATATTAGTATTCAACCAAAAAATAAAGAAAAGAATACAATTACAAGAAAATCAAGACTAGAAAATATAACCAGAGGACATGTTTTTTTAAGTTCTATTCTATGCAAATTAGGTTCAAATTCTTGATAAGTTTCTAAGAAAATATAAGTGACCAAAACCATTTTCAACAAGAGCAAAAGCCAAAAAATAACTGAAGAAAGGATTACAGTGGAAAATCATCATCTCCAAAAGCATAACAAGATACTTTTAAAGGCGAGTCCTTTTAAACTTTCAAAAGATAGATAATTCCCATGCAGTATAAATCATTCCTGGCAGGGACTACAAATAAACATCTGGCATGCATGCTTAAACTCTCATTTCCTACACTTGTACAAAACACTAAATTGTTTACACATGACAGGACCTCAGAATCCTTCTCAACACAGCAATCTCTGCAGCCACTACCAAGAGGTACACATTTTACAATGTTATCCACCTTGTTCCAGATCACTTCCCAATTTATAACCCACTGTACTAGCATAATCCCCATTTTAAAAATGGCAAAAAACAGCACACTAAAAATAAAACTGCAGGACAATCTCATTAAGGAATATAGACACAAAACACTGCAAAATGGATCTGAGGTGTATTAAAATAATGAAACACCATGACCAAAATGGGTTCCTTCCAGGATGGTTTAGTATTAGGAAATCTATTAATACAATTCATCACATCAACAGATCAAAGAAAGAAAACCATATGGCCATCTGGGTACATAATGAAAAGGTATTTGTTTAAAATTCATCATCCTTTCCCCCCTCTTATTAAATAGTTTTACAGTGGGGGAGGGGATGATTCACAATCCTTTGCAGAAGGAAAATTCAAGCACAGAAAAGTGAAAATCACTCCTAAATCATACCACTCATCTCCATCTTTAAAAATAAAAAAAAAAAAAAAAAAAAGGGCACCTGGGTGGCTCAGATGGTTAAGCGTCAGCCCTTCGGCTCAGGTCATGATCCCAGGGTCCTGGGATCGAGTCCCGCATCCGGCTCCCTGCTCAGCGGGGAGCCTGCTTCTCCCTCAGCCTCCCTCTCTCCGTCTCTTATGAATAAACAAAATCTTTTAAAAAAATTTAAAAAAAAGAACTGAGCAATTCAGAAGATGCTTAGTGATGAAGAATATGTATCAGAAACCAAAATAAAACTTTTTACTTAATTAGAAAATGTTAGAATCCTTCCCACTAAAAGAAGAAATAAGACAATACAAGAATACTTGTTATCCCTATTATTAAAACTGCCCAGAAGGCCCAGCCAACCTACGAGGGAAAAAAAAAAAAAAAGGACAATGGCTATAAAAGAAAAATGAGTATTATCTGCTTATATTATCATCTATCTAAAAAGCCTCAAGAAACCACCGGAATTAAGAAGACAATAAGTTATCCACTAACAAAACAACCGCATAAAAAACAGTAGCTTTTCTATGTACCTGAATTAATTAGGCAAAATACACAATAAGGGAAATTATCCCACTTACAGTCAAAAATATCAAATGCTCAGGAATATATTTTGAAATAAATGTCCAAAACTTATCTGGAAAACTTTACTGTGGATCATATATGGGAACATGGGAATGAAGAAAGAGACAGACCACCTCACTGGGCAGAAAAACGTATATATTCTGAGAATGTCGTTCCTAATTCAATTCAACGCATACATTTAATACAATTTACCATCACAACACAATTTTTACCTTTAAAATTGATTCAAGTGTTCATCTGGTAGAATATGTGTGAGACTAACAAAAGTTTTGAAAACAGAATAATGGGGAGAAATGTTTACCAAATATTATAGTATTTTAAAAGCAAAATTTACCAAAACAGGGTGGTACCAGAACAGAAGTTAATACATAGCTGCGTCTGTTGCGTCTGTTTCTGGACTGTAATCTATTAAAATCTATCTGCCTGTTTAAGACTATGCCAGGTCCACCTTCATTTAGTTACTGGAGCTTTAAGATATCTTCATATACACATTTAGAAAATACGGACTTAGTCAGACCCACCCATCTCCTGGTCGCAGGACTGGACAGCCAATCCCTCAATCCTTTATAACCCTTCAAACCACCCAGCCATAGATAAAGTGGGACCCACAAAGCCATCCAGCTCAGAAGCAGCAAATGGGAGCAGGACCACCATCAATTGCCTTCCCAGTGGCAGACATCACTAATCAATCTCAGCACCTTCCCCACTATGGCCTACCCGTGGAATCAAGAACCGACCATAGCTGGAATTCATAAGGAAACCCCTCCATCATCTCTGAAGTCCGATCCCTTCATTTTTATGGGTGAATGAATTTTTATCCTCATGACAATTTTGCAAGGCGGAGCAGAAATAGCTCTTTATCTCATATTCTAACAACAGTGTTTCCACTAGGGAAAATGACACCCCAAACTCAGCCCAGGCCTGCTTAAGGGGCAGAACCGTCAACACGAGGCCTCTTGCATCCAGCCCTAGTCCTTCCGCCTTCTCTGTCCTCCTATACCCCAAACGGACTCAAACATAGGACTAGCGAGCCTACACAGTTTCCACGTTCTGTGCAAGGAGGGGGAAAAAAAAGCATTCAGCTGGAACTGGCCAGTTAACCCTTACATAGGACTTACCATGTGTCAAGCGTGGAGCTAGTGCTTTTACTATTAACCCATTCTGATGCAGAGAGAGGCTGAGTAATTTTCCCAGAGTGATGCAACCTGTGGGTTTTGCATCCGGGAAGTCTGGCTACAAAGGGGACCAACCTTAGCCACTTGGCTGCACTGCGTCTCAGAGCAGCAATCTAATAATGACTGTTTTTCCTGGGGTCATCGTGCGCCACAGCGCTCAGACCCACCCCACACATTCCTGCCAGACCTCGTACTGGGCTTTGGTAAAACTACACTGTAAAGAACATCTTCGTATATAAAATACTTTGGTATTTTAAAATCCTCTCCTTTGGATATAATCCCAAAGAGAGATTACCGGTAGTAAGATCTGGGAACTTCTACTGATTTGGAAAATATAGTAAACTCTTTAAAAAGTGGTTTTTTGGTTTTTGGTTTTTTTTTTTTTTTTAGTCACTTTGTTATTATGAAAGAGGTTCATGTTCCATGAAGAAAACTTAGTATATGCAAAAGAGAAAAAAAAGACCATAACCCTATGCCTCTCCAAGATCATCTCCACTAATGGTTTTCTTCCCTGGGACTCCTTGGAAACCCCTGACACGTCTAGTCACTTGTGAGAAGCTGCTCTAAGCCCATGCCCATCCCCAAGTTCAGTTCGCCCATCCAGGAGCTCCCCAGCTGCTGCTTCATGCACTCACATCTTAAATGGGAAGTTACAAAGATCAGTATTCATCCTGAGGATGGGGAAGCCAGGCAGGCAGGACATTTCTGATCTGTTCCTGACCTGCTAGACAGGAGGGGTAAAGGGGCTCTAGGTTCCACCTGCTCGGGACACCTGGGAGGTCCTGGCAGGAGAACCTGGAAGATCCATTGTTGGGTCTTGAAATCAATTTAATGAGTCACAGCCAGCATTTTTTTAATAAAAGAGAATTAAAAAGTATCAGAATGCATCGCAAGTGGTTAAGTGTAAATATCAGTTGCCTGCTTTTGCTGTACTTAGATGAGTCCACGGGTATAAGATGGTGATATAAAATGCATTTCTTCTAGTGGGTCAGTCATGAAAGTATGAATTGCTCCTGCCCAGCAGGGCACAGGCCCTGCAGAGGTCAGTTCTGTCTGGATACCAGGAGGCAGGAGTAAGACCGCATCTGCAAAAGCACTTTGCAGAGTGAGAACACTGTTCTGACCTGAGGCCAGATTACCAAAGAGTGGCTTTCTTCCCCTAACTTCCTCTACCTGCTATCTTTCTCCCTCTAAACCGCCCCCCCATCTTGCACCCCACCCCCTCAGAGACAAGAGTCCTGATTAACTGAACATTCTGGTGGGCCCACATAAAGGATAATCACATTTGGGCAGAATTTTATGACTCACCAGCTTTGAAAGAATTAGATTTATAGTAATAAATACGCAACGCTAAAAAAATCACCAAAGTTCATCTTTCTTTAATGATTCATATTATTTCACTGGCCCAGAATGCTCTGCTCCCTCCCTTTCCTCCCACAGACCCATCTTCAGACCCTCAAATCCTATCTGTCCTTCAAAGCCACACTCAAATACCACTTCCTCCAGGCAGTTGCCCTGGATTCTCTTTACCAGGATTCATCTTTCCCTCCACTAAACACCCTCAGCAACCAGTCTTAGAACACTGAACACTTTCTATAGCACATTATATATGGCTGTGAACAGAATCCATATTGATTTATCACCTTGGCACCTATCAAGGGTCGTCACCCGTAATAAGGACAAATATTTAATGGCTAAACAAATTCAAAAGGTATTTAAGATCTTAAAAGAGGAAGAAGGATCACCATCCAAAAATGGTTCCAGCATAAATGCGGAATAACTAGTTATTAGAGAATTCTGGCTAGTAAAATGAGATTAAAAATAATTTACTGAAAAATTAATACTCGTATAAGTAAATAATGTAATAAAAGACATGAAATTAACAGAGCTCATCTTGAAGGGGTGTGCAATTATAAAGTCTTTTCTTTTGTGCATATATATGCTACGTTTCCCTCATTGAACACGAACCCCTCTCATAATAATAAAATCAGTGAAACATTTTTTAGTAAACGTTGCACATTTAGATTGGGTCTAATTTTTCTCTTATAAAGTTCCACTGTAATGAACAATTTCATAACGGAAAAATAATATATAGAAATATAGTAGTTTTGGGGCACCTGGGTGGCTCAGTCATTAAGCATCTGCCTTCGGCTCAGGTCATGTTCCCAGGGTGCTGGGATCGAGCCCCGCCCGCGTCAGGCTCCCTGCTCAGTGGGGAGTCTGCTTCTCCCTCTCCCTCTGCTGCTCCCCCTGCTTGTGCTCTCTTGCTCTGTCAGATAAATAAATAAAATCTTTAAAAAAAAAAAAAAAAGTGTTATACCTGTACACCCAGGGAACATCAGAGTCCAGAAAAAGACCCAAGTACATGTAAATTTAATATAAGGTAAAGATGACATTTCAAATCCAGGAGGAAAAGATGAATTATTCAGTTACTGGTGTTAGAGTAAGAAGCTAGCCGTTTGGGGGGGGAAAGAGTCTGATCTCTACGCCCCTCCTCTAAAGCAAATATATTCCAAATAGATAAACAATGTAAATGTAAGAAAACTAGCTGTATAAAATAATAGAAGAAATAAGGATGAATGTTTTTTAACTTCTTTTGTTTCCAGGTATTGAATCTTATAAACAATTACGAGCACTCATGTACATCTCAAATGGTATACAGACGCAGCTACTTCTTCTGTGTACATTCCTAGAAAACAAACGGATTGGTGAGGTAACACAAACGTTCAACTCTGGTTTTCTTCCCCCCACCTTAGCTATTTTTAAGTGTACAGTTCAGGAGTGCTAAGTATATTCACAGAGTTGTGCAACAGATCTCTAAACTTTTTCATCTTGCAAAAGTGAAACTATACCCACTGAACAACAACTCCCCATTTCCCCCTTCCCCTGGAAACCACGATTCTACTTTCTGTTTCTATGAGTTCTGACTACTTTAGAGATCTCATTTGAGTGGAATCACACAGTATTTGTCTTCTTGTGATTGGCTGACTTCACTTAGCACGGTGTCGTCAAGGTTTAGCCGTATTTTATCATGTGACAGGATTTCCTTTTTTAAGGTTGAGTAATATTCCATTTTATGTACAGACCACATTTTGCTTATCCACTCATCCATCAATGAATATATGGATTACTTCCTCCTCTTGGCTACTGTAAATACCACTGCAATCAACATAGGTGTATAATTACCTCTTTGAGATCCTGCTTTGAATTCTTTTGGATAGATACCCAGAAGCAGGGTTGCCAGATCATATGATAATTCCATTTTTAATTTTTTGAGAAACCGCCATACTGTTTTCCATCGCAGCTGCGCCAACAGTACACAGGGTTCCAAATTTTCCACACCAACACTTACTTTGTTTTTTTTTTCTTCTTTTTACAGTGACCATCCTAATGGGTGTGAGGTGATATCTCATTGTGGTTTTAAACTGCATTTCTCAAATGATCAGTGATGTTGAGTATATTTCCATATGCCTGTTGGCCATCTGTATTATCTTCTCTGGGAAAATGTTCAAGTCCTCTGCCCATTTTTTTTAAAAATCAGGTTATTTGGTTTTTTGTTGTCGAATTGTAGGGGATTCTTTATATACTCTGGAAACTAACCCTTTCTCAGATACATGATTTGCAAATATTTTCTTCCACTTTGTAGGCTGCCTTTTTGCTATAAATTCTTAACGTGGGGCACCTGGGTGGCTCAGTCCGTTAAGCGACTGCCTTCGGCTCAGGTCATGATCCCAAGATCCTGGGATCGAGTCCCGCATCGGGCTCCCTGCTCTGCGGGGAGCCTGCTTCTCCCTCTGCCACTCCCCCTGTTTGTGTTCCCTCTCTCGCTGTGTCTCTCTCTGTCAAATAAATAAATAAAATCTTTAAATAAATAAATAAATAAATAAATAAATAAATTCTTAATGTGGGAAAGTCTTTTCAACTGTGACACCAAAAAAAATATAGTCAGAATCCAAAACACAAAAATGGAAGCATTTTAAAAGTAAACATTTTAGGGACACGTGGGTGGCTCAGTGTCTGCCTTCAGCTCAGGTCATAATCCCAGGGTCCCGGCATCAAGCCCCGCATCAGGCTCTCTGTTCAGCATGGAGCCTGCTTTTCTCCCTCTCCCTCTGCTACTCCCCCTGCTTGTACAGGCGTGCACACGCTCTCTGTCTCTCTCTGTGTCAAATTAATTTTTTAAAAAGTAAACATTTTATTCAACCACTTCTAAACAGCACTTAAAAAAAAAAAGTCTAGGACAAGAAATACTTGGAATCTGAATAGCAAAGAGTCAGTATCTCTAAAATCCAATGAGCTTTACAAAAAAAATTAAGGAAGGGTTAAACACCCCAAGAGAAAAATAGGCAAAATGCTTGAACAGGCAATTCACAAAATTAGAAATGCAAGTAGCTAATAAGCATACCAAGCAATGTTCAACCTCATTAGTTTGTCCATCAAGACCTCAACGATTAAAAACAGTGGCAATACAAGGTGATGGCCACTTGTATTGGATGTATAGAATGAGCACTCCCAATCTCTTCGGAGAAATGTAAATTGTTATCACCTGCAGGATGCGAATATGATATGATTTAGCAATCGGCCTCTTAGAGACTGATGATAAAGAGATCACCACACAAGCAAGAAACCCTGCACGTAAAGAGAATAGAAATAACCAAAATCCAATAGGGCACTGAGTTCAGGGACATATATACAGTAGAAATACAATGTAGTCAATAAAATAATAATGAAGATCTCTATTTACCGATGCAGAAAGATATCCAGGAGTTTAAAAAGAAAAAAGAAAGCAGACGCTGAACAGCACGTAGAATATAATCCCATTTGAATAAAACTGTAATCATACATGTTTAAATATGCAGAGAGATGACTTAAATAATGTTGACCAAATGTGAACAGTGGTTGTCTCTGGGTGGTACGATTTGGGGTGATTTTTTTTTTTAAAGAACAATCATATTTTTTCTGTACTGCTTTAAAGTTCTTGTAATGAATGTATTATTTTTATAATCGGGGGGGGGAAAAGAACCTATTTTCACTTGGAAGAAAAATAAAAGCAAGAATCAGCTCTTGGACAGCCACGTCACACTTAAAACAAACCAGAATGGAGTCAGCCCAGGACCGTGTGAACTGCTAAGTCCTGAGTTCAAATTCTGCCTCTGGCACTAGTTACCTGAATCACCCTGGGCAAGTTACTTGGCTTCGCTGTGCCGTTTCCTCACCTGTAAAACAGACAGGATGAAATTCTATGTCATGGAGTTATTTGGGGAACAAAGAAACTAATACTGAGTAAGTTCTCAATAATTATTAGCTTCATTCTCCCGTTTGAGCTCATCAGTGAAAGCACCCTAGTTGTATCTGGCCCATATTAGGTATTCAAAATGTGTCAGGTGATTTGAATGGGGTAGACGGATGGATGAACAGATAGTCATAAGAAGGACAAACATCTGAAGGACAGAAAGATTATACAGGTGAACGGGTGGGTGGGTAGAGAAGGACGGAGAGATGAATAGCTAGACAGCGGGACTGATGGGTAGACAGACAGTATGGCAGCTTGTGTTTTCCAAAGATGACCACACCAATATACATCCCCTCCTACATGTTCGATGTGATGTTGCTGCAACTCCATAGAGAGGTGGGGCTTATGTCTCTCCTCTCGAAATGGAGCATATTTCTATAACTGCCTCAACCCGTAGATTGAGGTAGAAGTTATGCTACATGACTTCTGACACTAAATCATAAAAGGAGACACTGGGTCTGCTTGGCTCTATCTCTGCTGGGACATGTGCCTTGGGAGACTCAAGTTACCATACAAAAGTCAGGCCACGTATGAAGCCTCCATGCTGAAAGACCGCATGAGATGGATGGATGGATGGACGGACGGAGGGATGGACGGATGGACAGATGCCCAAGGAACTCCAAGTGTTCAAGTCTTTCAAACCCTGGCACTAGACATGAGAGTGAAGACGACTTTAAGATGACGCTGGCCACTGCATGACCACAATCACAGAGAGACCCTAAACCAGACCAACAAACTGAGCTACTCGCAAATTCCTGACCCACAGAAACCATGGGAGAAAATTAAGTAGTGTTGTGTTAAGCCACTAAGTTTTGAGGTGACTTGTTACACAGCTTAAGTATCTAAAAAAGATGGTAAGAGGAGTCTGAGGCTGAATGCATGACCTCTCTATTGGGAGCCCTCGAAATCAGTAACATCTTATGCTCAATTTCAGGTCTGGCACACTTCTCTTGTCTGTTCCAATAGCCTCCTGCTTACCTTCCTATTCCAGGCCTTTCTCATTTCTGCTATTTATACTTCCAAAAGCCAGCCCTCCAAGCTCTGACTTGGATTAACTGCCCTCCTGCCCCTGAACAAACTAACAGAACATGCTTTCTGAGCAACTAGTTCAAGCTCTGACTGCATAAGAGGGGAAACTGAGGCTCAAAGAGAGAAAGAAATTAGCCCAGACTCCGGATGAGTTAGAAGCAGGGCTCAGACTAGAGACTATGATTCCCACCCTGAAGCCCAGAGTTATTTCTCCTCCAACAGCCTGTGGGCTCCAGGTATCCCTGAGTTTGAGTCCTGCCTCCACTGCTTACTGGCAGTGACAGGAGTCCCATCAGGACAGCCAGCATTACCGCAGGCCCTGGCTAGGACGTGCCAGAGCTCTTGGCTCCAAGCATACCTTACATCTGTCTGGGCATAAATTTGCATTCTGAATCCAGGAGGCCCCGGTTCCAAGTATGTCAAATGTAATTAATTACAGCAAACCTTCTGCAACTGTTTTCAAACGCAGTATTAAAGGCACTGTGCGCATGAAACACACAAGCCACTGGCCCAACAAGGAGCGCAGGGAGCTCGGGAATGGGGGCCTGGGAGGCCCAGATCCAGGCCCATGGAATGGGGAGGGCAAGTTCCTGAGACACCAGGGTCCAGTTCAGCCCCACAGCGAAGGGAAGGGCATCCGAGGGAGCTGGGTTCAAGACCTAGCCAATCACCAACGCCACAACTTGGTCAAGTAACTTCCTCAACTGTAAGGGTGAATGGTAAGACTCTGCAGCTCAAAGGGCTATTGTGAGCCTCGTCTCTGGCAATCATCTGAATTTGAAGCCAACCACCCTTACCAGATGTGTATACCCTCTCACCCCTGATTCTCAACCCCCTCATATTATAAATAAATACATACATACATACATACTTACATACATACCCTTACTCTCCAGGGTGCTTGTATTAACTGAGATAATAGATGTTAAATGATAGGTCCAGCACCTGGCACATAAGAAGCACTTGGCAAATGTGCAATGATTACTGTACTTCAAGGCAGAAAAATTCTATTTTGCAAAAATCAAGTGAGATAAATAAGAATGCTCAACTCAGCCTTTCGATAGAAACAGATCCTGAGCAAAAGAAGTTTGTAAGGTGGAATTTCCAACACGTGGCTCAAACTCCTTTCAAAACACTAACAGCAAGAGAACCAGGCTACAAAGTTTGAGACCTGTGTTCAAGTTTAGCTTTGTCGTTTACTGCCCTCCCTGCCCACCCCCGACGCCGGACCCCCCGACCCCACTGGGGCTAGCTGAGCCCACTCAGACCAGGCTGGAGATCAGGGGAGCTAAATGACCTCCCCACCCTGCCAGCTCTGTCCTCTGCAGCAGTGTGCCCTCTGGGTCTTCCAGAAGCTTCACTTCCCAAATCTGTGCATAGAGCAGACATGACTTAGCACTCAGAGAATGGCCTGTGGCCACTCAGGACCCTAAATCCATAGCCCCTAATGTGACCCAGGTTTCTTGCCCAAACCAGCCCTGAACTACACTCTGATTCATAAACCCTGGTTAAACCCCAAAGACTAAATAGACTGGAATTTTTTGGCAAGCGGAGAGATTGCCAGGGGTAATCTTTTAGATTTGTTTTTGCTTGTCTTGTTAGATTTACTTTCTTCCAAAGTGTTTAATTAATGTTTAGAGGAATGGATAAGCAAAGTGGAAAACAGTTTAATTTTTTCTTCCTAAATTACCAATCTCTCTCTCTCTCATAAGTTCCCTCCATTTAACCACCTACTTATGCTGATGCCTATACCACTACATCAGCCTTCTTCTCAGAAGCAAGCTGCTGCGTGACCCTGAGAAAGCCACGCTCCCTCTCTGGGGGGAGTGGATTTTTAGACCAGCATTGTCCAACAGAAATATAATACAAGCCACATAGGTAATTTCAAATTTCCTAGTAGCCACGTTGTTCTAAAAAAAAAAAAAAAAAAAGCAAAATTAATTTTAATAATTATTTTGTTTAACCCAATATATAAAAGGCTATCATTTTAACTTGTAATGAATATTTTTTTTAATTATTACTGAAATCTTTTACAATCTTTTTCCCTACGAAGCCTTCAAAGTCCAGTGTGGATTTTACATTTCCAGCGAGCCACACTTCCAACTGCTCGAAAGCCACGGCCAGTGGTTACCAATACACACTGGATGGCACAGGCATCTCTACAAACCTTTTAGCTCTAGACTGCCCAGATCCAAAAAGATGACTAGCCTTGGGCGCCTGGGTGGCTCAGTTGGTTAAGCGACTGCCTTCGGCTCAGGTCATGATCCTGGAGTCCCGGGATTGAGTCCCGCATCGGGCTCCCCGCTCAGTGGGGAGTCTGCTTCTCCCTCTGACCCTCTTCCCTCTCGTGCTCTCTGTCTCTCATTCTCTCTCTCTCTCTCAAATAAATAAATAAAATCTTTAAAAAACAAAAAAACAAAAAAAAAAACAAAAAGATGACTAGCCTTACAACAAATTCCAATTCCTGCCAGTGGCCCCCCAGGGAAGTTAGCCTTCCCTGGGGCCTCCTTCCAGGCCAGTTTCAGTTTTCTTTCAGATCAGTTTCACTTTCTGCTTTTCCAGCATACATTACAAGAAACACCCACACAAACACACTTAAATTTTTAGTTATTTTTCCCAGTTGATGAAATTAAAAAAAAAAAAAAAAATCTCCAGCATCCAAAAATGTATCTGTTCTCTCTGGGTATTCTAAGTGCCCTGGCTATGAGAAACTCTGAGCCCAAAATAAAGCAAAACGCAAACTCTGCAAAATTTCACCTGATAAAAATTCCCATCCTTAATTCACTACAAAAATGTTGGGGCTGGCGGGAATTTGTCCGGTGGAGGCTCAAACCTGAGTGATAGAATGGCTAGCCCCTGGGGCATTGCTGTCTCAGACAATAACATATCCAGCGAGCTAACCAAAACAGCTCTGACTTTGAATGCTAGCAAACCACCAGCCAGGGGCTTGCCCTGGGACACTCCCAGGCCTCCTCCACTTTGCAGGACTCATTTCCACCCATGGGGGTTTCCTCCCCCACCCCTGGGTCCCCCGATTCCCCCAGGACTAGGGCTGGCCCCAGGGAATCGAAGCTCCATCCCTGACACAGAGCTCACTTCACTAGAAAGTGGGTTTTCCGAGGTTTCCTATAGCTGGCTGGGGCGCCAAGCAACACCTGACTCCATTTATTCTCTTTAGTTTATATATGAAGCCTCCTTCTGCTGTGTCAGCCAAATTATTTTTACCATTTTTCTGTGGACTCAATACCATCCTCACCTCGGCCTCCCTCCTTTCCTTTTTAAGAAAAGAAAGGAGTTGTCACCAACATGTTTCTCCAGTTCTTCGCTGTTTATGAAGCACTTCTGAATCCGTTAACTCACATGATGCTTGCAGGAAGCCCGTCAGGGATATACAAGTGGACTGTTCTCCCATTTATTGGATAAACAAACAGAGACTCAGCGCCCAGCAGGTCACATATGTGACTGAAACATGGGAACTGACTGGACCGGGAAAGTACAGACCCACCCAAGGCCTACAAATCCCTAACCCTTTAAACCTTTGGCCGGCATATAAAATGAAACAAGCGAAGGGACCAACTCACCTCGTGGGCACCCATCTGTGACTTCGAGTTTACATAATCTCCCAACAGGGCACTTACAATTAGTGGCCAGTGCTAGTTAGAAAAATCCATGTGTAAAAAAATAACACCCATGTAGGGCTTCCGGTCTAAAACGCATTTTCAAAATAAATAAATGAATGAATAAATAGGGGTGCCTGGGTGGCTCAGTCAGTGAAGCGTCTGCCTTCAGCTCAGGTCTTGGTCCCAGGGTCCTGCTTGGTCCCAGAGTCCCACATCGGGCTCCCTGCTCAGCGGGGAGTCTGCTTCTCCCTCTGCCTCTCACCCAGCTCTCATGCTATCTCAAATAAATAAAGTATTTTCGAAAAAATAAAATAAATGAACAAATAAGCATTTTCAAATACCTGCCCTCATTTGATTCTTGTGGAGGACAATTTCCATCCCATTTCCCAGATGCAGAAACTGGGATTCTGGGGGCTGAGAAACTCATCTGTGGTCTTAAAAGCGTGCACAAACAGCAAATGTGTCGCAAACCCAGGTTATGGTCCCAGGAACCCGAGGGCCTGCCTTGCCCCTCAGCCATGTCATCTATATTACACGAGTGAGTGAGGGACACTGCCCAACCCAGTGGCCCAGGCACCAGCATCTCCCCCTTTGAAATCTGATCACTCTGGGATCAGGCAAAGAAGCAGGTCACCCAGCCCTGCTTTGATGACAACCCCAAGGGTATCTAATTATAACAGGGAGGGAAGGGAGGAGCCAGAATCCTCTCACTATTTCTCAAGACCAAATTAACTTCAATTTCTTTTGACACAGCGTATGTGCGAATAATAGGAAAAGCATTGGTTGAGGAGTTAGGAAATCTGAGGCTTGAAGTTCCACCTCGGCCTAGTCACTGAGGTTTTGGGCAAGGAACTGCACCTCCCTTCGTGTGTGTGTGTGTGTGTGTGTGTGTGTGTGTGTGTGTGTGTGTGTGTGTGTGTGTGTGTGTGTGTGTGTGTGTGTGTGTGTGTGTGTGTGTGTGTGTGTGTGTGTGTGTGTGTGTGTGTGTGTGTGTGTGTGTGTGTGTGTGTGGAACTGCACCTCCCTTCGTGTGTGTGTGTGTGTGTGTGTGTGTGTGTGTGTGTGTGTGTGGAACTGCACCTCCCTTCGTGTGTGTGTGTGTGTGTGTGTGTGTGTGTGTGTGTGTGTGTGTAACTAGATCAGGAATGACAAACTGGCTTCATGTCCCATGCTAAACTCAACTGCCGGGCTGAGTTTCATCATACTAAGGAGGACTCTGAGGTCGCTGGCCAGATGCAATGGAAAAGACGGCCAAGATCGATTAGCAATGTCTGCCACAGGCTTGAAAATAGGGGGCAGCAGTATGTATATATTACTTATTTACCAGCCCTGGACTAGACGTTGTACAAATAACATGCTGCAAGTGAAAAGCACCCTGCCCGTTACAAAGCTTTCTTCTCACTATCCCTCACCACTTTTTACAAGAACCCAGTGCTGAGGGTATCATCCATCCCCATCATCCCCACTTTACACATAGGGAAATCAAGAACTTTGGCAGAGATCAATAAAGCAGCGGAGCAGAGAAGGAAGCCAAGCCTTATCCCTTCAACTTCGACCTGTTCGTTCTACCCTGGAAATGTCAAACTGGCATTCCACCATTGGCAGGACACTAAACCTCCCCCCCATGGGCTTCTTACACCTTTCAGAGCAGGGGCACAGCAAAGTATGAAACCCACGCAAAGACATGGAAGGAAAGGGGTACTAATTCAAAGTTCCAGATGCTTCTCCCCAAGGCCAAGTCCTGTCCTCACTGCATGAGTGGAGAAGCCACGCCCAGAGCTAAGTGACGTAGACAAGAGAACTGGAAGTCCCTCATGTCACATCCCACCCCACCAACATGACACCCTACCTCAATTCCAAGATGCCTTCAACTGTTAAACACACCATGGGTTTTATAACAGCTTTTGGTGGAGAAGAAAATAAGAGGGAATGTACTAACAGGAAACATCTATTGTAAGACACATCCTAATTTCAGAAATATGAATAAGTTGGAACATGACCACCGAGGAAATACAGTCTCCCTCAGACTGGGATCCTGTGCTCACTTGCTGGGCTGGGCCCGAAGTGTGAAAAGTGACAGTGTTTTATAAAGCTTACAGAAAAAAAAATGAAGCAAATAAACAGAATGTTCTCAATTTTCTCCCATAGACTTTCCTTGAATCTTTGGCATAATGCAAACCATAATCCAACCACAGATGGGGTCTGATTGAACACTGAATCACACATTTAGCTGCTACAGTAAAGGTGTTGCAGGTGTTCTGCAGACAGCCCCCCGCTGCCCCGTTCCTGGGCCCATGACCAAGACAACCAGCTCCCAAAGCAAACACAGTACCTAGTACCTCAAGGTTTTCCCCATTTCCACCTCCTTAGAAGTGCTGAGACCATTCGCCATACCTGCCAATTAGCCATCTGGATGATGACCCTACCTCGCCCCTCATCCATTTTAAAGAAATTGTTTATACAAGAGGGGGTGAAGGGGGTGGGAAACTCTTTTAAAACTCCCCAAGATGCGTAAAATTCAAAGGAGTGTTATCCCCATTCAAGGAGCCCCCCTCTGATTACTCCAGCTCTAAAAAAAGGTGCTTAGGGCTCCCTAGTAAAACAGTACTTCTGACCAAATGGCCAAACCCAAATTGGTCACCGACTCCTCACTAGACTCTAATCTGACTGATCTGAGCTATTTCCAAAAATCAAATTAAGTCATCAAATATTTATTGAGCTGCTGCTCTGTGCCAGACCCTAAAATGAATAACCCATGCTCTCTGCCCTCAAGGAACTCACAAGCTGGCTGGAGAGAGAGAAATGCAAACCAGCAACTCTCATCTGTGGGTCCACAGTATTTGGGAAGTACTGCAGGGCAGGCACAGATGAAGTCCACCTGGGCCCGTGTGGGGCGCTACACAGAACAGGACATGCAGGAGGTCTTGACGGGGGTGTTCTGGCTCCTCAAAGCAGAGATGAGTAAGGGGAAGGGGAAGGAATGAGTAAGGGCCTCCCTAAAGACAGGAGGCCCAGGGGGAACAGAAGCTCCAAGGAGGTACACAGTTCGCCCGGGACTAAGATTTATCCCTTTTAAAGACTGTGCCACAGGCTTTGCAACAAATCCAGAAATATTCAGAGGAACTACAGCATCCCTGGAATGAAAGCATTAAGAACACTTTGACAAGACGCGTAAGGTCCAGGAGACAT
Organism: Zalophus californianus; assembly: GCF_009762305.2. Lineage (NCBI taxonomy): Eukaryota > Metazoa > Chordata > Mammalia > Carnivora > Otariidae > Zalophus > Zalophus californianus. The sequence continues at coordinate 20,147,065 of NC_045607.1, forward strand.
CTCATCCTGGTCTGTTTTTAGAGCAACAACCAAAAAAGTGGACAGTTCTGTTGTTCCCTAACTCCGTCTTATTAAAGATAAGCCCCCAGGTTTCCAGAACTATTAAAATTGTGGTCGCTGCAACTCGATCTCCCCCAACAGAGACCCGCCAGCCACTGGGTCAAGAGGTAACTAACGGGGCGCCTGGGTGGCTCAGTCGTTAAGCGTCTGCCTTCGGCTCCGGTCATGATCCCAGGGTCCTGGGATCGAGTCCCGCGTCGGGCTCCCTGCTCGGCGGGAGGCCTGCTTCTCCCTCTCCCACTCCCCCTGCTTGCGTTCCTGCTCTCGCTGTGTCTCCCTCTGTCAAATAAATAAATAAATAAAATCTTTAAAAAAAAAAAAGAGGTAACTAACATGTGTTGACCTCCTTCTAAGGACCATCTTCCAAGAACTGGCTAGGTCTTTTCCCACGTGCCGCTTCATTTAACCATAAATCAACCCATCAAGGTCAGGATTATTACCCACCTTTTTCCAGGTACAGAAGCTGTAGCTCCAAAACCAGGAGTGTCTTTCCCAAAGTAACACAAAGCTAACCATGCCACGGGGTAGGATTCCAAACTCTGGTCTGCTTGACCTCAAATCCTACTTCCCATTTCACCAGCTGGGCAGAGGTCCGAAATTGTCTATGCTTCTGACCTAAGGCCCTGAGGCCCATCCAGGGGGGATTCTTGGGTGGTCCCATGTTCAGTTCAGACGCGGATCCCACTGACAGACCATCTCTCCCCACAATGTCCCCCTTCCTCTCAGATCCCAACCCTGGTCCTTCCCATCTGCTGTCTTCTGACATCTTCATCCTTCTTTAGGCCAGACTTTATTTAAAACCCACCCCCTGCACCTGTACTTCTCAGCTACAAGGGCACGCATGCCGAGACACATCATCCTGGGGTTTCTAGCCACCATTTGTCAAGTTTAACTAAAGTGTTCTGGCCTGATCCTGGTAGAAGACTGCTCTGGGACAAATACAAGATTTGGACCACTTCAGCCACAAGAGGCTAAAAGGCAGAACTCTTCCCCACTACAGGCTGAACCACCGCAGAGCATCTAGGGCTCAGGAAGGAAGTCCCACCAACAAAACCAAGAGCTTTGAAAGATGTGTCATTAACCTTCCGCGGCCACCCCATAACAACAACTAGATGCAACACTGGTCTCGCCCTGTGCTGTCCAAGACGGAAGCCACGAGCCCCATGTGGCTACTGAGCACATGAAATGTGGCTAGTCAGAAAAGACTTAATAGCTCCCAAAGAAAGACCATAAAATATCACGCTAACAATTCTTTATGTGAATGAGATCCTGAAAGGATGGTATGCTGTGAAGATATTGGATTAAATAACTATATTATTAAAATTAATTCCACCTGTTTCTTTTTACTTTCTTTAGGTGTCACCAGAAAGCTTAACATTATGTGTGTGGCTCACATTTGTGACTCAAATTCTATTTCAATGGGACAGTGCCGGTCTGAAACATGCAACAGATGAGGAGACAAAGAGCAACTTGGGGAGTTTTTAGGAAGCACATACATCAAAATATAGACACTCACAGAGTCCGATTAAAATTTAAATACAGCGCAAACACAAAGGCTCTAACTCCAGAAAAAGTCCTATGGCAATTTGAAGTAAAAGTGCGCAAGAAAAAGTAAGCGTGGCTGCTCGCTCTTCCACCAAGACAGGTATTCCAGGCTTCTTAAAAAATCTCCTTTCCGGCAAGAGAAGGCAGCACAGATGCTGCCTTCACTCTAGCACCTGTCGTTCCAGGCTTCTCCAAGGCCAACAAGCTGGGGTGTGTGCCCAACCGCCAGGGAGCTGAGACTTCTTCCCAGTGGCCCAAAAGGTAGGCTCAGCCAGGGGACAAACCATGTGGCACAGGACACCTACTCCACAGGGTTCAAGTCAAAATCAACTGGAATAATAAATGAGAAAAGAAGAGTCGAACTGGGAAAGTGCAGGGTACCTGCAGCACATCAAGGTGCGTCATCGGTCCACTACCTTGCCAACTCCTTTAACGGTAGGAATTACATTTATCGTGCACATGGATCGGCAAATGGAAATAAAACAGAAGTTTCATGAGACAACACTTACCTTCCATACTGTGCTATGCCTCTGCACTTTGGTGTCCTTCTATGTTCCATTCCGTTCTTTTTTTACGCTGACCGTGAGCCACGAAATTGATTTTACAGTGGGTCACGATTCGCAACCTAGCCCTGGGTATGGCGAAAAAGAGATGTAGTCCTTGCTCTGTGATGCTCGCTGCACCCCTCTCTCCAGAATCCGGGCATCCAGATGGGACCTCAGAACCCTTCTCAACACAGTGCTCTAGGCAGCCACAGCCAATCACTTGAAGTCAGAATCAGGGATGAAACCTATTTATTATTATCCTTGTTCTGATCCAAGATCTCAAAAACTGAGGCTGAGAAGGAAAAAGTGATTTGTCCAAGGTCATACAGCAAGACCCTGGGTGAACTAGGGCTCCTGTGGACCCACAAGGCCACTTCACTTTACATCACCAGGGAGGAGACACTACTGACCCCAAACATAACAAGAGCATGGACAAAATTTAAATTTTCACCACAACCACGGAAAGTCAGCTTATACATCCACTAAAACACGGCAGGGGAAGTTCTTATCACCCCACCAAGGAGAAGACATGAGGATTCTGAGGTCAGAGGTAGCAGCATGCCAAGAGCGGAGTCAAAGGGGGGGGGGGGGCGGATTGTATGTGACAATGGAGGAGTTTTTAAACTCTGTTTCTCAAATGAAACAAACCACTGGCTGTTTATTTTCTAGAACCAGGGAGAGGTCAGCCTTATGCTGACCAGCCATCTTTGTTGCTTTTCTTCTGCAAAAGCAAGAGCCCTTGTTCAAGTTCACCTCTGTGCAGGGCTGAAAGTATAAGCAAACCCTTTTTCCTAGTTTGGTCCAAAGTCAAGCTGTAAAGCAGGCCCTTGAAATTTCAAACCTTATTAGAAAAAAAAAAAAAAAAACTCCTTAGGCAGAAAAGCAAAACATTAATAAGAGTCTCTACTGTGAAACAGTATAAATGATCTTTCACCAAAATAACTCAGCCCATCATCAAATTACCACCCCTCGAGTCCAATTTGCCAGATTTTTTGCCCAATATTATAAGAGAGTTTGGTGAACAGACATAGGTTAATAAAAATGAGCTCATATATCCATTTCTGGTCACACTTCCATCTAAAATAGGTGAGAGAGGCCAAGGCCTAGGTCAGATCTCAGTCCTGGGAGACGCCAATAGAAACAAAAGAGAACTGACCCCGCCCCCAACAGTACCATCATGCACCTCTATTTCCTTTACAACAAACATGATCAGAATAACCAATTTTTTTTTTATAAAAGGAAAAAACAAGTCTACAAAACAGAAATGATTTTCAATTCCTCACGGGGGTTCCCTTGAAACCATAGACAACACAACAAAATTTCACAGAATGGAACTGAAGGAATCTGAGTTGTGTGTCAGGAGACCCAGGACACACAAAGGGACGTGCTGCAATATTTTTCATTCCTTGCACCAGAAATAACCTGTTATCTACAACCCTGACTTCTTCTCAGATGCCCAGTAGGGGTGCCCACCTACCCCTCCCCAACCCAGGGCAGAACTCCCCTCCATCACTTGCTAAACTCAGTCCTACTGTCTCAGGAGGCCTCCAGAGCCCTTGGAAATTACAAATTCTTTGACCGTCCTAGGCATCGGCCTAAATAATTCAACAGAAAAAAAAAAATTTTTTTTCAATTATCCTACTTAAAAACAACAACAACAACAACAACAACAAAACACCTCACTCCAAATATGTCAGAATATGGCCGGTCAGCCCTGAAGGATGTCATTACTAAAAAAATAAAATCTCCCAAATGCAATGGTGATGATGGGAAATGTCGAACCTCTGCCACTGTCAAATATATTTCACAGAATTCGCATCCCCTCAGAAATTTGAATCCCCACAAAACGGGGCGGGAATGCATGAACTGGGGCCACCATTTTTTCCAAGACCAGCTGGTACCCAGCTTAAGGGACACAGGGTTTCCCATCCTAACCCCGGGTGACCCCCATAACCCCCACACAAGGTTCCACCAAGATCCCAACCTGCCAATGCTAACAATATCCCCCCCTCCTCTGAACAGAAAGATTAAAAACTTTTTTTTTTTTTTTTTGGTTCAAAATCTCCAGCAAATTCAACCAGATACGAATTCATCAAAAATAACCCTTCAACTTTGGGTGACCTTATTTTCATCTGCTAAATTTCAATTCAGTCAATATTTGTCCTCTAAAAAAAAAATTTTTGTTTTCACCTTCATTTGATTTCATTTTAAGGCCAAAAAACTACATCAAATACTGTTTGCATTTGTGCTTTTATGTCCCAAAGGCAAGTACCTTTGGGTCGGCTTTTGTGTCTATTTTCATTTTTCTTCTTTTAAAAAAATTAAATTTTGATGCTACAATCAGCCGAATTGGTGTTTTACCCCATTTTTTCAGCAAACTTAAGTGTTCCACTAGAGAAGATGGATAAGAATCAAAATTTTCATCTCCTCTCTGTCCTCCTTTTATCTTTCCTTCTTAAGTCAGTAAAATTTGTGTTTTTTTAATCACAGACCCCCCAAAATGATCAAAGCGAATGGATTTTCTTTTCCCCTTTGAAAGTAATCAAATTTGTGAAAAATACCAAATGCTAATGAACTACCAACCCCACATCACAATCAGAGGCCTAAAACCAATCTGGATTTCTTAAAAAATAATAAATTTTTCAAATTGGAAGAGTAAGCAAGCACAGAGAAGGGAAAATTCTCTCCTAGCAAGGATTCTTCAACCCTTGTCTTTATCAACTGATTCAGTTGCATGTCATAAAAAATGAGCTTTTGTGAATCCACTGTTAGTTTTTTCATAATAATGTTAATTATGCATATCTTATTTTAATGGCGGTCTCTCCTACAAATCTGTGGGCTACTCAATTTGTATAATGTAATGAATTTACATTTTTTTCACTGAATATTGCTCAAAAAAGGTTCCTGACATTTTCTAGATAAAACAACAACAAAAAAAGAAATGCCTAGACCTTTCAGGAAACAAAATCAGAAAATAGTCTTAATTATCCCATCAAAACAAAAAACAAAAAAACAAAAAAAACAACACAAAACCCAACAAATGCAGGAAAAAAAAAACACAGCATTTCACTCTAACTTTTCCAGTTTCTGTTTTTCTTTAGAACCTTGGGATTTAAATGCAGTAAAATATAAATGCAAAATTGGAAAAAAAAAAACTACAATTTTTGGGTGTGTCCAAAGCCAACATTTTAGGATCTATTTTCTCTTTTAAATCCTTCCCTCTTGAAAACAGAAAAACTTTAAATACTGCCAAATGGCGAAATTAGTCTTTTCTGCCCACTGGGCTAAACAAGTTCCAAATTACAATGAAGTACAATTTCTAATTGCTTCATAAAGCCAATTCTCCCAGTTTTCTCTAAACTCAACAATTTCCCTCCTTTCCTCATTCCAATTAGTTTTTTTGTCAAACTAAAATGAGTGAGGAAGCCAAATTGACTTCGGTTTTAGGAGGCTTTCTGCTTTCTCCCCCTCAAAAACTGAATTCATTCAAATTCCAGCTTAATTTTCATTTACATATTATCTGGATTTGGCTTCAGAAATAAAAATTGTCTCCATGCTCCAAGAAAGATCAAAGTGAAAATTTTCACCCCAAAAAAGAAAAAAAAAGAATCCTTTCCCCCTCCACTGCTTTATAGTGCAAACTTCTGAAAAAATAAGAAATAAAAAATATTTCTTTTCAATTTTAATTTCTTTTTTTTATTTACAAAATAGTATCCTCTAGGTGGCGTCGTTTTAATGGGAAAAAACTACCGTTTGAAGAAAAATTAGAAAAAAAAATTGAGAAAGGGAAATATGGCCTAAAAAAAAAAAGATTGTTGCAAAGATGGGGGACCAGAGGGGAAAGACCTCCCGGGGGGTCATTAGGGACCCCAAGCGCAGAGGGGGTCAGGCAGAAATTGCAAATTTGGGGGGGAGGGGGGAGAGCTGGAAGGGGTTGCATTTTTGCAAAATGTGAATTGTCCAAACTGAAATGGCTGCTCTGTTCTCTCGCCGCTTTGTTTTCTGGGCTCCGGTCCGAGCCCGGGGCTGGAGGGGGCGCTGGGTGGGGGCCCGAAGAGACCCCCGCGTCACCCCCACCCTCCTCACGCCCCGTGGCGCCCGGGGGGGCTCCCCAGACCCCGACCCCCCGGTTTGCGCCCACAAAAAGCCCGCAAACGTGCCCAGGCACTTTGCATTTTGCAAATCTTGCAATGAAGTGGCGCAGCGCCCCGGGCCCCGGCCCCCCGGGGTCCCCCGCGCGGTGCATGCCCCCGGCCCCCCGTCGTACCTGCGGAGCCGCCGCGCCGCCCGGCTGGTTCATGGGTCCGTGCGGGAGGAGGCGGCCCCGGCGCGTCCTGCTCCTCCCGGGCCGGGCTGCTGGTGCGCGCACAATGCCGCCGCCGCCGCCGCCGCCGCCGCTGCCGCCGCCGCCGCCGCCGCCGCCGCCGCTCCCTCCTCCGCCCGCCCCGCTCAGGCCGGGGGGGCGGGGGCGCTGGGGGCGCGCGGGGGGGGGCGCCCGGCCCTCGCCCCCACCCCCGGCCCGCACCAGCCGCCGCCGCCGCCGCCGCCGAGCCGCCCCTCGCGGGGCCGCCGCCGCCGCCCCCCGCCGCCCTGCCCGCCCCCGGGCCGGCCTCGCCGCGCGGCCCGCGAGCTCCGGGCCTCGGCCTCGGCCTCCGCGCCGCCGGCCTCCGCGCCGCACACAAAGCCGGCCGGCCCCCGGGCGCGCCGCTCCGGCCCGCCCGCCAGCCCCCGGGCCGCGGCGCCGCCGCCCCCCAAACTTTCCCGCGCCGCGCCCTGCCCTCCCCGCGCCCCCCGCGCCCGCCCCCCGGCGCCCCTCTGCCCGCCCCCCGCTCGCCAGCCCCTCGCAAAGGTCATGTTCGCGGTGGAAAAAAAGTTTGGGGAGCCGCCTCTTGGCGGAACACAAGGGGTTAATGGGAACTCTTCTGCTCCCCCCCACCCACCCCCCAAAAATCAGATTGATTTTTTAAATAAAGTTTGAAGAGCTGGCCTTATGGAGGCATTGCGAGGCTCAGTGGGATGTTCCTCCTGCCCCTGCCTGCCCGGTCCTCCAAAAAAAAAAAAAAAAATCTAATATCATTTAAAAATAAAAGTTGGAAGAACCAGCCCTGGGTCGGACAAGAGGGTTTAAGGGGACTCTTTTTAGCCCCCCCAAACAGACGGATTTTAAAAATGAATATCCGAAGAGCTGCTTTTATGTGAAATGGGGGATGAAGAGAATATTTGTCTACCTTTGTCAACATTTTTTTTTATAGAACAGATTTATATTAAAAATAAAAGTTTAAAGAACTGACCCTGAGTGAGACACTAGGGGTTAAAGGTTAAGGAGGTCTAGCCCCCCTCCCATCTCCCCCAATCAATTTGATATTAAGAAGAAAAATTTGAGAAATTCTATGTGAAATAAATTGTGAACAAGGCCATTTCTATCCAACAGTCAAAATATCAGATTTTTTTTTTTTTTTTTTTTTTAATTTAAGGAACTGCCTCCCTATGATTTGGGAAGGTCTAACCAGGACTTTTTTTTTCCTGTCCTCACCTCCCAAAAAAAAAAAAAAAATCTTTTTTTTTTTTTTTAATTAAAAGTGTGAAGGATCTAGCCCATAACAACACAAGGATTACTGGATCCATCCTACATCTCCCACAGATGATTGATTTTTTTTTTTAGAATAAAACTTTGAAGAACTGCCCATATATGAGATGAGAGAAATCTTTCTTTACCCCTCCGAGAAAGATGTAAGGATCCTTTTTAAAAAATAAACACACTGGAAATTAAGAGTAAACACATATCTTTCCTCTGTTCCCACCTTAAAAAAAAATCAAAACAAATTTTTTTCTAATGTTTAAAGAGTTGGATCGATAGGAGATAGGAAGGAGTTTTTTTCCCAGAATTTTTTTCCCTGCACCCCTCAGAAAAATTATTTTTTTAAATGTCAGGCAACTAAGGAACTGTATAGGAAAATACTCTCTCTCCCTGTAGAAGGAACATATGGGAATATAACCCTACATAAGATGCAGAGAATTAAGAGACGCAACTCTTCCCCAGACCAAACACACAAAGTTAAGAGGGATCTTCGAACCATTCCCTCCTCTGTAAAATGTTGGAGTCATTAAAAATAAAAAGTGGCCATTTCCCTCCCAGCCAGCCTGGCCAGTGTGTCTCTGGCAGAGATCTGGGCGGCCTCTGCCAAGGCTGCTGTAGGGCAGACACTGAGAGGAGCAGGTCAGCCTGTGGAGTTTGGCAGAATTGGGCTCCCATGAGCCCTGGGCATATGTGATGGCCAGGCAGTCCCCTGCCCGCCTGCCCCTCATCCACCATGTGGCTGAGGCCTTGTTACCCAGAGAGATGCTCCATGCTTGATGTCTCCCTGGCTCCATCCCTGTGTGAAAGTTTCTGGGCACCTGCCTTAAGGCTAAGCCACCTCCTCTACCCAGTGGAGCCAAGCCTATCTTTAGGCCCTGAAGTCGAAAGAAACTGGACCCAAATGACCCTGAGTCTCAGTCCCCGTGACTCAAAGCTGTAGGGTACCAAAGGAAAAAAAAAATTAATCCTGCCCTGTCAATGTGGAAAACATGATGCAGTAAGCATTCACCGAGCTTTTACTATGTGCCAGGCACGTTGTGTCTAGTAAGGCGGACACACACCATAAAGAGGATTGCTTGCAGTAGCCCTTCTCAAACTTCAGCAACTCACCAGGAGGGCCTGTTCAAACACAAATTTATTGGGCCCCACCCCAGAGTTTCTGATTCAGTCAGGAGTAGGAACTGAGAATTTGCATTTCTAACAAGTTCCCAGGTGATGCTGATGCCGTTTGGTCTAAGGTCCACACTGTTTAAACCATTGCAAAAAGGTGCCAACAGCAAAATGCACAGGTGCAGGAGAAAGAGGAAGGACTCAAACCACCCCTGGGGCGGGGGGGCGGGGAGGGGGTTGTCAGCAAAGACTCCAGGAGAAATAACATCCAGCTGGAAGGTGGGTAGAAGCATCCGTCCCCTCTGGCTCTTAATCAGATGGCAGCCTCTCTCTAGATCAAGGATCCTTAAATCCTTGGATAGGTGTGGGGACCCATAACTAAGCAATTTTACGTCTTAAGCAAATTTATGTCTATATGTGCATTTGGGGAGAGAAAATCTCTGCCTTTCACCAATTTCTCAAAAGGGTCAGTGACCCCAACCTAGAATGATCTGCAACCTAGAATGATTTCCCGGTAGAGGTGCCTGGAAAATCATCATGGGTCTTTCTCATTCTCTTTCTGGTATCACTGCAAGCCCTTTCTGCTTCTCTACTACCCACAGGCCACAGGAACTGGGCTTCCCTCTCCCATTAGCACACCCCGACAAGAGTGCCCAGGGTGCATCCAACACCACCTAGAGAGGCATGTCCTCAACAAGGGTCCCAGGTCTGTAGGGTCTGTCCCTTCTTCACTCTGTCCCTGCTAGGCCATGAAGGGTATGCTAAAAACACGAAGATTGAGCTTGGTGCCTTCCTGACAAAATCCAGTTTCTAAATGAACACACACATTTCCCAACCAATAGTGGAAACTACCCAGTCACCCAGAGCTGTGATCTGGCCCCACTCTGGAGGTTAACAAAGGGTAAACTCACAAGCAGGGGACTAGGAAGAGGGAAAAGACAGGGAGAGGAGATAAAGTATGTAGTGAGATCCCAGGAGGTGAACCCCAACCTGCTGAGTGATGGAACAGGCACCAGAACACCACAGAGAAGGAATGGAAAGGCCGTGGGTCATAGTTGCTGAAGAACAGACACATACCTGAGGTGCCAACTTAGTCCAGTGGGACTCCAAAGGCTTACCCATCCTCTAAGGGCCCATCATTCAGTGACAACCATATGTTCATCAGCTTCTGAAAAATTCTGACCCTGTCCATGTCCAGGCCCCTGCCTTCTGAATCAGCATTGCCACGCTAACTTACAGCATAATTATTAAAAGCCCAGGCTGTGGGGTCAACCACCTGACATCTGAGCCTGGCTCTGGCCCTCAGAGACTACATGATCTGAAGCAGACAACACAGCCTCTCCTTGCCTTCAGTTCCTCATCCTTCAAATGGTGCTGATAGTAGTACCTACCTCATAGGGGCCCTCAGAGGATGAAATGAGAGAAGACAGGTAAAGCTTTTAGAAAGGGCCTAGTGTAAAGAAAGCACCCCATCCACGCCCTCCATTGGAATCACAGAGATGTGTTTCTCACCTCTGCCACTGACTGACTAGCTCCATGGCCCTGGGTCCCTGCCTTATCTCTAAACCTTAGTTTCCGTCTCTATAAAATGGGGGCCCCAAAACCTACCAGTCTTAGCAACACTTTTTTAGTTGTAACCAGCAGAAATGAAATCACGCTAAACTTTAAAAAAAAAAAAATGGGGGGAGGGAGTATTTTGTTAAGTTAGGAGGTAGATCATGGTACCCAAGGGCAGGAAATGAAATGAAGCCTCAAGAGGATTTGGAGCCAGCAACTAGAAAGTCATCAGGAACGGGGCTCACTTTCTACCTCATTCTGGGCCACAGGTTTCTTTCTTTCTTTTTTTTTTTCTTCAAAATTATCACCTAAATGTGTTTTTCTATAGGGGGAGAGGAAGAAGCAGGCTCTCCACTAAGCAGGGAGACCAACGACGCGGGGCTCGATCCCAGGACCCGGGGATCATGACCTGAGCCAAAGGCACACGCTTAACTGACTGAGCCACCCAGGCGCCCCTTAGGGCCACAGGTTTCTTGACGTCACAGCCCTACGTCATTTCTCTGTCTCCCTCCCTCCCTCCCTCCCTTCCTCCCTGCCGGTCTCCGTGGGGTACTCTCTGTGTCTCTGAGCACACAGTCAAAATGGCTGGCCCACAGTCCTCTAGGTGCTAACAGGTGCTGACCAAGTATCTCGCTGCTTCAATCCAAATTCTCAGGGCAGAGATGGGATTGGCCAAGCTTGGCTAGATGCCACCAGGAGCCAATCATCTATGACCAAAAGGAGCAGGCTCATATAATGCCCATAAACTTCTGAGACCTATCCCTGAGGGAAGGGGGTGTGGTGGGTGGGCAGACCCCTCGAATGCTGAACCTCTTAGAAGAATATGAGGATTTGCTGAGATCAGGAGTATAACGGTGCCCCGCTCAGGGCCTGACACACAGACACACTCAAAAGGTATGCTTCCTCCTGCTGGAGTCTGGAGACATTTGAGATAACCAGGGGTTGAGGATAGCAAGATTTTGTCAGGTGTCAAGCTTTTGTCACAGGCTCCTGAGGAGAACAAGGAGACAGGAATTGTCCCAGAAGTGGCCTTCAGGTCCCAAACAGAACCTGAGGCTTGGCTAAAATTTTATGGGTAGAGTTTGGTGGAAGAGACCATTCTAGAGTGAAACAGTAGGTCCTCAAGGGTGTGGCACAGAAGGAAGGCAGGGAATTCACAAAATGGTGTCTTCTTCCCCAGGTGGGCTTTCCTTTTTTAAGCCTAGGCAATGAGAAGTACTCTTTTGTAACAGCCCAGCCAGGGAGACTTGGGCTCCCCAAGTCTCTACTCAGTGGAAGAAAACCACACAATCCGTCTTATAAAATCTCTTAGCGATTTATCAAACAAGATGGCAGCATTTTCTTACTTGACCCACTACTTCTTTGGAGTGGGCAGGGATGGCACAATCACCCCCATTTTAAAGATAAGGAATTTGAGGCTCAAGTCCTTGGCCAAATCAGCCAGGGGCACCCAGGTCTGACTCACATGCAGTGCTCTTCCCATCGTACCCCTGCTGCCCTCTGTGGAACCTTCTGGTAAATGGAATCAAATTCAACAGATTCTTTAAATCATCTTGCCTTGGCACCAGAATTTTCCTCTTTTCCTTCCTTTCATGCCTCTCCCACCTTTTCCTCAGGTTGGGAAGATGTGGCAGCAATTTACTTCCTCAAGAGAGATCCTTGCAAACCATGGACAAGTCTCTGGAGAGGAGGGTATTTTGAGGCCTTGGCAGTGCCCCAGGGTGGTAAGTCCAGGATGAAAAACCAGAAAGAAGGAGGACCCAACACAGGAGACCAGTGAATCGAAAGAGAGAGATCAAGCTGATGGCCAGACCAAGAATCAGAAACAGGGCCAAATGTGAGTGGTTCAACCCTGGATTCAATAGCAAAAGCTCATATGCATCTACAATGTCCAGCATGTTTCATAAACCTGTTCCATGGAGCCTGCCATCCCATGAAGCCTAGAGATAGTCTAGCATCCTAGGGAAGATTTCGCCCTGTCTCTGCAGTTAGACCTGTGTAGGAATTCCTGCCCTACATTCACCAGATTGTGACATTAGCCACCATAAAAGCCTCAGTTTCTTCATCTGTAAAATGGGCAAAATAAGGTACCTCACATAGAACATATTAAAGGATTAACTTATGTTATGCCCTAAACACACGGTAGTTATTGCTCTAGTCCTGGCCCATTTCCATTTTACCATATATAAGGAAATGCAGGCACTGGGTGGGTGGGAGGGTGGAGTCACCCTCATGTGAGGGGGGTTATCCAGCCAAGAAAGAACAAAGTCAGCTTTGGAGGCAGCTGCCCCAAGTCCAATAGGTAAACTCCCAGATATGGCATCAATCCTGATTTTAGTTTGCTGGATTTCCGAATGGATAAAGACCCAAGCCAAACTGGCAGAAGCTGGTTCGTCTCTTCTCCTAATGTCATCTGGAGGCCCCCAAGGAGGCTTTAACTTGTCCTTTCTGCCAAGCAGGGATTAGCTGACAGTGTGGTGTGGTACAGGGTCAGGCTTTGGATTCAGACTGCACTAGGCTCAAATCCCAGCTCAGCTCCTTTCCAGCCACGTGAGCCTTAGCGCCTCACACTCCTATCTCTGAGCCTCAGTTTTCCTAACTGCTAAATGGGAGTAACAACAGATACACCCATGTTTTCTAGGAAGATTAGAAAAAAACAGTGAACACCAGCACACAGTAGGTATCCTAGATGTTAGTGATGATGACTAATGATGGTAAGATCTCAATGGCTTGTATCTGCACAACTGTCCAGAGGGTGGGACATATCTGATATGACAGCTCAGCCATGACACCATTCAGTTATGCTCCTCAGGTCTCTCTGTTAACAGATGAGGACAGTGAGGCACAGAAGGCCAATGGAATATACTTTTGCCAGTAAATAGACACACGGACCTGATGTACCTCCTGATGTGAGGCACGGAGAAGAACCAACAGTGCTTACATCGAATTCCTGCCAAAAATGCATAACCCAAATCTAATCAGGAGGAAACATCAGACAAACTCAGATTGAGGGGCATTCTACAAAACAACTGGCCTGTATTTTTCAATAATGTCAACGTTATGAAAGACAAAGAAAGGCTGAGGAACTGTTTCAAATTAAGGGAGACTAAAGAAATATGACAACTGAAGGCAAAGAGTGATCTGGAATTGGACCCTCGAGCAGAGTGAAAAAAATTGCTCTAAAGGACACTGTGGGGACAACTGGTCAAACCTGAATATGGTAGGCTATTAGATAACAGTATTTGTGTTAAATTTCTGAGTTAATAAATGGTGTATGGTTGTATAAGAGGTATTATACAACTATAGAACATTTATTTACTTAACACAAGAGGATGTTCTTGCCCTTAGAAAGTACACACTTCTTTTGTAAAGGATGTGATGTCTGCAACTCTCAAATGGTTCAAGAAAACAAAATTTATATCTATCCATCCATCCATCCATCCATCCATCCATCCATCCATCCATCCATCTATGCATGCCTATATATGCCTATATATCATATATCTATGAGATAAAGCATAATATATGACTGCATATTAATAATTAACAAATCTGGGTAAAGATGATGCAAGAGTTCTTTGTACTATCCTTGCAACTGTTCCATAGAACGTTGAAGCTATTTCAAAATAAAAAATTAAGAAAAGTTATATATCTGAAATGTTTGAAAAAGCCAGAAGCCTACACTGAAATTAACTTTCATCGGAATGAACTCTTTTTTCATTGTATGTTTGACAACAAAATTTCACTCATTGATCACTGGTTGGTCCACAACAAAACCTGCTGATTATTTTTTTCTAACAACATGAGTTTTCTTTTGTGACCATTATTCCTACCATGTCCAATCTTCCCAGGCAAATTTCGTGATCTAAATTTTGTCAAGCAGATTTAGGGTCTTCCATCAATTTTTAGTCAATAACAATGTTTACTGTGTGCAGAATTAATCTTTGTCAGTTTTTTCCCCCGTTGCTTATTTCTTTTTTTTTTTCCCGTTGCTTATTTCTACGAAGTAAAAATTTTTCCAATTTTTGTGATTTTCAGTGTTATCAAAAAGATTTAATTCTTCAAACAAGTTTTTGTTTTTGTTTTTGTTTTTTCTAAAATTAATTTTAGGGCACCTGGGTGGCTCAGTCGTTAAGCATCTGCCTTTGGCTCAGGTCATGATCCCAGGGTCCTGGGATCGAGCCCCGCATCGGGCTCCCTGCTCAGCAGGGAGCCTGCTTCTCCCTCTCCCTCTGCCTCCTGCTCTGCCTACTTGTGCTTTCTCTCTCTCTCTGTCAAATAAATAAATAAAATCTTTAAAAAAAATTAAAAATAAAAAATAAAATTAATTTTACCGTGTGTGGTTTAGTGGGATTCTCAACCCTGGCTGGGCATCTGAGTCACCTGCAGGGTTTGGGAACAAGACAGGTTTCCCAGCCTCTAACCCCAGCAACCCCAAGATTCTGAATCAATAGGTCTGGGGTGGGACACAGATATCTGTATTTTTAACCGAGCCCCACCTTCCAAATTTTTAGCAGTCACTGGCCCATCGCTCGGCGTGGTGCCCCACTTGCCTTGTATGATCAGTAGTTAAATGCTCTGGGCCTGGCTTCCTCATTTCAACATCCCACCTCCCTAACTTGCTTCTGAGGTTCATGGGGAGAGAGAACAAGCTGATGGTTTCTGAATGGCCTGCCCAGCCCATTACTGGTTAGGTTAGGCAGAGAAAATATTAACTGCGTTATTGCCGGCTCAACCCAAACTTTGAATATCAGCATCAAGAGAAGGAACTTTTTTTTCTTATTGTAGGAAATGTATATAACATAAAATTTACCATTTTAGCCATTTTTACAGGTACAGCTCAGTGACATTAAGTGTATGCACACTGTTGTGCGACCAGCACCACTGTTCATCTCCAGAACACGAACTCCCCCTTCCCCTCTCTCCCAGCCCCTGGTAACCTCCACTCCACTTCCTGTCTCTGTAAAGTGGACGATGCTAGTTACTGCTTCTAAGTGGCATCATGCAGTATTTGTCCTTTTGTGTCTGGCTCATTTCACTTAGCATGATGTTCATTCATGATATAGCATGTGTCAGAATTGCATTCCTTTTTTTTAAGATTTTATTTATTTGAGAGAGAGAGAGAGAAAGCAGGAGCAGGGGGACAGGCAGAGGTAGAGGAGAAAGCAGACTCCCCACTGAGCTGGGAGCCCGATGCGGGGCTCGACCCTAGGATCCTGGGATCATGACCTGAGCTGAACACAGATGCTTAACCGACTGAGCCACCCAGGTGCCCCAGAATTATATTCCTTTTTCTGGCTGAATAATATTCCCCTGTACGGATGTACCACTTCTATTTATCCGTTTTCACCTTTTGGTGGACATTTGGGTGGCTTCTCCCTTTTGGTGATTGTGAATAATGCCGCTATGAACCTGGGTGTTCATATGTCTGTTCAAGTCCTTGCTTTCATGTCTTTTGGATATATACCCAGAAGTGGAATCATTATATGGCAATTCTATGTTAATTTTTTGAGGAACTGCCATATTTTCTACAGCAGCTGAAGAAGAAACATTTTGTAAAGCTGCTTTAATAAAGGTAGAACAGGGGGGTGCCTGGGTGGCTCAGTCATTAAGCGTCTGCTTTCGGCTCAGGTCATGATCCCGGAGTCCTGGGATCGAGCCCCATGTCAGGCTCCCTGCTCTGCGGGGAGCCTGCTTCTCCCTCTCCCACTCCCCCTGCTTGTGTTCCCTCTCTCTCTGTCTCTCTCTCTGTCAAATAAATAAAATCTTAAAAATAAATAAAAATTAAAAATAAATAAATAAAAATAAAGGTAGAACAGGGATGCCTGGGTGGCGCAGTCAGTTAAGCATCCGACTCTTGATTTCAGCTCAGGACATCATCTTAGGGTCGTGGGACCGACACCCTCTGTGCTGAGCATGGAACCTGCTTAAGATTCTCTCTCTCCCTCTGCCCTCCCCGCTCCCTCCACTCACATACTCTCTCTAAAATATAAAAAAATAGTAAAATAATAAAGGTAGAACAACGATTAATCCTTTCCAACATTTATCCCAAGTCTACTGAGAAACAAAATCCATACATCTATCTTTAGCAACCTCAGAGGATCATGGGATGCTATTTTCCCCTTTTGTTCTGCGGTAGACTGATTACATTAAAAGCCTCAACTCTGCACACCTCTCTGCATCTACCCCTTTGTCATGTGACTTTGCAGTTCTTCTCACCCAAAAGGTGAAGTCTATTTTCCGATTGCTTGAGTCTGGATCTGACCGTGTGTCCTGCTCTGGCCAATGGGATATTAGCAAATTTCACATAAGCAGAGGCCTTAAAAATGTTCGTGCAACTGAGTGTCCACTTGCTCATGCCCTTCTGCCTTCAATCATGAGAATGTGCCCAAGCTGACCTGCTGGAAGAATAGGAGAGTATGGTCACCCCAGCTGACCACCAGATATATGAGTCCTGAACCAACAGCAAGGCATAGCCCTCCCCTGCCAACCCAGACTGCAAGAGAGCTCAGAGGAGACTTAGCAGAATCATCCAGAGTAAACCCCCAACCCACAGACTCATGAGCAAAATAGATGCACATGGTTTTATATCACTGAGCTTTGGGGCAGTTTGTTACACAGCCGTATTGTTGCTACAGATAGCTGATACATCTCCCCTCCTCCTCTGTCAATTGCTACAGTTCCTGTATTGTCAAAGGGTGAGGAGATGACCGAGTTTTCTGACTTCACAGAGCTTACGTGAAAGGCAAATGCCAGAACTAGAAGGTCAAGCATCTGACAGTTACAATCTAAAGGTTGACTTCTCCTCCCTCTTGAAGGTTACCCTCCTCTAGTTTATTGGGAAAGAGAGCCAGTTAATTAGGAGAGCATCCGTTCTCCATTGCCTCTCATTCTAGTGAGGGGATCTCAGTGTTCCTTGGAGAACAAGACCTCTGCCATGCTTAGTCTATGTATTCTGGGTGGAGTTGCTCTATTCACCCCTGAGTGCCATCAACAAATGACCCAGGCCTGGCCAATCAATGTATGCCACCCCCCCTTTTTTTAATCTTTTTTTTTTAAGATTTTATTTATTTATTTGACAGAGAGAGCACAAGCAGGGGGAGCAGGGGGAGCAGGGGGAGCAGAGGGAGAGGGAGAAGCAGACTCTCTGCTGAGGGAGCCCAGTGCAGGGCTTGATCCCAGGATCCCAGGATCACGACCTGAGCAGAAGGCAGACGCTTAACTGACTGAGCCACCCAGGTGCCCCGTATGACATCCCCTTGGCCCCAGAATGGCTCAGGGATGGTCACATGGCAGGCCACACTCATGAGATTCAGTATCAAGAATTTGAATGCAAAGACTCCTTTTCCATTGAGATTACTGAGATATAGTTTAAGTCTAGAGGAGCCAGAGACTACCTCGTGGAAAAAGCTTGCCTATATATAGCTAACAAAGAGAAAAGCAAAGCCCAGAGATGAGAAGAAACAGAGCCCTGATGACACAGAACCCCTAGATCCAGCCGTGCCTAAAGCTGTATTCCTTTGAATTTTTAGTTACATGAGTCAATAACATTCTTGTTCCATTTTGTTAATTTGAGTAAGGACTCTATCCCTTGTAACTGAAAAAAAAATCTTTTTTTTTTTCCCCGCATTTCTCCTGGGTCACCTCTCTGACTGCATTTTTCCCAATCACAACTGGCTCCTCTATAGTGCTCTTAGCCCCACTGCTGTGAAGAACCACTGTGCTTATCACTGCTGGTCACCACCTGGGACTCCAGGGAAAGTCTACCCCGTAGAGTGCTATTTCTTCCAAACAGGCTCCTTTGCCCTGACCAGCTCTGATTTATGCCTGTTGTCCCAGCATGATTACTAATAGCACTCCATTGCACTGTTGATAGTGTCATCGTTTGGATAACAAATTATATGGTTCCCTTTAGCAGGCCACACTTCCTTTTACTGTGTCATCCCTTTACCCTCCACTGCCCCCCACACAAAGCTAAACAGGGATTTCAGACTTTACCAAAACCTTGAAATAATAGCCCAGCAGGCATGGCAGAATCCAAAGATGGCTACAACAATGTCTGCCATCCCACATGTTCTAGAATATGACCTCACCTCTCCCCCTCAAGAGCTGGAGTCTGATTCTCTTCCCTTTGGATTTGGGCTTGTGACTGCTTCCTCTAGTAGACCACTGTGGAAGTGATGCTGAGTGACTGAAGCACAGAAGACCAAGTAGCTTCCATCTTATTCATGAGAATGCTCATCCTTGGATCCCTGAGCCATCATGGAAGCAGTCCAACATCCTTGGGGCTGCCTTGTCAAGAAACTAAGCCACACTGAGAGGCCATGTGTAGCCTCTCCAGTCAGCAGCCTGACAGACAGACTAGACTCTAAGATGGCACCCACCCCTTGGTATTCATACCCTTGCATCATCCCTTCCCCTTGAGTGAGAGGGAGACTTGCTTCTAATCAGTAGAATGCTGCAGAGGGTATGGGTTTACAGAGGTGACTTTATTACAGAAGACCGTAACCTGTCTGGCTGGCAAACTCTTCACATTGCTGGCTTCAAAGAAGGGAGTTCCATATGGCAAGGAACGGAGGACAGCCTCCAGCCAACAGCCACTTAGGAACCTGAGCCTCAGTCCAACAACCCAAAAAGAACTGAGTCCTACCAACAACCTTGTTAGTGAACTTGGACGTGGATTCTTCCCCAGTTGAGCCCTCAGTGAGACTCCAGCCCTTGCTGGCAGCCTCATGAGAGACACAAAAGCAGATTCCTGACCCACAAAAATTGTGAGATAATGAATGTATGTTGAGAATTACCTCTCTGTGCACCCAAATTTTTATTTCAATAATTTGGAATGGAAATCCTTCCTGGCCTCTTAAACAACAGATAACATCATTCCTGCCTCCTTTCCTGAAATCTCACATCAAGCACTGCCCCAAACCCTAGTAAGATGAACTGAGCTGGGGGCGCCTGGATGGCTCGGTCAGTTAGTTAATTGTCTGCCTTTGGCTCAGGTCATGGTCTCAGGTTCCTGGGCTCCCACACAGGGAGCCTGCTTCTCTCTCTCCTGCTCCCCCTGCTTGTGCTTTCTCTCTCCGTCAAATAAATAAATAAAATCTTAAAAAAAAAAAAAAAGATGAACTGAGCCAAAGACATTTGCACAATAAAGTGAGTTATTCAAAGATTTTTGAGAGCTGTTGAGTATGTATTCAGTTCTTTAGAAGCCACTATTTGACTACATGAAATGAGAAACAGTCTTCAATGATCCAAATGTATCCTTCCTACCAGAAGACAAATGTAATCCCCAGAAGTCCCCCAGGACTCACTAGCCTGTGGGTATAAATGAGGTCACGCTTTATTTATTTATTTAACAAATACTTTCCTAGGGCTTGTAATGAGCTATTCTAAGCACATTAAAACCATCAGTCCTTGCAACAAGTTGATGAGGTAGGTACTATTTATTATCCTGTTTTGCAAATGAGTAAACTGAGGCACAAAGAGGTAAAGTAACTTGCCAAGGAATACAGAGCTCCTAAGTGCATCTGGGTTTTGGATCTAGGAGTCTGAGCCAAAGAGCCTATACCTGTATTTACTTTGCTCTCCTGAATCTCCCTGATTTGGATCCCCTGCCTGCATGGTGGAAGCATCTGAAACTCCATGGTGATTCCATGGTGAGGTTCCCTCTTTCCTCTACTTATCATGGTTTCCGGAGCCCTTGGGAGGTGTCGCAACGTGGGCTCAGTGTTCCTGTGGATACTGTTCCTGCGGGGAAAGTCCGCCACTAGCTTATACTATCAGCTAGCTATCAATTACCACAGTATTGCATAACAAAGAGCCCAAGACTCAGTGGCTTCAAATAATAAGCAAGAATTCAGTTCACAATGCTGGTCAATAGAAAGGTTCTTCTGATCTTGGCTGGGCACATTCACACGGCTGGGGCGGGCTGGCTCTTAGCCGACCTGTGTTGGCCATGGCTGGGAGAACTAGGGCCACCTGACCCTGGTCCACAATTTCTCACCCTCCAGCAGGCTAGTCAGGGCACATTCATTTGGCAACACCAGAGGAGAAAAGCAGATAAGCCCAACTGCTGTTTAAATCCCCCATTGTGAGCATCCCATTGGCCAAAGCAAGTCATGCAGCTGGGCCGAGTTCAAGCAGTAGAAGGCTGTACAGGGCCTGGATACAGGGAAGGGTACAGAACCAGGTCATTAATGCCACCGATGTACTACACTTAGCACCAATTTTCCTTCTTCTCAAAAAATGTCAGAACAAAATTAAATTTCCAAGTAAAAAACCATTTCGATAAAGCTGCCCAAGACGCCATCAATTAAAGCCATGCTCCGAGGGATGGGAAAGAAGGGAACCAAACCAGCGGCAATATGCACAAATGATTTCTTTCTGAAGGCAAACCAGCAGCATGCCTCTGTAGCAATAGGAAATGAAACCGAGAATTTAGAACTCAGCCAGGGAGGCCCACATTCTGGTGGCAAAGTGGCGGTCAGCAGGATAAGCATGGTGCAGGCCTGGTGTCTGAGCAATAATCTTAGCACAAAAAGTCACATTAGAGCAGGCCCACAGCGAAATTGACTGAGTGAGCAACTTCTTAGCATATCAATGTCTTAGTTTGTTTCTCAGGCAGAAAGCTCAAATACTGGCTTGCCAGATTCAAAATTGGCCCGTGGGCCACCCCAGTTTTTCCAAGAGAGTATAAATGAATGAATGTATACTTTATTCCCATTCTTGGAAAGCAGGACCTGTCGTTTTCTGGGCTCACACACCCTGCACATAGCGCGGTTATAATTCTTTCTCGAAGAAACGGAGGAGCTCTGCTAGCCAGCCAAATTGATCTCCAAACCCACAATTCCAGGGTCTCTTTCTTCTGCCACAAAAGCGCACCAGAAATATCTGCCTCCCTGAGGTGCCAAAGGTCAAGCCCTGTGGACAAACAGCAACGGGATGCTTTTTTGGAAAGATCTGAGAAGACCAGATGAATGGTAAAACTTACGTAAAGAACCGAGCGAAAGCCTGGAGCATCCCACTTTTCCTTAGAGACATCAGGACATTTACAATGGCCTTACAGTGGGAGGGAAACAGATGCCAGTCAAGCAGGTCCCCCTTCCCAGACTCTGTCAGACGCTGTCAGAGCTGGGAGGAGCCTCCACAGTCCTCTGAATCCTTCCTGGATACACTGCTGGCCGTACACCGGGTGTTTTTCACACATTACCTCAATGATTCTTACAGAGCTGCACACATCCCCATTTTCCAGAAGAGGAAACTTAGGCACAAAGCTTCGGTAAGTTGCCCAAGTCACACAGAATGTTAGTGTTGAGGTACTCCGACTCCAGAACCAGTCCTCGTAGACATGACCCTATGAAAGCTCCCATTCAGGGTGCCCTTCAGATGCCATCAAGCCTCGTGCCTTCAGATTAGGAGGCGCATCCACTGGGGATACAATTTCCACTAGTCCACGCAGAGTTTTATGAAAATCTATGTCTAAGTTCTCAACCAAGCCTCAACCGACTGAGCTACCCAGGTTCCCCCAGAAGTTCCTTTAACCAAGACTCCAAATCCTTCTCCCATCCATGTCATTTTTTTTTTTAAAAAAGATTTATTTATTTATTTATTTGAAAGAGAGAATGAGAGAGAGAGAGCGCGCACATGAGACGGGGGAGGGTCAGAGGGAGAAGCAGACTCCCCGCCAAGCAGGGAGCCCGATGCGGGGCTCGATCCCGGGACTCCAGGATCATGACCTGAGCCACCCAGGCGCCCCTCCCATCCATGTCATTAAGAGACAAACCTCCGGGTGGCTCAGTCGTTAAGCGTCTGCCTTCGGCTCAGGTCATGATCCCAGGGTCCTGGGATCGAGCCCCACGTCGGGCTCCTTGCTCTGAGGGGAGCCTGCTTCTCCCTCTCCCTCTGCCCCTGCTTGTGTTCCCTCTCTGTCTCTCTCTGTCAAATAAATGAATAATCTTAAAAAAAAAAAAAAGAGTTTGTCTGTCTTGGGGCTCCTGGGTGGCTCAGTCAGTTAAGCTTCTGCCTTTGGCTCAGGTCATGATCCCAGGGACCTGGGATCGAGTCCCACATCGGGCTCCCTGCTCAGCGGGGAGCCTGCTTCTTCATCTCCTTCTGCTGCTCCCCCAGTTTGTGCTCTCTCTCTCTCTCTCTCTGCCAAATAAATACATAAAATATATATATTTAAAAAAAATTTTTAAATGGATGGCGGTGGGTATAAAATCACTCGGATGTTTAAATGTCATTGGATGTATTTAAAAGAATGACGTAACAGTTTTATTTTTAAATGCTAATATTTACAATATGCAGGACATGACATCCTTTACAACTATTTAAAACCACGAGGACAAATTTTTTTATCTATATGATTATGTGATTTTTTTCAGAATTCTTCTGGAGGTACAGGAGCAAAACAAACAAACCAAAAAACCCCGCAAAGTCCTCTGATTTTGCCCAGCCTCTCTTTTTACAGATGAGGCATTTGCAATCCAAAGAGTAAAAAGGATTTACCCAAGGTCACAGGGCAGAACAGTACCTGAGCTAGGACCAAAAGAAAAGCCTCAGGACTCCCAATACCGCCCTGTTTTCCTTATCAATGCTGACTTCCTGTGTCATTCAGAGCCCCAGCAGGTCCCAGCATTTGAAAGCCATGAAAGGCAAGAAAGTTAATCACTTGTCGATTTATGGTGGTGAGGGCAGGGTCAAGGGAAAGCCATAGGGGATGGCGAAGTACCGAGGACTAGCAAAGGTGCAAAGCCATTTCCACCCCTGGGCTGAAGGGGCAAAGAGAAAGAGAGCTTACCTGGACTCTGTGGGACCTGTAGCTGGAGGAGAGCACTACCAAGCGGAGGAACCTGTCTTAAGTAGAGGAAGAAGATCTCCAGCACGCCCCACCTAGCAGGGAGAGAGCTGGGGGAATAAATGCAATGATCTCTGTCTCCTCCCTCATGGCTTTCCTGCTGGTTCTTTTCATTGGTCCAGTCTCTCAGAAGCCAGAGGGCAAGGGAGCTGGTTGAAACATTCCTTAGAGGTCAACCTCCAGGGCACAGAGCAAACCAGAGGAGGGCGGAGAGTGGGTCAGGACCGCTCTCCAGGTCACCAGAAAACGTCCACCACGCTTTCCATTTTGAACTTGACATTTGTATTTAAACAAAAAGATTAGGCTTTCCAGTCAAGGTAAGCTGCAGCACAATGAAGAGATCTGTCCCCAGAGGAATGCCAAAGCCTATGTCTACAAGGCAGGAGGAATTTCAGGGATGTTTAGAAGGATTTTTATTTTTCATTTTGTAACCATGATACACACAGATAGCTACTTATTTTAAAAGTATAATTTTTTTTGGCATCTCCTTTCATTGGAAACTGATCTTTATTTCTCTGACAATTCCCTTGTTAAATCCCCATTCATGGATGCTTTCATAGATCACTACAAACTGCAACTCAAACCCAGGAGTTGAGAGAAAGTCTCTGAGAAAAGTAATGCAAATGGACATTTTAAACAGAATTATATTATTAAAGATAACAACATAAATTATTAATAGCCATCTATTAAAGACAGATTAATCCTGCTACAATTAGATTGAAAGAATGCATGCAATTGCCATACTCCAAAATGCTATAAATTTAAATCACCTTTCTAGGCAACCTGTGGTTTTAGGCTAGAAAGAGCAGCGCCATCTAGGGGCAGGGAGCTCCAATGACCTAATGCCCTTTGACCTGCGCTTTTCCGGCTCACAAGTAAGGCCATCAAAGTGGGTGTGGTGGAGTCAGGTAGATAGGGAAGAAGGGTGGGGGAGTGAGGAGGCTTATTCTTATCCCCAGTCCTCCCCCAAAGGCAAGCAGCTGGGTGATGCACAAAGGAAGACCCAAGTTCTAGTTCAGGTAGTTGTTGACTCATGATACACCCTTGGTCAATGTCCTTCTCTGAATCCAAGTTTTCTCACTTGCAAATATTTGTCTCCCATATGTCTTATACCTCAATTGCCTTAGCTCTAAAACTAGAATGATAAAAACAAAATTTTTACGTGGTTGTCTTGGGCACCAAATACAGTTAATACTTGTGGGGAAAAAAAACTTGTCCGGTACTAAACCAACATAATGGATTGGTCACGTGGTGTGGTACAGAAAACACATGCTCAGTATCAGTTAATTAGTATAAACTAATTTTAGTTTATACTAATTAAACTATTTAAACTAAATTTAGACATTTGGCTATGGCCATGTAAAGAGATGAAGAAATATAAATATTTGAAGAAATAATAACAGAAAACCCCAACTCTGAGGAAAATTTTAATTTAGACATCCCAGAGACTAAATGAACCCCCAGTAGAATAAATACAAAAGATCCATACCTAGACATGTCAGAGTCAAAACATAGAAAGACAAAGACAAAGGGAACATCTTGAAAGAGAGAAAAATGATTCAGCACATACAGGAAAACATCAATACTTTAAATTACTGGCTTTCCATGTGAAATAATGGAGACTAGAAGGACGTATTAAAAGCACCGAAGGAAAAAAAAAAGCCTGTCAACCAAGAATCCTATATTAAATAAAACTATCCTTCAAAAGTGAAAGCTAGGGCGCCTGGATGGCTCAGTTGGTTAAGCGACTGCCTTCAGCTCAGGTCATGATCCTGGAATCCCAGGATCTAGTCCCGCATCGGGCTCCCTGCTCAGCGGGGAGTCTGCTTCTCCCTCTGACCCTCTTCCCTCTCGTGCTCTCTCTCATTCTCTCTCTCTCAAATAAATAAATAAAATCTTTTAAAAAAAAAGTGAAAGCTAAATAAAGACATTCTCAGATTAAAGAAAAAATGGCTGAGAGTATTCATGGCAATCAGACTGCCTTACCAGATACTATAAAAAGTCCTCCAGGCCCAAAGGAATTGACACCAGATGGTAATTTGAATCTATAGGAAGAAATAAAAACTATCAGAAATGATAAATATGTAATGAGTTAAAATAAGATAATTAATTTAAGAAGCTATTTTATTCTCTTAATGTTTGAAAAAGACATAAAATTGTATAATTTTATAAAACAATTGTATAAATCATATAAATTTATCATATAAAACAATATTAACACCATTGTTATACATATAACATATATAATAACATATATATATAATAATAATAGCATAAAGGAAAAAGTAGGAATGGAGAAAAGTTTCTATATTTTGCCAAAATTAAGTTCATATTAATTTTAAGTACACTATGGTAAGTTAACAGGCACATTATATTCCTAAAGCAACCAATAAGAAAATAACTAAAAAAATATATAGGACTTAAAATAGCACACAGAAATATTTAATACAAGATATGAACTAAAGGAAAAACAGAAGAACAAAACAGATAAGAGATCCATAGAAAACAAATTACAGAATGACAAATGTAAATGTAAATGGTCCAATCACTTCAATTAAAAGGAAGAGATTGGGGGCACCTGGGTGGCTCAGTCACTTGAGCTTCTAACTCTTGATTTTTGCTTGGGCCATGATCTCGGGGTCCTGGAATCAAGCCCCAAGTCAGGCTCCGTGCTCAGCACAGTGTCCGCTTGGGATTCTCTCTCTCCTTCCTCTGCTCCTCTCCCAGCTCATGCTCTCTAAATTAATTCATTGATTAAAATCTTTTAAAAGGAAGAGGTTTTTTTTTAAAGATTTTATATATTTATTTGTCAGAGAGAGCATGCACAAGCAGTGGGAGCGGCAGGCAGAGGGAGAAGCAGGCTCCCTCCTGAGCAAGGAGCCTGATGCAGGACTTGATCCCAGGACCCTGGGAACATGACCTGAGCCAAAGGCAGACGGTTAACTGACTGAGCCACCCAGGCATCCCTAGAAGGAAGAGATTGTCAGATCATGATCCAACCACATGCTCTCTAGAAGAGACATACAAAACTATGACATGCACACAGTAACCAAAAGAGAGCTGGAGTGGCTATATTAATATCATAAAAACAGACTTTATGACAAGAAATATTACCAGAGTCAAAAAAAGGACATTTCATAATAATATAGGAAAATGCAACAGTTATATATGTATATGTATACCTTGTAACATGCCTCATAATACATGAAACAAAACTGACAGAATTGAAAGGAAAAACAGACAATTCAGAAACAATAGTTGGAGAATTCAATACCATGCAAGGCCCAACCCATGCACTTGGGAACCTGCCCCCCGCACCAACCCTAGCTCTTAACCACCATGACCCCAAACCAGTCACCTTTCCTTGCCCCTCTCAGGTTCTTTTATGTACTGCTTGGCAACCTTCCCCAGTCTTTCCAGAAAGCCTCATGATGTGAGTAATAAACCTTTTCTTACCCTTGTTGGTGCGTGTGTAGCATCATCAGACTTGAATGCAATAATCCTCAACAAAATACTATCAAAGTAAATTCAGCAGCACTGTAAAAGTATTAAACACCATGACTAAGTGGGTTTTATTTCAGAAATGCAAGGTTGGTTCAACACATAGATGTCAATCAATATGATGCATCTTATTAATAGAATAAAAAGAAAACAAGCACGGGGCGCCTAGGTGGCTCAGTTGGTTAAGCGACTGCCTTAGGCTCAGGTCATGATTCCAGGGTCCTGGGATCGAGCCCCGCATTGGGCTCCCTGCTCGGCAGGAAACCTGCTTCTCCCTCTCCCACTCCACGCTGTTTGTGTTCCCCTCTCTCGCTGTCTCTGTCAATTAAATAAATAAAATCTTAAAAAAAAAACAAAACAGCACATAACCATCTCAATAGACACAGAAA
The DNA here is from genome assembly GCF_009762305.2 of Zalophus californianus. Lineage (NCBI taxonomy): Eukaryota > Metazoa > Chordata > Mammalia > Carnivora > Otariidae > Zalophus > Zalophus californianus. The sequence goes on from NC_045607.1 coordinate 20,174,206, forward strand.
AATCACTTGACAAAAATCTAACAACTGTTCATGATAAAAACACAACAAACTAGGAAAAGAGAGGCATCTGCAAAAAAATCCACTGTTAACATCTTCCTTAATGGTGAAAGACTGAATGCTTTATCCTTAAGATCAGGAACAAGGGAGGGATATCCCCTTCCTCACACCACTTCAGCTTTGTACAGGAAGTTTCTGCCAAGTGCAATAAGGCAAAAACAACAACAAACAAAACCAACAACAACATACAAATTGAAAAGGAAAAAATAAAATCACAGATGATACGATCCTTTATGTGCACAACCCCAAAGAGTCCACAAAAGAGCTGTGACAGCTAAGAAACAAATTGAGAAAGGTCAAGGATACAAGTTCAATGTGGAAACACTAATTATATTTCCATATACTAGCAACAAACCATGCAATTAAGTGATTCCATTCACAATGAAAAAGAATAAAATACTTAGTAATAAATTGAACAAAAGTAGTGCTAGACATGGAGACTACAAACTATAAACATTTCTGAGGGAAATTCACGAAGAACTAAAATTGGGAACTCTCCAATGTTCATGGATTGGGAAACTCAATATTGTCATCAGTTCTCCCCAAACTGATCTATAAATCCGTTCTCTTTCTGAGGAACTTGCTTAAGCCCTGTTTAAGGGCTGTTTCCTCATCTGCAAAATGGACACAATAATCCCTTCCTCATGAAGTGGTTGTGAGGATTAAATGAGATAATGTATGTCAGGTGATTAGCATAGTATGTGGCACAGAATAAGAGGAAATATAAGGAGGTATATATTAAATGGAAGGAGAAAGATGGGGATATTCAGATGGCACTTCTGATGGAGGTGTGAGCTATTTTAAGGACTCGTCTGCATTTCCGTTTCAATTTTAATCACAACTTTTGCTTTTGCTAAATTTCATCAGACTATTTTCAATTCCCATTTCATAGAGCCCATAGTAATCTGTGCAACCAAGGTGAAGTTACACCAATTGGCTAAGAAACTCAGGTCTGAGACAAAGATAGTATCCCACTTTTGGGTTGACATCCAAGGAAACTTTCTTACTGAGAGGTTGGGCACTGAATTCTTTTGCAGAAATGTTCATTTGTTCAACAGCATCTATTGAGCACCTACTATATGCCAAAGACTGCAAATAATAGCCATGGAAAAGGACATTTTCCACCACAGAGCTCACAGTCTAGAGAGGGACACCAATGATAAACAGATAAATATAAATATAAAAATATTGTTATATAAATATAAAATAAATATAAAAGCAAATGTCACATAGTATGGTAAGTATTATGGAGAAACACAAAGCCGGGTAAAGGTACAGAAAGATACGGGGTGCTATATTAGCCAGGGGGACCAGGAAGGTCCTCTGAGGAGACATTTCATCAGAGACCAGACAGAAGTGAGGGAACCAGCCACCTTCATGGTTATTTTCATTTTTAAAAGGTGGTATTCCGGGATCAAATAAATTTGGAAAATGCAAATTCAATGTGAGTTGACAGGTCCCTTCCTAAGCCTTTTTCAGGGGTTTTATTGTACCTACTGGCCACGAACATCTCCAGGAGGGAAATAAGGTTTGCACCAACCCCCAACGTTTCTGAGCATGGCCTCCTCAATCCCAGAGTCTCTTGCAGAACCACCATTCCACCGGGCAGGGGGACGCCGGACGGGGAGCCCCAGAGGATGGGAAACCGTGATCCTTACCAGCTGGTGGTGTGGTTTTGCTAGAAGCAGGCACTGGCATTCTAACACCCCAGCATGCCGTGCTCTGGGTTCATAAGCCACACGAGGGTGATGGCAGCCTTCCAGCCAAGATGCATCTGTTTCCTGAAGAGAAGGGGAGTCCGCCTGTGCCAGCTATCCGGAGGGGAGCCTGTTCAGGGTGTAGCAGCTGAGCTGAAGTCAGCAAATGTAAAACACGCGGCAGCCGAGACCAGCCCGCCGTCACCACCCACCGATGGTGCAAAGACAGGCAAGGCTATAGGGGGGAATCCCCTCTTCTCGGAACTTCCTTTTTTTTTTTTTTCAAAGGCTCGCCTCTTCCTCTGAGAAAACATGTGGCTGGGGGGGAGGGAGGGGCCTGGGAGTCTTGCCGGCCACAGCAGGCTCCCTGCGTGACCTTCACCAAGTCACATCTCCTCTGGGCCTCAGTAGCCTTGTCAGTGGATCGGGAGGTCCCAAGTCTCCTCGTGACGCCAGTCTATGGGGAACGGCAGGTAGTGGTGGGGTCTCGGGGAGTTCTTCAGTCTGACCAGAGCTGACGCTTCTAATAAATATAATTAACCATGAGGAAAATGACAGCAACAAGGGAAACTCCACTACTGAGCTCACGTCTGTGATCTTTATATACATCATTTCACATAAAATCAAAACTATTCTGTGAGGTATGCACTACTCTTAGCCGCAATTTACAGGTGAGGAAGCAGGCTCAGAGAGAGAAGGTCAGTTGCCCAAGGTCACGCAGCGTCTAAGTGGTTGAATTATTATTTGATCCCCAAATCCTATGCTCTTGGAGTACTCTGTCCTAATCTTTGGCTCACCCCGCTGGGTGAGGGAGCCAGGTGGAAGGAGTAGGAGGAAGGCAACCAGCTCTTTCTCAGCCCAAGCCAAAACCTCAGTCCCTCTGGCTTCTCACCAGTCACAGAAAAGATTTTTGCCAGCTGCTGGTGGGCACTACTTAGGCAGAAAAAAACAGGTTAGGGTTAGGACACAGAGATGAACCACAGAGATGAGCCTTGTTCCTCGATGAACACTTGTTGAATGAGTGAATGGTATTGGGAACAGGAGGCAAAATGAGATTTCGTCCCAAATTTTCACGGGTTAGTAAGTGGTTTACTGCATCTGGCCAAGAGCTAGGGCCTCAGCTACAAAGCAGGTAGCTTCCTGGGCTGGTGGAAGGCAGAGTCTGATGGAAGATACAGGTCCATAAGCAGTTAATAATGTGGGTGATGAATCGCTGGGCTGGGTTCTGAGCCAATGGGGTTGGTGAGGATGGAAGTTGCAAGTGGTAAACTAGGCATGGCCATGTTCGCCCTTCTCAGGGGCATGGTGGGATTTAAGAGGAGTGGTGGTCAGTCATCAGCACAACAGAGAATGGAACCAGAGAGGCGAGCGGGCAGTGTGGAACCCATGTGCTCAGGGACTCGTGTCTGATCCCCTGGCAGAGGGGACAGAAGCCTAGATCCATGAGATGAGGCAACTCAACGCACAGATCATTCCTGACTGTCTGGGGGCCTGGGGTTTTTGAGGGAGCTTTTCCTCTGGCCCGAGGAAGAGGCACATGGGCTTCAGCTCCCCAGACACCCAGACAGCTTGGCAATCTTCTCTCATCGCACATTTATACCATTGACAGTGTGGCCAACAACACAGTCTTCCAGAGCCTGGGCCAGTCCGTTATGATCCATCCCCTGGATTTCCCTCCACGTGCAACTGACAGAGCGTGTGTATCTGAAGTATCAAAGACCAAACTTAGTTGGGTGGAAGCCTAAGCATGATTTAAAAGAAATATTATTGGCAAAAGTCATCCATGTCTAGTGTTGAAAAAATCGGCAAAAACAGCAAAAAAGTAAAATCATTTTTAAGCCTCCCACTAAAGCTCATGAGTCTTACTATTTTATTGTACAGCCTGACAAATACTTTCTACATTTATGTATAATACAGATATGTAAAAAATAAGCTTTTAAAAACAATGAAATTGGATTCTATGTGCTGCCTGGGATGGTACTTTTATAGTTGTATCATGAACCTGTCTCCACGTCAATAAATACATATTTATAACATTTTAACGATAGTATAATATTTCATCACATGAATATGCCATACCCATATGATATGGTACATATGATATAATATATGGTATATCAGAATATGCCAAACCCTCATTATATGGTATATATAAATATATATAAATATTCTGAACCTTTATTATTGACCATTTAGGTTGTTTCTGATATTTTCATTGACAGAAAATATTGTGAAGAGCTTCTTGAACATTCCTGGTTATGAACCTCCCTGAATATTTTTTTAAATGGAATTGCTGCATCAAAATTATGAATATTTTAAGAATTCACTTCCAAATCCACCTCCACTCCATCCCAAACCATTGTTCCAACTTAAATTTTCTTTTCTCCACACATTAACCAGTGGATATCATGATTCATTTTAACTCTTGACCAGTGTGCAAGGTGAAAACTGATAACCTTGTTCTTATGTTCAGTCTTTGATATAATCGAGTTGAGCATCTTTTCTTATGCTTTCTGGCCACTCCTGCTTGTTCATAAATCTGCTATAGCTGCCCATGTTTCTATGGAGTGTTCAAGTTTTTCTTATTGATCCTTGGGTCTTTATTTTTCACACTATGCATTATTTTTATGCAATTTTTAAATTATTGTGTAGTCAAATCTTTTTTTTCTATGCTTAGAAGAGCTTTTTCTAGTTCAAGATTATATAAATATTTCTCTGCATTCTTGTCTAATTGCTCTAAGTATCTCCTTGATATTTAATTTTTTTTAAGATTTTATTTATTCATTTGACAGAGAGACACAGTGAAAGAGGGAACACAAGCAGGGGGAGTGGGAGAGGGAGAAGCAGTCTTCCTGCTGAGCAGGGAGCCCTATGCGGGGCTCGATCCCAAGACCCTGGGATCATGACCTGAGCCGAAGGCAGATGCTTAACGACTGAGCCACCCAGGCGCCCCTCCTTGATATTTAAATCTTTGACGCTACTGGGATTTATTTTGGCGTATGATATGAGCTAGGCATCTAACTTTTTTTTCCAAAATGACTAGCCAGTTGTACCACCACTTATTGAATAACCCTCTTTTTCCTTTGAATTTGAGATGTCCCCCATGTTACATAATAAATTGGTATACACCTGGGGTGTTCCGGGGACTTCCTTTTGTTTCAATAATGTGCCTACTTATTCTAGTCTCAAACCTATGTTATTTTCATCCTGCATTTTTTTAAAAGATTTTATTTATTTATTTGACAGAGAGAGTGAAAGAGCATAAGCAAGGGGAGCAGCAGAGGGAGAGGGAGAAGCAGGCTCCCCGACGCAGGGCTCAATCCCAGGACCCTGAGATCATGACCTGAGCCGAAGGTAGACACTTAACCGACTGATCCACCCAGGTGCCCAAATACTGCAAATTTTTAATACATATTAACCTTTAATCAAACAGACCCAACACTCCCACCCTGTCCTTTTCCTCAAGGTTTTGTTTTGCTCTTCTTGCATATTTATTTTTTAATCATATTTAGTTCTCTATAAACACTCTAAAAATAATTTTATCAAGTTCAAAATTAATAGCATTGTTAAATACACAGATTAACTTGGGAGAGTTACAGTATTGAACCCTCTCATTTAGGATAATGATATAGCTTCTTTTATGTCTGCAGTCAAGTTCTGTTCTTCATATATGTTCTGCATATATTTGTTAAGTTTGAATGGTCCTTGCTGTCAAGGAAAGGTGTATGTAGATGTAGATCAATACAACTGTTGATTCACACACAGACACATACGCATTTTTATTTTGCATAGGTTTTTCTTACCAAATGCCCGAAGTTCTCTGAATTTTTGTTTTATTTTCTTGGCTTTCATATGTCAGTATATCACCACCAAAGAGTGATGATTCTAACTCTCCACCTGAAATATTTATAATTCTCAGCAAAGCTGATATTCCGTGGTAGTTACCGGTATGATCTACCCATCTTTAAATTTGGAAATACTTCCCTACCAATTGGTAGAGAGTGTACCCATAACAGCAAGGTACCACAAAACCCATTAATGCTACAGATTCCAATGTAACTCCATTAGTTCAAGTTAATGACTACAACGCATGACAAGTGCTGGGCCGTGGAGTGCCCATCAGAGTGACACCCAAGCTATTTGTGTAGCATTCCCTGCCAGTCTGGCTGGTTTCATGGAAGGCAGCAACAAGGCTTCATGGCAAATACTCTGAGAAGCACTTGGGACTTTAGGACAGTGGTTCTCAGCCTGTGGGTGGGTGACCTCTGGAGGACTCCGAGACCCTTTTAAGAATCTGTGAGGACAAAACTTCTAATGATCCCCACACATCATTTGCCTTTTCGACTCTTTCCCCCATGAGTGTGAGTGGAGTTTTCCACAGGCCACGTCGTGATGTGTGATATCACAGCCCATTGAACGCAGAAGCGAACCTCGGCATCCAGCTGAATTCTATTAAGCCAGACATAAAGAGATTTGCAAAAATGTAAAACAATGCTGGTACCCTTCTCACTGTTTTTTTTTTTTTTCATTTTGGAAAACAATTTTCATAAAATATTTTATGTTAACCTTCACCAGGTTATTACTATTATTTTTAACTGAATAAATACAAAAATGAAAAGTTCTCGGTTGTAACTTTTTTAAAAATTTTATTTATTTAGGGGCGCCTGGGTGGCTCAGTCGTTAAGCGTCTGCCTTCTGCTCAGGTCATGATTCCGGGGTCCTGGGATCGAGTCCTGTGTCGGGCTCCCTGCTCCGCGGAGAGCCTGCTTCTCCCTCTCCTGCTCCCCCTGCTTGTGTCCCCTCTCTCTGTCAGATAAATAAATAAAATCTTTAAAAAAAAAAAAATTTTATTTATTTATTCGACAGAGAGAGAGAGCACAAGCAGGGGGAGCAGTAGGCAGAGGGAGAGGGAGAAGCAGGCTCCCCAAGGAGCAGGGAGCCCGATGCAGGGCTCGATCCCAGGACCCTGTGGGATCATGACCTGAGCCGAAGGCAGACGCTTAACTGAGCCACTCGGGCATCCCTTGGTTGTAACTTCTAATAGCGTTAAGTATTGATAGATGTCACCCACATAAACAAAAGACCTAAGGCTGCCTTAACTAATTTTTAACGCTATGAAAGGGTCCTGAGACCAAAAAGTTTGAGAACTGCTGTTTTGGGAGAATTCACAATTTATTATTATGCCCAAATTATGTAATTGTCCCTCCTCTAAATATTTCAATTTTTACTTTCATTTTACAGTTAGTGTGCTATAACTCTTTGTGGAAGTCGTCATGGTGCAGTGTTCTGATGTTTATAAACTTAATAATAAAATATTAAAAATGAAACCCAGAGTGAAGATACAGTAGAGTTTGGAAAAGTTTCTTAGGTTCCCTTAAAATATTATCAACATGTATCTTCTGACTGTGAAGACCAAAGAAGAAATGATATTAATAATGACCCACCCCTGGAATAGCTTCTGAACCTACATGGAAACCAAAACCCAGGACATCTTTTGATACTGCGTAAGAAACAAAGCAAAATAAAATGAAGAAGTTGTATAAATGGCATGAAAACAACTCAGTTATTCCAATAAAAATAACATGAGCGATTATAGTTAGCAGATAAGTGTTGCTCAGATGACCAGCATGCAAACCTTGTATACAATTAAACGTTGAAAGTGTGATACTCTCATCAAATGGCAATTATGTTCTGTTTTTTTTTTTAAAGATTTTATTTATTCATTTGAGAGAGAGAGAATGAGAGATAGAGAGCACGAGAGGGAAGAAGGTCAGAAGGAGAAGCAGACTCCCTGCCGAGCAGGGAGCCCGATGTAGGACTCGATCCCAGGACTCCAGGATCATGACCTGAGCCGAAGGCAGTCGCTTAACCGACTGAGCCACCCAAGCACCCAATTATGTTCTGTTAAAACTCATGGTTTAAATAAAATTTCTCTCCTTGACGAGGAAAATTATAAGAATGTTATAAATCCATTTCACGTAAAAAACATTTGCAATAATAAAAACTTCTGAAAAAATTTATCACAATATTGATAAAGCAAATGAAAACCATCTAGAAAACCATCTGTATGGTTGAAACTAATTGAACATTGTCAAATATAAAACATTTAATAGAAATTTTAAAAAGAGCAATATCAATATGGGTTTATCATAATACTCTAAATTTATGGACTTGTTTGTTGCAAAATATTTATCTGCTGGTATGGGAAAACAAGTTTTTGGAAAATGTATAAATCAAGGCAGTAAAATTTCAATCATTATTGATGAAGCTTCAACTGTTTCATATAAACTAGTTTTAATAATTTACTTAAAATGTGAAATTCAAGACTTTGAAGATAATTTAATGGTTTTTGTTGATCTCATGAAGCAGGAAGGAACATCTGAAATAATTTATCAGAATTTATTGTTGACACATGAGAAAAATGGTTTCAATGAGAAATATTTTCATGAAAACCTTATTGAATTTTATACAAACAGTGTCTGTGAATAGCAAGGGATAGAGTCTGCAGTTTCAGCCAAAATTTAGGAAAATTTTTGAATGTTTTAATTTGGCACTGTCCAAGTCACTGAATTCAATTATCCTTGAATGATGCAATAAAATACATAAAGTAAGTAACTAATTATAAATGTTTTCTTAATTTATTACCATACATCATGTAACGTCAGGAAAAATTTAGAATCTGTCTGAAGATTTAGGTACTGAGACCATGAAAATTAGAATGGTTGGCCAGAATGCCAGGATTACAAAAGCAGTTTGAAATTCATTTCAAGTTTATCAATTGAACAAAAATTGTGTCATGAAGCAAATGGTTAACAATTACTCTTTTTTAGGGTGCCTGGGTGGCTCAGTTGGTTAAGCAACTGCCTTCAGCTCAGGTCATGATCCTGGAGTCCCAGGATCGAGTCCCACATCGGGCTCCCTGCTCAGCGGGGAGTCTGCCTCTCCCTCTGACTCTCTCCCCTCTCATGTTCTCTCTCTCTCTCTCTCTCTCTCTCTCTCAAATAAATAAATAAAATCTTTAAAAAAAAATTACTCTTTTTTAAAAAGAGATTTTACTTTAAGCTAATTCATTCATTAAAATATCAATGATGTATTTAGCTTTTTTTTTTAAAGATTTTATTTATTTATAAAAGAGAGACAGTGAGAGAGGGAAGACAAGCAGGGGGAGTGGGGGAGGGAGAAGCAGGCTTCCCGCTGAGCAGGGAGCCTGACCCGGGGCTTGATCCCTGAGCCAAAGGCAGATGCTTAAAGACTGAGCCACCCAGGCACCCTGATGTATTTAGCTTAATAGAAAGTTTTACTAAGTGTAGGGGACAATTAATGCCCCCAAATTAAAAATGTGTAAATATATAAAACTAAAGAAAAATGGAGATTTTATAGAAAGAGTATACTCTTTTAAATAAGATAAAGGATTAATTCAAAGAGAAAATGTATTAAATTGGTAAATTATCAGAAATATATTTGTTTAACAATAAAAGTAAAAGTAATAATATTTTAATTTCATTTACCTTATTTTTCTTTAATAAATTGTGTTCTTTAATTTATTAAATTATTAATGTTGCTTTGGCCATTATTCGACCAAAAATAGTGTTTATGAAGTCCATGGATTAAAAGTAAATGAAGATTAATAAATGATTTTTATAATTAAATACAGCATTATAACAAAAATGTTTGTGGCTTATTTAAAATAGAAATTAAATATATAAAATCCCAAATATATTATAGGCTAAAGAAAATCAGCAGAAGCTGAGAGCTGAGTCACAACTGTGTACAATATTTTGGACCCTAAAAGACATGTTTTAAGGGCGCCTGGGTGGTTCAGGTGTTAAGCATCTGCCTTCAGGTCAGGTCATGATCCCAGGGTCCTGGGATGGAGCCCCGCATTGGGCTTCCTGCTCAGCTGGGAGCCTGCTTCTCCCTCTCCCACTCCCCCTGCCTGTGTTCCCTCTCTCACTGTCTCTCTCTCCGTCAAATAAATAAAAATCTTTAAAAAAAAAAAAAAGAGAGAGAGAGAGAGGGAGGGACATGCTTTTAGGGGCACCCGGGTGGCTCAGTCAGTTAAGCACCTGCTTTTGGCTCAGGTCCTGGGATCAGCTCTGTGTCAGGCTCCCTGCTCAGTGAGGAGCCTGCTTCTCCCTCTCCCTCTGCCCTCTCCTCTTGCTTGTGCTCTCTCTCATAAATAAAATAAATCTTAAAAAAAAACAAAAAAAAAGACATGCTTTTAACCAAGTCACTCACTGACTACCAATTAATGGTAAATTGTATAAAGAATTTGGTGCAATTCATGTGTCAGATTGTAGCTCAGAGAGAGCATCATTTAATTAAGATACCTATGTTTTACAAAATTGCACCAACGGTTTCTAAAAATCAGAAAATGGTTTGGAAATTATTAGAATGATCTATGTGATAAAAAAAATTTACCTATAACCTCTACTGATTGGCAACTTTACATCTTAGTTTCCTTAGAAAGCAAAAGGGACTAAATTTTAATGTTTTTAATGAATGTATTGGTTTATATTACTATCTCCTTGTTAAATATTTTAAATATTGCCCCTACTTTTGGTACAGTGTATCATCTAATTGTGTTAGGAAGCACTTATATTATGAAGTTAAGTAACATTAATGGTAGAGGGCCTTGTCTTCTTTCTGATTTTAATTACAGTGTTTCTAGTGCTTTGCCATTAAACATAATGTTGACATTTGATTTGATATAGATCAAAACAATAAAATTGTGTAAGTATGATCTCTGGTATGTAAAGAGTTTAATATGGTTTCCCATCTTTGACATTAATATGATTGGTTATAATAGTGGATTTTTAATATTGAATTGACCTTCTATTCTCATAATGAGCCCTATTTGGTGGTGGTATATTATTTTTTTTAATGTACATCTGGGTCCAATCATGCTTTTATTTTCTTAAAGAAACTTTATAACCATAACCCAAAGCATGACTGGTTATTAGTTTTCTTTTCTATGTATGTGTATGTTTCATCAGACTTGAGTTTGAAAGATCTACTGATGAAGCAATATAGATTTAATGCCTTTATGGTACAATTCTCTGACAACCATCTTGAAATCAGCTAGGATTTGTAGTCTATACACATTTTCTGTTTCTTTTTGCATCCATTTTGGGGATACATATTCTCATAAAATAATCTAGTTCATTCAAATTTTTAATTTTTGGAGCATAGAGCATTTTCTAATTTCTATGTAATATGTGCTTACAAACAACATTTTTCCCTCTAGATCTCTGATTCAAACTGCCTTATTATTCCCAATACTGTAAATGTTTGTATTGAGACATAATTCACATATCATAAAATTCACCCTTTTAAAGTGAACCATTCACTGATTTTTAATAGATTCACAGGTTTTACAAGCATTGCTACTATGTAATTCCTGAATATTTTCATCATTCCAAAAAGAGATCTGGCACCCATTAAGCAGTCACTCCCCATTGTTGCCTCCCCCTCAGCCCCTGGCAACACTGATATACTTTCTGTCTCTATGAATTTGTCTAATCTGGACATTTCATATACATGGGATCACACAATACGTGGCCTATCACGGCTGGCTTCTTTCATTCAGCATAACATTTTCAAGATTCATCCACATTGGGCGCCTGGGTGGCTCAGTTGGTTAAGCAACTGCTTTCAGCTCAGGTCATGATCCTAGTCTCAGGATCGAGTCCCACATCAGGCTCCCTGCTCGGCAGGGAGTCTGCTTCTCCCTCTGACCCTTCCCCCTCTCATGTGCGCTCTCTCTCTCTCTCTCTCAAATAAATAAATAAAATCTTTAAAAAAAAAAAAGATTCATCCACATTGTAAAATGTATCAGTATTTTATTCCTTTTCATGACTGAATAATATTCACCCCTGATGAGTGTTTGGGTTGTTTCCATTTTCTGACTATTATGAATAATGCTGAACATTCATGTACAGGTTTTTTGTGTGAACACATGTTTTTGATTCTCTTGGGCATACACGTAGAGGTGGAATTGCTGAGCCGTATGGTAACTCTATGCTTATCCTTTTGAGGAACTACCAAACTGGTTTTCAAAATGGCTTTACCGTTTTACATTACTTACAGCAATGTATGAGAGTTCCAACTTCTCCACATCCTTGCTAACACTTTTTATTGTCTATCATCTATATTATGGTCATCCTAGCGGGTATGGAGTGGTATCTCATTGTAGTTTTTATTTATAATTCCCTAAAACATATATTCTTTGGAGAAATGCCTATTCACATCCTTTGCCTATTGGGTTATCTTCATTTGATTTATTTGTCTTTTTAAGGTATTTTTTTTTAAGTTTATTTTTTTAGTAATCTCTACACCCAGTGTGGGGCATGAACTCACAACCTGAGGTCAAGAGCTGCACGCTCCACCAACTGAGCCAACCAGGTACCCCTGTCTTTTTATTGTTAAGTTGTAGAAGTTCTTTATATATTCTGGATACAAGTCAGTTATCAGATACATGATTATCATATGATTTGCAAATATGCTCTTCTATCTTATGGGTTGCCTTTTCAAGTTCTTGATAGTATCTTTTGAAACATACAAGTTTAAAATTTTTTTTGGAATGTGAAAATTGATTACTATCCTGTTTTCACCTTCAAAACTTATGATCTCGGTCTTTTCTTTCTTTTTTTTTTAAAAAGATTTTATTTATTTGACTGAGAGAGACACAGTGAGAGAGGGAACACAAGCAGGGGGAGCTGGAGAGGGAGAAGCAGGCTTCCGGCTGAGCAGGGAGCCCGATGTGGGGCTCGATCCCAGGACCCTGGGATCATGACCTGAGCCGAAGGCAGACACTTAAAGACTGAGCCACCTAGGCATCCCCCACTTTTTCCAGCACAATTCCCTTTGTATGGGAAGCACCTCCAAAAGGGTTGGACTTCAGGGCTGTGCCCAAACAGGCTTTCCTGTACTGTTTATCATGCCACTTCCGATCTTGTCAGTGGCCACAGAGCTTCCTGGCGCTACAAATGCCTTGACATTTGCCCATCCTGCTGGTGCCATGGGCCTGAGCAAAAGAGGAAGTTTTAAATTTTGATAAAATTTATCAATTTTTCCCCTTTGGTTGCTTGAACTTTAGATGTTATATCTAAGAAAATAATGCTCAATTAAAAATCACAGCAATTGAGCACTACTGGGTATTTACCCCAAAGATACAAATGCAGGGATCTGAAGGGGTACGTGCACCCCGTTGTTTATAGCAGCAATGTCCACAATAGCCAAACTGTGGAAAGAGCCAAGATGTCCATCGACAGATGAATGGATAAAGAAGATTTGGTATATATACACAATGGAATATTATGCAGCCATCAAAAGGAATGAGATCTTGCCATTTGCAATGACATGGATGGAACTGAGTATTATGCTGAGCGAAATAAGTCAATCAGAGAAAGACGTGTATCATATGACCTCACTGACATGAAGAACTCTTAATCTCAGGAAACAAACTGAGGGTTGCTGGAGTGGTGGGGGGTGGGAGGGATGGGGTAGCTGGGTGATAGACATCGGGGAGGGTATGTGCTATGGTGAGCGCTGTGAATTGTGCAAGACTGTTGAATCACAGATCTGAACCTCTGAAAAAATAATATATGTTAAAAAAAAAAAAGAAGATAGCAGGAGGGGAAGAATGAAGGGGAGGAAATCGGAGGGGGAGACAAACCATGAGAGACGATGGACTCTGAAAAACAAACTGAGGGTTCTGGGGGGGCGGTGGGAGGATGGGTTAGCCTGGTGATGGGTATTAAAGAGGGCACGTTCTGCGTGGAGCACTGGGTGTTATGCACAAACAATGAATCATGGAACACTACATTCAAAAACTAATGATGTAATGTATGGTGATTAACATAACATAATAATAACAAAAAAATCACAGCAATTGAAACTTAGTTTTCTTCTAAGAGTTTTATAATTTTAGTTTGTTTTACCTTTGATCCACTTTGTGAAGTAGATCGCTATGGTGTGAAGTAGGGCTCCAACTTTATTCTCATGGATGTGGATAACCAATTATTCCTGCACCATTTATTGAAAAGATTATTCTTTCCTCATTGAAGTTTCTTGGCCCCCTATGGGATATCAGTTGACCATAGGTGTATGGGTTTATTTCTGGATTCTCAATTCTATACCACTGATCTATATGTCTCTCCTTATGCCATTACCACAATGGCTTGATTACTGCAGCTTTGTACTAAGTTTTAAAATTGGAAAGTAGGAGTCTTCCAACTTTGTTTTTCCTTTTCAAGGTTGTTTTGGTTATTCTTAGTCCCTTGTATTTTCATGTGAATTTTAAGATCAGCTTATGATTTTCTGAAGAAAAAAAAAAGACAGCTGAAATTTTAATGTCAGAGATTTTTCAAAGTCCAATGCATATCTTTTCCCCAGGTTCTTTTATTAAGCTTTTTTGTTTTATCTATTGTTTGACCCAACTATTTTCCACCACCTTGGGGAGGCAGAAAGTTAAAAAATTGCCTGTAATTGTTTTTGACAAACACCTTTAGAGAAGAAGTTTCTTGCACCGGGCAAGCACTGACTCGGGTCAAAGATAGCATTGAACATGGAGTTTTCCAAGTACTCACTTGATGGGACAGATCATGAAAAGTGATTGGGAATAAGGCTTTGAAAGAGGTATAGTACTGTTCTGTTCCATCTATTAGCCACCAGGCTACTGGTTTTCACCCCAAAGGCCGACTGTTAGTCTTCAAGACTACTGCAGAGCTGGAGAATGGAAGATCAGATTAAAGCAATTAAAATACCATAAAGTTTTCTGTTCTTACTAGGGATTCAGCTGTTTTCTCGAATAAACACTTCCCACAGAACTGTAAGCCTTTGGTGAATTTCCAGAGTTCTGAAAAAGTTGATTCTGACCACTTTTGCCAGTTTTCTCATTATTTTTATGAAGGAGCGGATTTCTGGATGTCCTTGCCTTGTCCTTTTTATTGACATAACCCAAATAACGTTAATTTAGCTTTTCTTTCTTATCTCTCTCTCTTTCTTGATTAGTTTTGCCAGAAATTTGTCTTATTGTTAGTATTTTTTTAAAACCAAATGTAGGCTTTATTAATTCTTGGTTTCTTTTTTTTTCCCAATTCATCAACTTTAACCTTATTAATTCTTTTCTCTTTCTTTAGGAAAATCCAGTAAATTTCCCTTTTTTACTTCCTGAAACGTTTAGTTCATTTATTTTGACTCTTCTTTGTTTCACAGTAAATAACATTAAAAATTTTGAATTATCCTCTGAGCATTACCTTAGCATCTCATAAGTTTGATACAGTGTTATCATAATTATTTTCCAGCCTGTAGTTGCAATGTTATTTTGTTTTTGACTTAAGCTTTATTTATGAGGGCATTTTTAATTTTCCAGGTGATGTTTATTTATTATTTTGCAATTCCATTTCTTGTTTTATTGCATTGCAGTATGTGAATGTATCAGTGAAATCCTACTTCTATAGGATTAATTTTTTTCTTGGTAACCTATGAGATCATCAATTTAAAAACTGTTCTGAGAATAATGCATGCATAGAATATCCTATTCATTTTTCTCTCTCTCATCTATCATAATTAAACATAATATTCAGTTCCTCTATTTCCTTCTTTGATCTATCAAAGACTGAGAATTGTTTTTTTTAAATCAATTTTATCGATTTAAACAAAAACTAATTTGTGTATAAATTCCATACATTCAAATGTGTTCATTTTAAGTGTACATTTTGATTAGTGTGTCCCATGCTCCAGTCAAGACAGAGAATATTTCCATCATTCCAAAAAGTTTCCTTGTGGTCTTTCCAATTCAACCTTTTCTCTCTCCCCTCAAAGTTGGCCCTGGACCAAAACTCTTCTGTTTCTTGTTACCAGAAATTAGATTTGCATCTTCAGAATTTCATACAAGGGGTGAAATAGAGATTATACTCTTTTGTGTCTGATTTCTTTGGTCGGTGTAATATTTTGAGATTCATCCAAGTAGATGCTAGTATCACTAGTTCCATTTCTCTTTGTTGATGAGTTATGCTTCATTGCATGGATATACCACAATTTGTTTTTCCCCTCACCAGTTAATGGACATTTGGATTTTTTCCAGTTTGGGTTACGACAATTAAAGCTGCTATAAATATTTGTGTACAAGTCTTCATGTGACCTATGATTTCATTTCTCTGGGTTGTATTTTAAGTGAAGAGTTAACTTTATAAGAAACTGCTAAACTTGTTTCCATAGTGGCTATGCATTTTACATTCTCATCAGCAACATGGGAGTTTCAGTGGTTCCACATTCTCACCGATATCAGTGTTTTAAATTTGGGCCATTAAAGTGAACTTATAGTGATATCTCACTGTGGTTTTAATTTCCATTTCCCAGATGACTGATGTTTGTGCATTGACACTTTATACATCTTTTGTGAAATCATCTGTTTCAATCTTTGCCCATTTTAAAAGTTGGGTTTTCTCCTTTTTATACTTGAGTTGTGAGAATTCTTTACATATTCTTTTTTTTTTTTTTAAGTAGGCTCCACACCCAACATGTGGCTTGAACTCATGACCCTGAGATTAAGAGTTGCATGCTCTACCAACTGCGCCAGCCCGGCACTCCACTTTATATATTCTCGATACAAGTTTCTTTTCTGATAGAGGTCTTGATTACCCCAGCTATATGTCTTGAAATTCGATAGATTGATTCCTTCCACTTCCTTTTTCAAAATTGTTTCAGCTATTCTAGCTTCTTTGCCTGTTCATATAAATTTTTTAAAAGTCTTGTGTATATCTACAAGGTCTTACTGGGATTTTGATAGAAATTTCAAAATTTCATATCAATTTGGGGGAGAATTGATATTTTACTCTGTTGAGTCTTCCAAAACGTGAACATAATATGTCTCTCCATTTATTATTTTTTTAAAGATGTTTTATTTATTTATTTGACAGAGAAAGAGACAGCAAGCAAGGAAACACAAGCAGGGGGGTGGGAGAGGGAGAAGCAGGCTTCCCGCTGAGCAGAGAGCCTGACGCGGGGCTCGATCCCAGGACCCTGGGATCATGACCTGAGCTGAAGGCAGATGCTTAACGACTGAGCCAGCCAGGTGCCCCTGTCTCTCCATTTATTTAGATCTTCTTGGCTTTCTTTCATTAGCATTTTGTAGTTTTCAGGATATAAGTCTTCTATATGTTTTGTTGGATTTACACCTAAGTATTTAATTTTGTTTTGAGCAACTGCAAGTGGTATTGCATTTTAAATTTTGGTGTCCACGTGTTTATTGCTAATATTTAGAAATGCAATTGATTGAAACACTTGGGTGGGGCAGTTGGTTAAGCATCCGACTCTTGGTTTCAGCTCAGGTGGTGATCTCAAGGTTGTGAGATTGAGCCCCTCCTTAGGCTCTGCACTCAGCATGCAATCTGCTGGAGATTCTCTCTTCCTCTCCCTCTGCCCCTCCTGCTTGTGCTCTCTCTTGCTCTCTCTCTCAAATAAATAAATAAATCTTTAAGAAAAAAGAAATGCAATTGATTAACAATTTTTTTTTTTATCTTAGAACTTGTAACCTTGCTGAGCTCACTTATTAATTCCAGGATTTTTTTGGAGATTCCTTGGGATTTTCTACATAAACAATTATGTCATCTGTAACCAGGGGCAGTTTTATTTCTTTCTTTCTGATTGGTATCTCTTTTATTTCTTTCTTGTCTTATTGCTCTGGCTAGACCTTCCAGCACGAAGTTGAGTAAGATTGACATAGCAGACATCCTTCCCTTTCCCCAGACTTAGGCAAAAAGCACTTACTCTTTCACCATCAAGTATAAAGTTAGCAAATTTTTTTTGTAGATGTGTTTTATCAATCTTAGGAAATTCTCCTCTTCCTGTTTTTCTGAAAGTTTTAATCATGGATAGGTGTTGAATTTTGTCAAATGCTTTTTCTGCGTCACTTGGTGTGATCATGTGATTATTTTTCTTTACTTGATCACATTGACCTTTAAATATTGCATCAGCCTTGCAATTTTTTTTTTTAAGATTTTATTTAGTTATTTGACAGAGAGAGACACAGCAAGAGAAGGAACACAAGCAGGGGGAGTGGGGGAGGGAGAAGCAGGCTTCCCACTGAGCAGGGAGCCCGATGAGGGGCTCGATCCCAGGACCCTGGGATCATGAGCTGAGCCAAAGGCAGATGCTTAACGACTGAGCCACCCAGGTGCCCCAGCCTTGTATTTTTGAAATAAACTCCTCTTGATCATGGTTAATAATTCTTTTAATATATTGCTAAATTCTACTTGTTACTATATTTTAAGAAATTGTATGCCTAGGGGCGCCTGGGTGGCTTAGTCGTTAAGCGACTGCCTTTGGCTCAGGTCATGATCCCAGGGTCCTGGGATCGAGTCCTGCATCGGGCTCCCTGCTCTGCAGGAAGCCTGCTTCTCCCTCCCCCACTGCTTGTGTTCCCTCTCTCGCTGTGTTTCTCTCTGTCAAATAAATAAATAAAATCTTAAAAAAGAAAAAAAGAAATTGTATGCCTATTATTGATGAGGGATATTAATGTCTAGTTTTCCTTTTCTTTCTTCTTTCTTTCTTTCTTTTTTTTTGTACTTCTTTCTCTGGTTTTAGTAGAAGAGTAAAACTATCTTCATAAAAGGTATTTGAAATGTCCCCTTCTTTTGTTTTTTCTGGAAAAGATTTTGTTAAATGTTTATATGTTTGCTAGAATTCTCCAGTGAAGCCCTCTGGGCTTCATGATTTCCTTGGGAGGAATTTTTATTTTATTTTATTTATTTTTAAGTTATTATTTATTTATTTGTCAGCGATGGAGAGGGAGAGAGGATGAGCAGGGGGAGCAGCAGAGATCATGACCTGAGCTGAAGGCAGACGCTTTAACCAACTGAGCCACGCAGGCGCCCTGGGAGGACTTTTTAAATTACTAATTTAATTTCTTATAATTTATAGGCATATTCAAATTATCTATTTAATATTGGGTTGTGGTAGTTTGTATTTTTCAGAGTTTAATCCATTCCATCTATATTTTCAAATTTATGTGTTTAGAGTTGTTTTTAGTATTCCCTTAAAACTCTTTTGATTTCTGCAGTCCATAGTAATTCCTCCTGTTTTATTGTTGATATTGCTAAACATGCTTCTCTCTTTTTTTTGTTAGTATTGCTAGATATTCCTCAATTATATTGATCTTTTCAAAGAATGAGTTCTTTGTTTCATTTATTATCTATTGTTTTTCATTTTAAAATTTCATTGATTTGTGTTCTTACATTTATTATTTCCTTCCTTCTTGCTTTTTTTTTTTTTTCCGAGATTCTTGATGGGGGAGCTTGGATGATTGATTTAGGACCTTTACTCTCTTTTTTTTTTTTAAGTAGGCTCCATGCCCAGTGTGGAGCCCAATGTAGGGTTCAAACTCATGACCCTGAAATCAAGGCCTGAGCTGAGATCAAGAGTCAGAGGATTAGGGACACCTGGGTGGCTCAGTCGGTTAAACATCTGCCTTCAGCTCAGGTCATGATCCTAGGGTCCTGAGATGGAGCCCCACATCAGGCTCCTTGCTCAGCGGGGAGTCTGCTTCTCCCTCTCCCTCTGCCTGCTGCTCCCCCTGCTTGTGCTCTCTCTCTAAAGAATAAATAAATAAAACCTTAAAAAAAAAAAGTCAGACACTCAACTGACTGAGCCACCCAGGCATCCCCCTTTCCTGTTTTCTAATATATGCATTTACTGTTATAAGTTTTCCTCTCAGGACTTCTCTAGTTTTGTCTCACAAAGTTTGATACGTTGTATTTTCACTTTCATTCACTTCAATGTATTTTTTTTTTATTTCCCTTAAGACTTCCTCTCTGATCTATGGGTTATTCAGAAGTCATTTAGTGTTGTTAGTTTCTAAGATTTTGGAGATTTCCCTGTTATCTCTCTGTTATAGTCTTCTAGTTTGAATCCATGTGGTTGGAGAACGCACTATTATTGCAATTCTTTTACATGTGTTGATATTTCTCTTATGGCCGAAAATGTGGTCTTTCTTGATATATGTCCTGTAGGGCCTTGAAGAGAATGTGTGTTCTTCTCTTATTGGGTAGAATGTTCTATGAATGTTAATTAAATACTGTCGGTTGGTGGTGGTATTGAGTTCTACATATTTGCTGATTTTCTGTCTAGCTGTTTTACCTATTGTTGAGAGAGGACTGTGGAAGTCTCCAAATATAACTGTGGGTTTTTCTATCTCATCTTTAAGTTCTACCAGTTTTTGCTTCACATTTTGCAGCTTTATATTTTGGTGCATACAGATTAAGGATTGCTGTGTCTTCTTTGTGGATTAATTTTTTATCATTATATGTCTTTCTTTGTCTCTGATAACTTTCATTCCTCTAAAGCCTCCTTTACTTGATATTAATATAGCCATTTCTGGTCTATTTTGATTAGCGTTTGCATGATTTAGCTTTTCATATCTTTTTACTTTCAACTTCTCTATATCACCATATTTGAAATGGTTTTCTTGTAGTTTGGTCATGTTTTTTAACCTATTCTGTCAATATCTGTCTCTTAATTGGTATATTTAGACTGTTTACATGTAATGGGATTATGGGTATATTGGGGCTTAAGTTTCCCATTTTATTTTTCTGTTTTCTGTTTGTTCTGTTTTTCATATCTGTTTTCTCTTTCCTGTCATCTCTGGGTTACTTGAACATTTTTAGAAATCCATCTTGGCTTATCTATCATGTTGTCTATAGTGTATATCTTTGTATAGATTTTTAGTGGCTGCTGTATTACTTAGATATCTATAGGTATTATATATATAAATCTACTATACAGATATATAGAGAGATTTAGATATATCTTATCACA
The DNA here is from genome assembly GCF_009762305.2 of Zalophus californianus. Classification (NCBI taxonomy): domain Eukaryota; kingdom Metazoa; phylum Chordata; class Mammalia; order Carnivora; family Otariidae; genus Zalophus; species Zalophus californianus. Next base: position 20,194,779 of record NC_045607.1, read on the forward strand.
GTGTACTGGTTTTGTCATTTTACCAGTTCAAAACCTTACTTCCCTTTATGTCCCTTTACCCTCCCCTATTTATATATAATCGTCAGATATATTTCCTCTACATTGAAATTCAAGGCATATCAAACAGTGCTATAATTTTTCTTTCAACCATCAAACATAATTTAGAAGATTCAACAGAAGGAGGGTCTCTTGTATTTACCCATGTTTTTGACTACTGTGTTCTTTATTCCTTCCGGATATTCCAAGATTCCTTTTTTGTTTCCTTTCTGCTTAGAGAAATTTCTTTAGCCTTTCTTTCAGGGTAAATTCTCTAGTAACACATTTTCTTAGTTTTCCTTCATCTGAGAATGTCTTGATTTATCCTTCATTCCTGAAGGATATTTTCTCTGGATATAGGATTCTGAGTTGATAATTCTTTTCTTTGAACACTTGAAAAATACTGTGTCACTTCCTCTGGCCTCTGTGGTTTCTGATAATAACCCCTTTGTCATCCTAATTGTTTTCCCTAGATAAGGTGTCATTTGTCTTCTACTGCTTTCAAGTTGTTTTTTGTTTGTTTCTCTCTTTTGTCTTTAGTTTTTGGAAATTTGACTATGAAACCCTTGGTGTAGATTTCCTTGGGTTTTGTTTAGGATTCACTAAAGTTTTTGAATCTGAAAATTTATATCTTTTGCCAAACTGGGCATTTTTCAGCTATTTTTTAAGTACTTTTTCAGCTCTGATCTCTCTTTTTTTTTAAGATTTTATTTATTTGAGAGAGAGAGAGAGAGCACATGAGAGGGGGGAAGGTTAGAGGGAGAAGCAGACTCCCTGCTGAGCAGGGAGCCCGATGCGGGACTCGATCCAGGGACTCCAGGATCATGACCTGAGCCGAAGGCAGTCACCTAACCAACTGAGCCACCAGGCGCCCTCTGATCTCTTTCTTTTCCCCTTCTATCACTTTGGTGACACAAATATTGTATTTTTTGTTACAGCTTCACAGGTTCCTTAAGCTTTACTTATTCTCTTTTTTCATATATTTTCTCTCTGTTGCTCAGGTTGGATAATTTCAATTGTTATGCCTTCCAGCTTACTGATTTTTTTTCTTCTGTATCCTCTCCATTCCACTCTTGAGCTTACCCATTGAGTTCTTTATTTTGGTTACTGGATTTTTCAGTTCAAACATTTCCATTTGGTTTTCTTTATGCCTTCTATTTCTTTGCCGAGACTTTTTGTTTCTTTGCTGAAAATACCTAGTTTTTCATTTGTTTCAAGCATGTTTGTAATTGCTTATTGGAGCATCTTTCTGATGACTGCTTTAAAATTTTCATCAGCTCTAGCCTCTTTGCCATCTCAGTGTAGGCATATACTGATTATGATTTTTCATTCATTTGGAAAGCTTCCTCTTTCCTGGTATGATGAGTGATTTTTTATTAAAAGCTGGACATTTTAGGCATATTATGAGACTTGTATGTTACTTAAACTCTATGTTTTGCCTGGATTACTCTGACACCGCCTCAATACCGCCAGGTAATGGTAGTCATCTAATTTTCCTACTCAGCCTCTGGTTGATACCCAAGGTGGAGCATTCTTTATTACTGTTGAGCTTCATGGGAATTCCAGATTCCCATTAGGCCTCTACTAATACCTTCTTGGCTGGAAGAGTGAGAAATGCCTTCTTCCCGCTCCCCTTGGGCTCTGTTGGCTCTACAGGATGGCCCTGGCCTTGCTGAGAGTAGTGGCAAAAGTCCTTAGTCTTTACTTTCCACTCAGCTTCCTCTGACACCATCCTACCATGGGAGGGCATCTCATCACCTCCAGGTAGGGGTGGAAGTCTGGGCTTCCCAAATGGTATCCCCTAATGCAATGGAGGTGTGTCTCTTTACCACCTAGCAGGGATGAAAGTCCATCTTGGCCTTCTCTGTCACCACCCTAGTGGAAGTATTAGGGTGCCTCATCACAGCCTGACAAGGGTGGAAGAGTCTAAGCTCTCCACTTGGCCTTTCCTAGACTGCATTATCGTGGGGCCCCAGATTCTTCTTTGGTGTTGGGATGCAGTAAAACCATTAATTTCTAAAAGTTTTCCATCCCCCTAGGCTGCCTTTTTTCTGGACCTTTGGCTAGAGGAAGAGAGTTTTTGCTGTGGCCTTTTTCTGCCTGCTTCCACTGCTGTCTCCACATGGCCACCTACTCCTGCACCCAGTCTGGGATCAATGAGGCAGAAAGAAAACTGAGGGAACTCACTGCTCTCTTATTCTCTGAGTGTGACATCCTTTGCCAGTCTGAAACTTTTCAGAGTTTTCTGACTTACCGAAAAAAACCCAAACTGGAATTTTCTGACTTAGTGATTCAAAAGAATCTCAAAATAATACAAAAGGATTTCTTAGGAATTTGACAACATGCATTTAAAAATAATTTTGAGGGGCATCTGGGTGGTTTAGTCAGTTGAGCAGCTGACTCCTGACTTGGCTCAGGTCATGATCTCAAGGTTGTGAGATCAAGCCCCAAGTCGGGCTCTGTGCTGGGCATGGAGTCTTCTTAAGATTCTCTCTCATCCCTCTCTCCCCCTGTCCCTCTGCCCACCACTCACACATGTGCACATACACTCTCTCTCTCTAAAAATAATAAAACTAATAGTAATAATACAGGCAAAATAGCAAAGGATATTCTGAAAAAAGGCAATAATAATAGATGACATTTAAATAAGTCATGAAAGAATAACTGAAATCATGTGGTACTAGAGCAAATTAGATCTACAACTTGATGAATCCAAAGGTCCAAAAACCAATGATGACATAAGAGAATTTAACATATGAAAAGGATGTCACAAAAATGATAGGAAAAGGAAACACCATGGAGTAAAGGAAAGGACAGTAGACAAGCAGAGAAATTAGTTTAGGTGTACACCTAGAAATAAATTCCAAATTTAGAATGGATCAATTAAAAAATGTAGAACACCCAGTGAGATATACAATGGTGTATTTATCATATACATGTATGATATCCAGGGTTTTTAGTTATATTCAATGGAAAAAATAAGGAAAACTCCATCTACTCCATCTCCTCCATCTTTTTCTTACTCTTTGTGTTTCATTTTGGATAGTTTCTATTGTCATGTCTTCAACTCTATTAACCTTTTCCTATACAATGTCAAATCTGCTGTTCATTCCAACCACTGTATGTTTTATCCAAGATATTCTAATTTTCATCTATAGAATGTTGATTTTTTATATATTTTTTTATATCTACTGTGTCTGCACTTAACTTATTCTACCTTTTCTAGCTTCCTGAACATATGAAACACAGTTATAATACTGTTTTAATGTTCTTGCTTACCCATCTATATCATTTCTGGGTCCATTTCAATTGACTGATTTTTCTCTTCTTTATTGCTTGTATTTTTAGATTTCTTTATACATTATTGGTAATTTTTTAAAAGTTTTATTTATTTATTTTTAAGTAATCTTTACACTCAATGGGGGGCTCAAACTCACGACCCCAAGAGAGTCGCAGGCTCTTCCAACTGAGCCAGCCAGGTGCCCCCATGATTGGTAATTTTTTTTTTTTTTTTTAATCTCAGACTTGCCTGAACTCAGTTGCCTCATGTATTCTGTTCAGTTTTCTAGATGTTTATGGCAGGAGGGCTAGTCTGATTCCACTTACTCCATCATGACCAGAAATGAAAGTGTGGGTAGTGTTTGTAAAGCCTCTCATTGTGGATGTTTTCTATATTGTAATGTCATGTTATTTAGTGCCTAAAGTTCATGACATCATAAATGAGAATTTTACTTTTATCAAAGCAATTTAGTCCTATCTTATGTAAAATTTTGGTTTGAATTTAACGTTTTTTCCCTTTTAAAAAAATTTAAATTCAATTAGCCAACTTTAGTTTCAGATGTAGTGTCCAATAATTTATCAGTTGTGTATAACACCCAGTGCTCATCACATCACGTGCCCTCCTTAATGCCCATCACCCAATTACCCCATCTCCTCACCAACCTCCCCTCTAGCAACCCTCAGTTTGTTTCCTAGAGTTAAGAATTTAACTTTTTATTTAAATAGAAAGTGTATACTTCATTTTATTATTTTTTGAAGATTTTATTTATTTATTTATTTGAGAGAGAGAGAGCACAAGAGGAGAATGAGAGGAAGAAGCAGACTCCCCCCTGAGCAGAGAGCCCAACGTGGGACTTGATCCCAGGACTCCAAGATCACGAGCCAAGCTGAAGGCAGATGCTTAACCAACTGAGCCACCCAGGCGTCCAAGAGTTTAACTTTTTATAATAATATTGTCCTTGTATTTTGCAGACTAACAATTGCCTTATATTTTTTTTACCCATTCTTTTACTTTAAACATTATCATTTTGGAGTTTGCTTTTAGAATTAATATGATAGGGGCGCCTGGGTGGCTCAGTCGTTAAGCGTCTGCCTTCGGCTCAGGTCATGATCCCAGGGTCCTGGGATCGAGCCCCGCATTGGGCTCTCTGCTCGGCGGGAACCCTGCTTCTCCCTCTCCCGCTCCTGCTCCCCCCGCTTGTGTTCCCTCTCTCGCTGTGTCTCTCTCTGTCAAATAAATAAATAAAATCTTTAAAAAAAATAGAATTAATATGATAATCTTTGTCTTTTGATAGAGAAGTTTGAACTATTGATCTATTTATTGTGATGACTAATATATTCTTAATTCTGTCATTGTTTTTTATGTTTTTTTCTTATTTTCTTTCTGTCTTTCATTATATTTTCATACTTTTCATTTTCTCATTTTCTACTCCTCCAGAAGTTACATGTATTCTCTTATTTTTATTTTGGTTGATCCTATTTTTAAAATTTAAATTCTATTAATCTTTGACTCCTTTCCTGCTTGTTTGACATTTGGAAATTTCACAAGGACATGTGTAGATGTATACTCTTTTAATTAATTTTACCCGCTCTTGGGGGCTGCCTTTCTCTCGAACTGTTATCACTACTTATAGATTTACTCTGATGTTTTTGCTCATCTTCTTTCATTTCCCTATGCTTCTCTCAGAATTCTAGGAGATTTTCTTTTTTTAACAGCCAATTTAAATTATTAATTCAGTGTTCTTCAATGTTTAATATGCTCTTCACTGCCCCTACTACATTTTAAAAATTCTGTAATCATGGTTCTTCATCTTAAAGTAAAATCGTCTTATCTCAGATGACTACCTTTTCATAAATACATTTTCTAATCTCATGGAAAATAGAAATTTTATATTAAAATTTTTTCCTTCTGGTTCTTGGAGTAAGTCTGCTTTATAGGGGAACATTTGTTCAGATTGTATGTCTGATTTAATTCCAGGTGAAAGTAACAGTTTGATGCTTGTCCTTGTGTTATTTACCCTTTGGAGACAGGTCTGGGTTTTCAGTGAAAGTTTGTTGGAGACGCATGTTCAGTTCTTTTGATCTCAGACATGGAGACAGAAAAATTTTATGTTTCTGAAGGTTTGGTTGGCTAATCAGGGCATTCAATGTACCACATGGGGTAGGTTATAACTATTTGTAAGGCAGTCATTTGGTAGGGAAGCTCCCTTCTCTGTGGAACATGTCCTTTCACCCACTCTGGGCGCGGGCATGGGCAGACACAGTAACTCAAGCCATTCTTGGGATTGAGATTAGCTCTCTTCTCGTTGCCTCATGACTCACCTTCAATGTTAACCCCTAATTCTAAGCATCTGGATGAAGTCTTAGGTCCAGATGCCAGTGGGGATTGGAAAATGTCTCTACTAAAGGGCCCTATACATCAGGGACATTCAGGGTTCAATCAAATGTATCTTGCTTTTAATATTTGAGTTAGTTGGGGACACAGCCTTCTTCATGAACCAGTCTGACTATCCATCTCGACTTAGTCTACCTCAGGGGAAAATGGGCAAATGCTGCAGCCAAGTGCCCTGAGTATGGGCCTGGAGTAGTTCCTAAAATCTTTTGATTTGCCTCTATTAACCACCATGTGGTCCTCCATAGTCAGGATTTGCTCAGAGTTTTAGGATTTTCAAGCTTGCTTGTCTTTGCTTCTTAGGTGGCTCTTTTTTTTGGTCCCATTCCTCCATCCATCCATCCATCTATCCATCCACCTGATATTTATTGAGCAGTTACTATGTGCCAAATACTGTTCTGGATGCTAAGATTCAGTGGTGGAAGAAGACAGAAGTGGATCTTGCATTCTAGAGAAGGGTTGCATTACTTGATGTGGGGACGTCTATCTCCCTCAATCTGAGCTCATTTGTATCACATTACTTTAAAATATCTTCATATTCTAGGGCGCCTGGGTGGCTCAGTTGGTTAAGCGACTGCCTTCGGCTCAGGTCATGATCCAGGAGTCCCTGGATCGAGTCCCGCATCGGGCTCCCTGCTCGGCAGAGAGTCTGCTTCTCCCTCTGACCCTCCCCCCTCTCATGTGCTCTCTCCCTCTCTCTCTCTCATTCTCTCTGTCTCAAATAAATAAATAAATAAATAATCTTTAAAATAAAATATCTTCATATTCTAGCAATGATCCAGATGTTTTGAATACTCTATGAGTTTGATAGGATTTGGGGAGGTAGGAAGCTCAAATCACGATTATAAAGTATAAGAATCACCCACTTGTAGCAAAGAAGAAAGAGGAAAAAAGAGAGAAAGAGAAGATAGGGAACTAACAGTTCATCATAGAAGTTCCTAGGGCCCTACTTGTCTCAGATAGCTCATGTACACAATTAGACGAAGTCGAAGGTCCTGGATTTGAGTGGCAGCCCCATCTGTCTCTACAATCCCTCCCTTTCTCATACTCTACTCTAGTATGATGTCCTCTCCATCCTTGGCATAAAGCTTTTCATGTATTACTTTAAGGGCAATTAAAAAAATAAATGTATCTGGGCGCCTGGGTGGCTCAGTTGGTTAAGCGACTGCCTTCGGCTCAGGTCATGATCCTGGAGTCCCGGGATCAAGTCCCACATCGGGCTCCCTGCTCAGCAGGGAGTCTGCTTCTTCCTCTGACCCTCTTTCCTCTCGTGCTCTCTATCTCTCATTCTCTCTCTCAAATAAGTAAATAAAATCTTTAAAAAAAAAAATGTATCCTTCACCATCATTTTTATAATTAAAACTATACACTTTCATTTTACTTTTTAATTTAACATATCATAATCATTTTTAAATTTTCATTGTTTTCATTTTAAGGACCATATATTATTCCATTATGTTGATTCTTCAAATTGTTTAGCTGTCCCCTGTCCTTTTACTATTTATAGGGTTCTCCTTTTGCACTACCACTATTCATAAATGGTGTGATGAAAGTCTTTGAGGAGCTTTATTCCTGAAATTTATTTCATGAGTATAAATTCCCGGAAAAAGGACAATTAGGTCAAAAAGTATTGATGTTGTGGGGCTCTTGTTAGATATTTTAAATTACTTTTCTAAAGGGACCAGCAATGTGGCAATTTTCCTGAAACCTCATCAAAATTAGTTTGCTTTTAAAAATCAGTTTCATACCTATTTGACAACTTAGTAGACAAAAATTGGAGCATATTTTATGCCTATTGACCATTTGTCCTTGCGTTTACTATTTCTATCTCCTTTTCAGTGAATTGTTTGGTCATGTCATCTGCTCATTTATTTGGCTTTGGGGTGTTCTTACATATTTTAATGTACTCTATCCTGTCTAGATGAGGTATTCTTAATCTTGGAGCCACAGAGAGCCTTAGAAAGTCCACCAGCCCCATACAAGTATACCTACCATTTATGTGCGTCTGTGTAGGTCTGCATGTGTCCGTGTGAATGTGTATGTGTTCCTGTGTGTCTTTGTATGTATGTGTATGTGCATTTCTACATATATATGTGAAAAGGTCCTAAGTTTCTTTAGATTCTCAAAAACATCAAATTTTGAAAAAGTTAAGAGCCCATTTGATAGCAATCTTCTCAATATATTCCTTTTCTTTTTCTTTCAGTTTATGTTTGCATACATTTAGCATTGCGACACAGCTTACTCTATCACTTTTTCCTCTTTGAATCTCTATTTCTTCTACCTTGACTTATTATTATTATTACTTCTTAGATAGGAGAAACATACCATTGTATATTTCACTGGGTCTTCTATATTTTTTGATTGATCTGTTCTAAATCTGGAATTTATTTTTAGATGTACACCTAAACTAATGTCCCTGCTTGTCTACCGTCCAACCCCTTTATTCCATGGTGTTTCCTTTCCCTAACATTTTGTGACCTTTTTATATGCTATGTTCTCTTTTGTCATAGTCTGCTTTTGGACCTTTGGCTTCAGCAAGTTATAGATCTCAATTGCTCTAGTACTACTTTATTTCAGTTATTGTTTATTAATGACTTATTTATTTATTTTTAAGATTTTATTTATTTATTTTAGGGGGAGGGGGCAAAGGGAAAGGGGGAGAGAGAGAATCTTAAGCAGGCTCCACACTCAGCACAGAGTCTGATCCAGGGCTCAACCTCACAACCCTGAGATCACGACCTGAGCCGAAATCAAGAGTTGGATGGATGCTCAACCAACTGAGCCAACCAGGTTGGCTTTTTTTTAATATTTATAATTTATATTTATATATTATATTTAATTATATTTATATATATTTAAATGCATGTTATCAAATTCTGTAAGAAATCCTTTTGTATTATTCTGAGATTATTTTGACTCAATAATCAGAAAATTAGAGTATTTTTACTTTTTGTTGAGAAACATGATATTTTTCTATTATTCAGATTTTCTACTATGCTTTCCAGGAAAATTTTGAAATTTTTTGTGTCCCGTGTTTATGTCTGGGTATTTAATTAGTTATATTTGATTATGAATTGGATCTCATTCTTTAATTTGTTTCCTGTCTTATCTTTGCATTTAGTTAAGAAAGTTATCGATTTTTAAAATACTTATCATGTATCCATAGCTAGCCAGTTATTGAACTTTTGTATTACTGCTAATGGTAGTTTAGATGAGAACATCAGGTTTTTAAAGGCTCTAATTGTATCATCTGCGAATGAAGCTATCTTTCTAATAACTATTCTTATGGTTTCTTTTTCATGTCTTATTACATCAGCCAGGTTTCTTAATATGATATTAAATAATAATGGTGATAGAGAGCTTATTTATTTTGTGCCCCTTTTTAATGGGAAAATCTCTAATGTTTCTCCATTAAAAAGGATGCTGGCTCGGTTTTAAATAGATGCTTATTATGTTAAGGAAGTGTCATTCTATTCCTATTTTTAAAAATGTTTTGACATCTATCGAAATGCATTTTTTGGCATCCATTAGGATGAGCATATGGTTCGTATTATTTAATCTATTGATCTGATGTGTTGTATTAATAGATATCCTTGTGCTGATCTTTCTTTGCATTGCTGGAGAAACCTTTGCGGTTATGGTGTTTTAGTCCCTTAATGTGCTGCTGAACCCTATTTGCTGGGACTGTACTCTCAAATGATACTGGATCCTGTTTCCTTTAAAAAAAAATTCTGTATCACGGCTTAAAATCAGGACTGCATTTGCCTTGCAAAATGAATGAGCAGTTTTTTTAAACCATCTTTCCTATGTTAAAGAATAATTTATGTAACATGGAAATGCACTCTCCTGTAAAATTTGGAAAGATTTATCTAGAGACTTCAGGGTTGGTACAGATGTCCTGTTCAGGGGTGGGGTGGGTCATTCTTTAATAAATTTCTCATTCTCTTAGAGTTTTCCTTGTTTGCTGATCTAACTTACATTTCTTATCATATCAGTTGGATTATTTTTTTTGTCACCTATTGTCTGTTTAATTGATAATTTAAAATAAATTTGCTAAAGAATTATGTACAATTTCACCCCCCCAAAATTTTTAATCTATTAGATCTGTCATTGTAATCACTTCCTCATTTCTGATTTCATTTAGGCCTTTTTTCTTGATTATATTTGCTAGAGGTTGGTCTATTTTATTAGCTCTCTCAAAGAATCAGCTTTTTTTTTTTTTTGGAAAGATAATGGCTTTTATTTTATTTTTTTAATTTTATTATGTTATGTTAGTCACCATATAATACATCATTCGTTTTTGATGTGGTGATCCACGATTCATTGTTTTCGTATAACACCCAGTGCTCCACGCAGTATGTACCCTCCTTAATACCCATCACCGGGCTAACCAGTCCCCCCTCCCCCCTCCCCTCTAAAACCGTGTTTGTTTCTCAGAGTCCGTAGTCTCTCATGGCTCATCTCTCCCTCCAATTCCCCGCCCCCCCATTTTTCCCTTCCTTCTCCTAGTGTCCTCCACGCTATCAAAGAAGCAGCTTTTGGTTTTGTTTATTGATTCTACCATTCTTGTGTTTCCTAATTTGTTTATTCCTGCTATTATCTTTCTTTCCTGCCTACTATTGTCCTTTGAGTTCGAGTGTGTCGTGGGGGTGGGGCAGGGAAATCTGTTTTCCAAGATCTAAAGCAGTAAGCTTAGGTCTTTTTTTTTTTTTTTTTTAATTTACAAAGCATCTAAATTGTAATTTATCCTTTGTACTAACCGAGTTGCTTCTCATGATCTTAACATGCCATGTTTTGGACCCCTGTCTGTCGGTCCAATGCATAATGTGGTATGAAATTGTAGCGGGCTGTGGTGTCATGGGTGGGGGATGGTATCTGACCCAAACGCGAACCCTTGTTGGGATTCTTTTATGTCTCCCCGTGTCCACTTCACCATCTTGGGCTCCATAGGTGGCTGACTGTTTGTGTTCATAAAAAGAGAAACCTTTTCCAAAAAGAGAGTTGATGCAGTATGGGACTCTTCATTATTAATAAAAACAGTTTCCAACACCTGCAGGGGTGCTTAACTGGAGGTGTACAGTTGGAATTCAGGAGGTTTGTAAATTTGAATGGGGGAGAAAACTGTTTATTTTTCTTTACTTTCACTAATTTTGTAACAGAAATGTAGCATTTCCTGCCCTTTGAATGTAGGCAACAAACCACAGTCACATTAGCAGTATGATGATGTGCCACCAATAAAAATCACAGATGTTTTTCTATCACAATACAGGTGCTGCAGACATCTTGAAGTATCATTTAGGGTCATCTTTATTTCAGAATCGTGTTAGCTGTTAGACCTGTCGCTAGAGCTTGTTATTTAATGCATTAATAAGGCAACGTATCTATTACTATTTTCCATATTTGTTCTTTTAATATGTTGGAAATGATATTTCAATGTAATTGATTTTCTTTGCCATCTTATAAAATATTTTCATCAAAAAATCATATGCACTTAAATATATATACATTATTTCCATTTAAAAAACATGATTCTGAGAGGGGATCCACGGGCTCCCCCAGACTGTCAAAGACATCAACAGCCCCCCAGGAATGGTCAGGAACTCTGCTCTGATGCATGGTGGTAACAGAGTCTTCCAGACCTCAGTGGGATTTCAGGAGGATTCAAAGAACTTTGTCAACTTTTTGAAGAGCTATACCACCCAAAAGGGGAGTGGAGGGGAGTACTTCCAAAATCTGATTTTAAAATATTGCCACTTTCATTCTTTTTTTTTCCAAAATGGAGTGTCTGCGAGGTGCCCAGCAGAGCCAGAGTCCCTTCCCTCATAGTAGGGGCAGGACGGCAGGCATTACAGGGAGTCACCTGTTCCTGCCCCTGCCCCCAACCTTCCTACTTAAGGCAGATGCCTAATAATAACAGGGGTAACTTTTACTTCAAATTGGTCTCTCCTTCCAGTTTTATAGGCAGGCTGTGTCTCCTCAGTTCTGTATTCTCTGCACCCCGAGCAGGGGGTGGTGTGGGGTAGGCAATAAGGACATGGATGTTCTAGGACAGGAAACGGACCTAAGAGGTCCACTTTCTGTCCTGTGGTTTCATATGAAAGCCCTGGCATTTGTGTCGACCTTTACAAAACTCAATTGCTTGCGCCATCTTGCTTGACCAACCCACTTTACAGATGAGGAAATGAAGGCTCTGAGCTGTTAGGACAGCTATTCGAGGATACAGCACTTGTTAATGACCATTGTTAAGAGTTAAACTCAGCTCTTCTGACTCCCAGTTAACTGCTTTGCCCACTTTGCTGCAACACTTTCTGTAAATTTTAATTTTCTCTACTCATACGTGTAGCGCAATGATTGTGGGAATTTTTCTTCATTTTCGATATTACTCTATTCATGCCCTAAATGGGAGGACCAAATATGCTCGAGGCTGTTCTAGGTAATGGAGATGACATCCACCAATCTTCTGCTTTAACCTGATATGTTTCCCCTGAGCTCTGGGGAAAATCTACAAATCTGGAAAATTCTCCTTTCGATCCATCTTTGTTCGCAGTCACAATACTTCCCACTGAAACTTTTCTTTAGTGGAAAGAAAAAATGACTTACCACTCTTCGTGCATTTGTTCAAAAATTTTAGTTGAACACCTACTATGTACCAGGCGCTCCACCTGTGACATGTTGGGTGTAGAAAAGTGTAGAAAGCAGCCCAGATGTCCACCAGCATTAGAATGGGTAGCTGAATTGTAATACAGACACAAAATTGACTACTGTCCAGCATAAACACGCACTAATTGTAGCCACATGCAAAACAATGATACATTTTAGAGACATAATCTTGATTTAAAGACGGCATACCCACAAAGTACTACCGTATGATTTCATTTTTATAAATTTCAAAAATAGGGAAAAAACTATTATTTGGGGATGTCTGGTCCGGAGTAAAACTATGAAAAATAAAAACAGAAACAAACAGCTGCCTGTCAAGAGCAGGAATTGGTTTGTCGAGCATCGAGAGGCCTAAGGGGTGGCAATGAAGGTGGTTCACTTTCTTTTTTTTAGATTTTATTTATTTATTTGACAGTGAGAAAGAGCACAAGCAGAGGGAGTGGCAGGCAGAGGGAGAAGCAGGCTCCGCACTGAGCAGGGAGCGGATGCGGGGCTCCATCCCAGGACCCTGGGATCTGGATCTGAGCCAAAGGCAGACGCTTAACCGGCTGTGCCACCCAGGTGTCCTGGTGGTTCACTTTCTATTTCTATTTCTTCACCTCCATATTTATGTGTCATGCACTGTCTGTATGTGGGCTTTATTTCACTTTAAAAAAAGGTTTAGGGCGCCTGGGTGGCTCAGATGGTTAAGCGTCTGCCTTCGGCTCAGGTCATGATCCCAGGGTCCTGGGATCGAGTCCCGCATCGGGCTCCCTGCTCCTTGGGAGCCTGCTTCTCCCTCTGCTTCTCTCTCTCTCTCTCTCTCCCTCCCTCTCTCTCTTCCTCTGTCTCTCATGAATAAATAAATTAAATCTTTAAAAAAAAATAAATAAATTATCAAACAAAAGGTTTAAAATTTCAGATAAGGAGGAGGAAAAATAAGATAAAATAAAGGCCAAAAAAAAAAAAAAAAACTCAAACAAAGAAGAAGAAGGGGGAAATCCACAAGTTTCTACCCCTGACTGTGAACACTTTGGGTGTATTTTCCCAGCCACTTTTCCTCTGTGCCTATACAGTTTTCCCTAACAAAAGTGAGAGCACACTGTAATAAAATTTTGATTTCTCATTGTTCCCTTATCAAAGATTCTTACCCTCCCTTCCCGCAGGCGCCCTCCCGCCAGGCGAGCACAGGGGGCGGGCTGGATGGTGGAGCCGCCCAGCATCAACGCCAGCAAAAGGACCTACACTGGGCTTCCAAGTCGCTGAACTTGCTGCCAAACAACCGCCCCTGAAACTCGGATGACAGCCTGAGCCCCCATCCTTACACCGTACAAAGCCACACCCTTGGGCCCCTGTCCCGCTTTACAGATGGAGGGACAGAGGACCAGAGAGCGAAGTGACTCGCCCAAGGGCACGGAGCAAGCAGGTCAGTGGCGCAGCTGGCCTCCCCTTCTCCGGCCTTGCCGAGCCCCCGTTTACCCATTCTAAAATAAGATCACCCCTCCTTCCCCGCCCCGAACACCCAGTCTTGCTTCTGCAGGGCGTCAGCTTGCCTCCCCAGAGCCTGAGCGGTGCAGCCACCACTCCGGGGAGGGAGCGGGGATGGCTCCGGGCCTCGGGCCCCGCCTGCCAGGGCTCCGGGGGCCGCTGATTGCATCATCACTCACGCCTTGTCAGGTCTTATGGCTCCAACATCCCCTAAATGACAAAGTTGGATTCATTAAGTGTAAATTCAATCAAACTTGAGAGTGAGAGAGAAAATAAAAGTGACTCGGAAGAAGAGAAATGGAAGTGCTGGTAAGTGGTTGTTACTTTGGTTGGGAGAAGGGGTGCACGGCTGCACGAGGCAGCTCAGTCGAGGAAGTGTCAGGGTGGGGCTGGAGCTGGGGCAAGTCTCACCCCCCCACTCCTGGCACTTGTTAGCCGTGAGGCCTCGGGCAAGCTGCGTCACCTCCCGGAGCCTCCACCTTCTCATCCGTAGGTGGGGTACTGTCAACCTCGTGAGATCAGGATCTAATGGCCTGGCGCATGCTATCAGACTATTACATAATGGAAGGTAGGCGGTTACCAGATCTTTCCCGCAGCTCAGGAAGCCTATGGCTCCAAGTCGAAATCTACCTGGGTAGGGGTGCCTGGGCAGCTTGGGGCAAAGAGCAGGAGATACTGGATTGCAGAATACGGAGTTGGAATCCCCCTCAGATGGGCTTCTCAGAACTGAGAGACTCTGATGCATAAGATGAAACCCTTTTACATCAGGCATTTGGGGTAGTAGACACATGCACATTCTGTGTATATAAAATTGGAACAATTAATAAAATGTTTAGCTGTACTATGACAGATATATGCTAGTATTTTTTAAATTCTTTTCTTCTAAACACCCACGAAACGGATTTCATGACCTACTAATGATGGTGTTGGCTAAGGTCACGTAGCAAGCTGGAGGTGAAACTGGGGCCAGAACCAGATCTCCTGGCCTCTAGTCGATCCGGGGTGACTTCAATCACCTCTCCTTGTCCGGTATCCAGTTTAGGCTGGGTGAGTACTCCATCCCAGTGAGCCCGGCCTAGGAAGCAGTGGGAGGTGGCAGACAAGGAAGTTGGACGGGATTGGGAATCGCCCAGGCTGGAGCAATACATTGCACGGCAAAGCGCATGGCATTTGTACCCACTAGGAATCTAATAAATAGGGGCTGAAGGACAGATGATATTCAGAGACCCCCCCCCCCCTTGGCCTGGGGTATGATCCTGGTTCTGCCATTTCTGCACTTCTACTCACTGGGCTTCACTTTTCCCTTTCCGGATGTGTGTATGGGGTGGAGGTTGGGAGGGTCCCAGGTACTTGGTGAGAAGAGTTAGTAAGAAGTTCCTTCAGACAGCCCACAGGCGGCTTTGAAGCACTGCCACCTACCGGCCACTCCCTCTCATTACACCCCTGAGGGCTCTACCTTGGAAGAGTGACTCCTTAAATGCCTGGTCCTTTCCAAAACCCACCCATGTGAGGCAAGTTTCCTGAATCCTCCGAGCAACCCTGTGAGAAAAGCTGATATCCTTATATTTACCTTATCGAGAAATTTGGGGGTCAGAGAGGTTAAGTGACTCACCCAAGGACACACAGGATTTGCACAGGGATGCCCTGATTTCCCAGTTCAGTACTCCTGCTGCCCATACTGGGTAAGGACCCCCAGCACCCTGGTGCGGGCGTGCATATTTCTGATCAGAGGGGAGGGGAGGGCAGGACAGCTTATTTGGGCAGTGAGTGCCAGGAAACACTGTCAGGTGTGGTACATTTCATCCTGGCTAGCCTGTCTTGCTTTGTGCACTCCAAGAACCTAGACAGAGGAGTGATTCCAAAGCAATGTCATCTGGCTTCATTCTGTTTGAGGTGGTTTGGGGATGTGACAATTTCCAGGTTAATTTGGTCCATGCAGACAGCTGAACTGTCCAGCTTAGACCCTGGCAGAGTCCGATTTCATTTTTTTTTTCACGATGTAATAAGCAAACAGAGCTGGCATGGTATGATGGCTAGAGGCGGGTTCTCGTGGCATAATCCCATTCTGCCATTTTACTTGCCACGTGACCTTGGGCCAATTACCCAGTTTCTTCATCTGTAAAATGGGGACACCAATAGTACTTTATCTCACTGGCTGTTGTATAAATAAAAGGGGCTAGGGGCGCCTGGGTGGCTCAGTTGGTTAAGCGACGGCCTTCGGCTCAGGTCATGATCCTGGAGTCCCGGGATCGAGTCCCACATCGGGCTCCCTGCTCGGCAGGGAGTCTGCTTCTCCCTCTGACCCTCCCCCCTCTCATGTGCTCTCTCTGTCTCTCTCATTCTTTCTCTCAAATAAATAAATAAAATCTTTAAAAAAAAATAAAAGGGGCTAATGTATATAAAGCATTAGAGAGTAACTGGACTGTGATAGGCACTTAATAAATATTAAATATTTTTATAAGACTTGAGAGGAGGAATTTGAGTCATGCCGACCTGGATGAAAATCCCAACTTTCTCACTCATTTTGCAGCCTTGGGCAGTCCTCCCCCTTTCTGGGTCTTCCCCACCTGGACCACCCTGCTGGGCCGTTCACTGACTCCCGTGACCGCTGTGTGGTGACCATATCACAGTCAAAGCCCACACTCAAGGTCAGCTCGGGGGTGGGTTCCCTGGTGTGCAGGAGGGGTGGGCGGGCTGGGACACATCTGCTCCCTTGGCTAGAATTACGCTCGTCTATTTTTCCCCCTTGGAACTATTTTATGCAGCAAGGTCAAGCGAGCAGGTCTACAAATCAATTTAAACAAAAGCGCTGAGGCAGGTACCCTTGAACTCCAGTGACTTAAAATAGCCTCGTCGTCATCCTTAGCCAAACACCCAGTACCTGAGTTCACTTAGCCTGTCATCGCCAACTAATAAACCATCCCCCTCATGGAAACCGACCAGAATGAAACCTTTGAATCAAAGTGGATGTGAGGCCTGCTTGGATTAATATAGCTGCATTTGCCTCCCCCTATGTTCCCGGGATTGCTAGAGAGGTTGATGCATTCTTAGGGAAATGAATATCTTATTCATTAATATTGGGGAAGACCAGCCCAGCCATCTTAATAACCACCCTGGCCGCTCTGTGAGTAGCCAAGCATAGCACAGCCTCCTTTGTGGAATGCCTCAAAGTTCGACCTTAGGAGCTGGGGGTGGAATTGTTTAAAGAAGGGTGGGGATGGAGTGGGGGAGTGGGGAGTGTTTGTTGGGAAAGGAAAGAAAATGAACACTTCGTACTTAACTGTGGGCCTAGCTCTGTGCTAGGAGCTTTAGGTACAACAAGTCATTTCTTCTCCACAATTACCCTGTATGGTGGATGTTTTGATACCAGCTTTTAAAATAACAGCTTTATTGAAGGCTAATCCACATACCATCTGTACTAGTCAGGGGTCTCCAGAGAAACAGAACCAATAGGATTTATAGATATAAATATATATCTGTATATCATCTATCTATATATATATGTATAACATATATAAATATATACTTCTAAGAGAAATATAAAAAAAAGAGGTTTATTATAAGGAATTGGCTCCCGTGGTTATGGAGGCTAAGTCCCACAATCTGTTAGTTGTAAGCTGCAGAGCTGGGGACAGCCAGCCATAGTTTCAGTCCCATTACAAAGGCCTGAGAACCAGGAGCACCAATGGTGTAAGTCCTGATCCAAGGGCAGCAGGAGATGGATGTCTCAGCTCAAGCGGTCAGGCAGAGAGAGAATTCAACCTTATTCTGCCTTTTTGTTCTATTCAGACCCTCCATGGGTGGGATGGTGCCCATCCACTCTGGGAAGGGCAGTCTGCCTCCCTCAGTCCATGCATTCAAATGCTAATCTCTTCCAGAAACACCCTGCAGATACACCAGAAGCATGTTTCTTATCCCCCCGGGCACCTTGTGTTCTAGTCACATTGACACATACAATTAACCATTACAGCATCAAGTCACCTTTTTGAAGCAGACAGGTCAGTGGCTTTAGTACACTTACCAAGTTGTGCAACCCTACCATGTCTACTTTCAGAGTATTTCAGCACCCCACAAAGAAATCCCACACCCCAGGGCGTCTCTGTGGCTCAGTCCGTTGGGCGTCTGCGTTCGGCTCAGGTCATGATCTCAGGGTCCCGGAATCGAGCCCTGCGTCGGGCTCCCTACTCAGTGGGAAGCCTGCTTCTCCCTCTCCCACTCCACCTGCTTGTGCGCACGTGCTCGTTCTCTCTCTAATAGATAAAATCTTAAAAAAAAAAGAAAGAAAGAAATCCCACACCCATTCCTGCTCCCCATTCCCCCTCCCCCAGCCCCTGACAACCACTAATCCACTCTGTCTACATGGGTCTGTCAAATCCAGACATTTCCATGCAGAGGGAATCACATCGTATGTGGCCATTAGTGTCAGATTTCTTTCACTTAGCATGATGTTTTCCAAGTTCATCCATGTGGTAGCGTGTGTCAGTACTTCATTCCTTCTTATGGGTGAATAATATTCAGTTGCATGGCTATAACATTTCGTTTATCCAACTTTCATTTGCGCGGTTTCTACTTTTTGCCTCTTATGAATAATGCTGCTACGAATATTCACATACACATTTTTGTGTGGACATCTGCTTTCAATTCTCTTGAAATTGGGAGAAGAGCTGAGGGTACAAGTGCTGGGTCATGTGGTCACTTTTGGAGAACTGCCATACTGTCTCCCCAAGGAGCTATGCCATCTTCCCCCCACCAGCCACATGGGAAGGCTCTATTTCCTTCAGGTCTTCAACAATGCTTGTTAGTGCCCATCTTTTTTATTGTAGCAACCCTAGAGGATGTGAAATCGGATCTCACTGTGCTTTTGATTTGCATTTCCCTAATGACTAATGATGTTGTTGAGCATCTCTCTATGTGCTCATTGGCCATTTGCATGTCCTCTTTTGAGGATGTGCGCATTTGAGAAATGTGTATTTCAAATCTTTTGATATCTGATTAAAAAATCCAATTTTAATTGGGTTATTTATCTTTTTATTGTTGAACCATAAGATTTCTTTATATATTCCCTTATCAGATACGTGATTTGCACATAGTTCATTCTCTCTGTAACTTTCTTGATGATGTCCTTTGAAGCACAAAAGTTTTTCATTTTGATGAAGTCCAAATTATTTTCCTTTTGTCACTGATGTTTTTGATGCCAGATCTAAGAAATCATTGCCTATTCCAAGGTCATGAAGACTTACATTTATGTTTTCTTCGAAGAGCTTTATAGTTTTAGCTCATACATTTAGATCTATGATCCGTTTTAATTTTGGAATAATGTGTGAGGTAGGGGGTCCAATTTCATTTTTTTTACGTGCGGATGGCCAGTTGTCTTAACACCATTTATCCAAAGACTATTCTTGCCCCGTTTCATTGCCTTGGCACTGTTGTTGAAAAATCAGTTGGCCATAGATGTCTGAATTTATTTCTGCACGCTCAGTTCTATGCTATTGATTTATATGTTTCTCCTTATGCCAGGACCACACTGTCTTGATTACTATAGCTTTGTAGAAAGTTTTGGCATTGGGAAGTTATAGTTGAAATTGTGAGCTTTCTGACTTAATTTTTCTTTTTCCAGATTGTTTTGGTTATTCTCAGTTCCTTGCATTTCTTGTTTTCAGGTTGGCTTGTCAGTTTCTGAAGAAAAGACCTTGGGATTTCGCAGAGATTGTATTAATGATGTAGCTCAATTGATGAGTATTGATAAGTCTATCATGAACACAGGTTGTCTACATTTATTTAGGTCTTATTTAATTTCTTTCAAAAATGTTTTGCAGTTTTTAGTGTACAAGTCTTGTACTTCTTTTGTTAAATATATTCCTAAGTATTTTATTCTTTTTTTTAAAGATATTTATTTATTTATCAGAGAGAGAGAGAGCACAAGGGGGGGGGCGCGGCAGGCAGAAGGAGAAGCAGGCTCCCTGCTGGGCTAGGAGCCGGATGTGGGACTCGATCCCAGGACCCTGGGATCATGACCTGAGCAGAAGGCAGACACTTAACCGACTAAGCCACCCAAGCGTCCCTATTTTATTCTTTTTGAAGATACTATAAGTGAAATTGTTTTCCTGATTTTCTTTTTGGATTGTTTTTTGCTAGTATACAGAAATATGGTTGATTTTTTTATATTAACCTTGTACATTAATCCTGCAACATTGCTATTAACACTATTTTACAGATGAGAAAACATAAGACCAGATGGTGTGAGTGACTGATTTAAGATTACATAGTTTTTTATCTTCCCAATCTCTTTTTCTTTGCAAAACCACTTTTCCTGGCTGCATGGAAATCCTGCTCAGTCTGTGTATCAGGCTCATTCTACCTCCTCTTGCTCACCCCAGGGATGGGCTATGGCCATCCTTTCCCAACACTGATGAAACCCTGCAGAGGAATGAAGTCACTATAGAGAAAATCACAGCTAAGAGTTGGGGAGAAAAAGAGAGTTCTGTCATCAACATTGAGCACCTGGATCCAGCCATACCTAAAGCCAGTTCCTTTGGGTTTTTAGATACATTAGTTAATTATTTTTTTTAGCTTAAGATAATTTCAGTTGAGTTTTTGTCTCCTGTCACATTCTATTGTTTGTTTGTTTTTTTTAAGATTTTATTTATTTATTTGACCGAGAGAGACACTGCGAGAGAGGGAACACGAGCAGGGGGAGTGGGAGAGGGAGAAGCAGGCTTCCTGCGGAGCAGGGAGCCCGATGTGGGGCTGGATCCCAGGACCCCGGGATCATGACCTGAGCTGAAGGCAGAGGCTTAACGACTGAGCCACCCAGGCGCCCCTCATGTCACATTCTTTTGGTGAAAAGAATACTGACTTATACAGCTAGTAAAGGGCAGAATATGGGTTTGACACCAGGCCTATATGATTCCAAAGTTGTACTCACTTCAGTGTCTCTGCATTGCCCCTTCCAGACACTGAAACTGGCCGGGTGAATGGTTGAGTGCCTTCCAGGGAGAAGTGGAGCTTGCAGCAGATAAGGAACAGGGAGACCGGAGTTCAAGATCCCTGAGACACACAAGTGTGAGGAAAGGCTCAGGAAACCAGGCACAAGGACAGCTGGGGTCAAAGGCAGACCCCAAATCTGCCTACCTGTGGGGCCTTGGCCAATCTCAGTCTCTCTGAGGCACAGTTTCCTGGGATCAGACACCTTTTTCTGGTTGTATTTCAAGCCTATCTTGGGCACAAAGGCCCCAGAAGAGATCAGGGCAGTTCCTAAAATGCACCTGCCTATTACCGTATGAAATTCCCAGGGGAGCTCTGGGAGGCCAGGAGGGCAGGTGATCCTGGCCATTGTATAGATGGGGAAACTGAGGCCAGACAGGGTTCGCTGACTTATTTAGAGACTCTCATCTCCTGAAAGGCTGAGTGGAGCCTAGGTCTCATGTCCTTGTGCCTAATATTCTCACAGTAAACCAGGGGAGGCAGTGGTGCCTCCTTGGGATTTGCCTGGGGCCTGAGATTTCCCATAATCCAATTAATAAATTGTCCAAGATGGAGGGCCAGCTCCCAATTAGTCTTCCTCCCTCCCTGGTGCCTCTCTGAGCTTTGTGGGTAGCAACTCCCTGGAAAGAGAAGAGAAGCCCCCACCCTGCAAGTTCCCTCCCTGGGAATGAGGGGTCTAGAAATTAGCTGATTCTTGATAAGCCCTCATTATAAATTAGGTCTTATTATCTGTGGCTCCTGAAACTATGCTGGATGAATTAAAACTCTAGGAAAAGGAATATTTCAATTAACCATATGAACTCAGGTAATTGCCTACTGAGGAAAAGCCCTTACGAATGAGTCCTGGAGCAGTTATGAGGACATCAGAAGGGGAAGGCCAGAGCCAATGCGTGCATGGTCTGCGCGAGCCCGAAATGAGGCATGGGCCCCTCGGAGGCAGATGTTTTCTAGACACGTGTCCTGGAAATGGCAGGACCTGCAGATGCCTCATCGCCAGCACCCGGGGCTTGGAATCAGAGCACCAGGGTTGCGGTCCTGTCTCTGCCATCTATTGCTCTGGAGACTCTGTGCCTCAATTTCCTCACCTGAAAACGGGCAGATCACAGCAAATGATGGCTATGAAAGGGTTCTGTCAGCTAGAGAGTGTGGTGCGCACACCAGGCGTTATGGATTGGGTGCAGTTAGATGCCTGTCAAAGGGAAAGAGAGAACAAGGGAGAAGGGGCTGGAAGATTTTGTTTTAACTGACTTCAGGAGGCAAGAAGGGGTGATTTTAAAAGGACCCCAGCCTCTGTTGACATTCATTCATTCATTCATCCCACCAACGTTTCAGAGATGTCCCCCATGTGCCAGGCGGGCACTGAGCTCGGCAGCTTAGGGCACGGAGAGTGGAGGAGTCAAGTGCGTAGGGAGAGACACTGGAAGGCAACCAGGCAGGGCGCTCAAGGACAGGGTCAGCCAGCAGCCGCCTTCCGTGAGGATATATTGGATGGGGGACACTGAGGCCCACAATGGCCCTGGCACCCCTTGAACAAAACAAAGGTCGGCATGAAGTCACGGAGATTTTCCCCCAAACGAAGCCATACTTTCCCTTCCAGTTTATACACACAGCTGGCGAACGACTGAGAGTCCTAAACTTCCTATGCGGAATTCCAGAAATCCCTAAAGTATTTCCAACCCGCCCCCCCCACCACTGCCGATGGCTGGAGTCTGATTCCTGAGGTCTAGAAAGAGGTGGAGATGCCAATCCTGTGACAAGGTCACTCCTTGTAGTAGACACAGAAAGCGCTTACTTCCCCCGAGTCCTTCCTAGCTCTCCCGACCACTCTCTTTAAGAAGGCACATCAGAGAAGTCTGAAGTTTAGAATTACGTTCAAGAAGATTCAGCGTGAAGCGTATGCAGTGACTCAGAAGAGCCCGCCACATCACCAGGTCTGCAGGAATGAGTGACCAGAAAAGAGCAGAATGGATGAGTCGTCTGAGAGGAGCGCATTTTCTGCTAGCAGGAAGGTGCCACTAAAATCCTGTAAATTGGTGATAAATTCCTCCTTATAACCTTCCTTGTCACTCTTGCTAAAAGATGTTCCTGTGCAGGTCCCATACACAGATCTCTGTACCTCAAAAATACTAATCCCTTCTCCAGTGTTGGAATCCCCTTTATAGTTCAGCAGTTTACAAGTTAGGCTTGAATACCACCAGCAATGGGGGACTCACTACCTCAAAAACTAGTTCAGTCCATTACCAGATGGTTGTTGTCATCATAAAGTTCCTCTTTATAAGGGACTGAAACCTCACTCTTGCTACATCGGTGGGGAAGGGCCAGGATTGTTGCTGGATGAAGGTAGGAAATTCCTTCCTATCCAGTGAAGGAAATCTCCTTCCTCTTATTTGCTGGTGCAACCAAACATTTAATTATAAAAGCTTCTCCAAGGCAATAGATGTTAAAAATGAAGATGAATACACTCATTTTGGCCAGTAGCACAAACTGCTATTACTCTGAAAGTCCTAATTCATTACTGTATATTGTAACGGAACATTAACACTCGCATAACGACCCCAAGACCTGTCTCGCATGCACAATCAGTACGCCCTGCCCAGTCTCCTTTATACCCAGGAAAGAAAGGAAAAAACCCAGATGTCAATTTTTTCAGAAAATTGCCTTTCCAGGGGAAACATTAACAGACCTTTAATTACAAGAGCCTACCATGCGCAGGCTGATGCCACAGCTCAATTCCTGGGTCCAGCCCAGTGATGTGGGGGAAGGGGAGGGAGGCAGGGGAGAAGCGGGGCCGGGGGCGGGGCGAGGTTCTCCAGATCTCCTGACCCACCTGAATGCCCTTCTGCTGCTGTGTCTCCTCCACCCGCCAGGGGCTGCCTCAGTTTCCCTGCCCAGAGTGCCTGGGAGAGCTGGCTAAAAGGCAGGCAGGCATCCAGGGACTGTTCTCCATGGACCCCACCCTCCGCCCCAGGAATATCCAGGTATCTTGGAGACAAAGAGCAGCTCTCAAGTGGACCCTATCATCCTCTACTTGAAAACCTTTAATGGCTACCATCGCCCTCGGGATAAAATCCCAAGTCCTGACAGAGGCCCATAGGCGGTGTGGCTCAGTCCCAGACTAGCCCTCTGGGACTTCCTCTTCCCTTCCTACCACTCTGGACTCTCTTCTCTCTCTAAACTCTTCCCTGACTCAGGGCTCTCGCACATGCTGTTCCCTCCACACCATTCCTCTCACTTCTGGGCTGGCTAATTCCCCCTCCTTTGTCAGCTTGGAGGTCCCCCTCGATGGGAGAGCCGGGGTGATGGGGACACAGGAATGGGCCATGTTTCTCTCCCACCTGCTCTAAATCAAGGCCTGTTCATTCTCATCAAGTCAGCTGTGTGGCCTGAGAGCCAAGGCTTCTCAAACAGGAATTTTCTTAAAAGCACAGACACATAACCTCATGCCCATCCTAATTTGTTAATGCAATGAACTTGTGGACAACCACAGAAGGAGGTCCTCCTCCATCCCTGCCCCATGGCGCTGTGGTCTGTGGCACACGGGCCTGTGGTCACAGACAGCTTGTTTTGTCGTAAGGATTTTATTTATTTATTCATTTGAGAGAGGGAGAGAGAAAGCACAAGCAGGTGGAGGGGCAGAGGGAGAGGGAGAAGCAGACTCCCCGCCGAGCAGGGAGCCCGATGCGGGGCTCGATCCAGGACCCTGGGATCATGACCTGAGCCAAAGGCAGACGCTTAACTGACTGAGCCACCCAGGCACCCCCAGACAGCTTATTTTCTTTTAGGTGGGACAATATTCTGAAACAAAAATGAGTATTTTAGAACTATTTCCATTTACCACTTGACCTTTCCCTCATTTCAGTCACCCAGGCTAGTATTCTGTGGGGTATGACCCCTCAGCAAGTAATGAAGTCAACATCATACGTGGCAGCTCGAATTGAAAAATCAGGAGTGCTGGCTGGAAAACCCCCAAAATGTGTGGGACACGAACCAATGGGTCCTGGGCTTCACATCGCAGGGGGGAGCCTTAGAAGCCTGCTGGATCCTCAGAGAGGGGGGCCCCAGAGAGCAGGCAGGGCCTCAACTTTCTCGCCGAGGCCCCTGTACCCAGGTAGGTGTGCCAAAGGTGGCACAAAAGAAGTCGCTCCTCAAGGGTCCCCATAGAGGGGACGTGGAGGTGACTCTGGCCCCTAGCATGGGGCCACGGCTGAGGATGGGGTGAACTGGTAGCTGTCCCAGCAGGTGTCCCTAACACCTTAACACTACATAAGGGCCTTGGAACTTAGAAACAACCTCAGAAAAAGAGGGTGTAGGGAACTGACAAGGGCTCAAGGGAGGAATTAAAGTCAGTGATAAAAAAATATTAATATATATATATATTTGCGACCACATTCACTATGATATTATGATGTCCAATTGAAATCAGAGGAAATGGAGGCCTGCAGTGATATGGATGCCGGCCATCATGTAATGGACGGGTACCGTGGACGAGGTACTGTGTGATCATCGTGGGGCCGGGGTCTGCCTCTGTCCACCTTAGAATTCACCTGTCCAGCTCAGTGCCCGGCATCAAATTAGTGTTTGGTATGTAATAGTTAAATACACAATTGAATTTCCTGTGTGCATAATACCTGCCATCTTAATTAATTCTCCTGCACCTCCATGAATTAGGTATAATCCTCACCGCCCATTTTGTAGATGAGGAAACAGCACAGAGAGTTGGGACGAGTTGCCCAAAGTCCCCCCAGCTTTGAGAAGCAGGCCTGGGATTCAGAGCTTAATTTTCCTCTGTGCAATGCCTGCTTTCAAGAAGGTACTATGTATGTGTTGCGCTCAGCACAAACACTCTGAGCAGCCTTCCTTGATTGCTCAACTCTTGCCCTGATCACACATGTCATAGCCCCCTCTTTGGACCTCCCAAGGCTGGCACTGCCTTGTCCTTGTTTATGCCAGTGTCCGGTTTAGTCTCTCAAAGGCTTCACTGAGTCATCCATGAAAGTTTGCCGGTTGATGGATGAACCTGGAGACTCTAGGAATGGGTTGGAGGTCTGGTCCGGGGGAGGGGGGCAGGAAGTGAGCACTTACTACCTAGCTTCACTAAAGCAAAAGTGAATTGAAATCTGGCCAACAAGGGAGAGGTCATGGGGCGCTGAGCTCCCAAGCTCACCTTAAGATGTTCTCAAAAATCACACCATGGTGCCTGGTCAGACCTTTCGGGCTTGGCTCTTCCAGAAGACATCAAAGCTGAGGCCAAAATTGGCTCCCTCACCTAACACTCTGTTTGCTTGCTATGCTCCCAGTAATATATCGCTTCACCCACGACTTTTTAAAACAATGAAAATGTAAAATTAAAGGGCCTAGCTACAAAGAGAAAGATGAATGATCAGGACCGATAAATTTGATTTAGTATCCATTTCTAAGTAAGTGGGGGAGTGTTGACATTACCCAGAGCACCCTGAATGCAGATTCTTCTTTCCCAAGATTTCAGGGAACAGAAAGTTGAACACACCCCACCAACCCTTAGTTGATTTAAAGGTTTTCCAATTTGTAAACAAATATATTTAGAAAAAGACCCGATGGGAGAACTAAGTCAAATTCCTTTTGTCAAGGAAACTGTTGTCAGACATATTTTTCCTTGAATTTTCAAAGCCAGACTCTTAACCTTGGCTATCAAGATAGAGTAGCTGTAAAAAACATGAATGTTAATTTTGAAAAATCCCAACCTTGCCATCCTTGGGGAAGTTGGATTTGTCAGAACCACTTTGTCCCGTGTGTCATGGTGTTACTATACATGTGTTCTTTATCCTTCTCTCTAGATTGTCAGCCCCTTGAGGGAAGAGTCCATTAAGCATCTTCATCCTTCATCTTTCATCCTCCCTATTTCGTAGCACGGCCTGAGTCCCATATGCAGCAGCAATGGTGAGCTAGTGGCCCCTGGCAGAGCAGAGTGGGTGCCAGGGTTAAATGGGAGAGTCTACCCCCACCCCTGCCTGCACACCTGGTAAAGGAAGGTTAGCTTGTATTTGGTGATGGGGAGAGTTAGGGTGACCAGCCATCCTGGCTTGCTGGGGACTGAGAGTTTCCTGGGATGGACAGTCCTGGGTGATCGGAGTCCTAGGGACGGCGGTGATTCCTGAGTGTGGATGACTCGTCAGGAACGGTGCTGGGTAATTACATGGATTACCTCACTTAAATCCCACAACAGCTCCGGGAGCTGGTTGTGACAAATGAAAAATATGTCAGAAATGAAAGCTTTGTCATATCCCTTCAGCTGCTAGCTCCTTACCCCTTAGAATACTGATCTTTAAACTAAGAAACGACTTATTTGTTGTTTCATTGCACTCTACTAAGTTGAATGCCTCTCTTCCTGCTGATTCTTCACTCCTCTCTGCATCTACACCCTTGCCATGTGACTTGGGTTTGGCCATGTGACTTGGGCTTGGCCATGTGACTTGCTTTGACCAATAGCATGTGGGCAGAAGTGTCCCACCAGAGCCAATCCCAGGCATTCCTTGCATGTCTCTGTCCATCTTCCTGAGCCTCTCCCACCCCCATTAGAAGAGCATGCCCTGGCCAATCCGCTGGTCCAAGGAGCTGGGAGATACAGGAAGCAGAACTGCCTAGCCGAGTCGCACGCTTGCAGTGAGAAGAGGTGCCCAGACAAGCTCAGCCTAGATCAGCCAAACCCCCACTGACCAGCAGATGGGTAAGTGCTAAAGAATAATTCTTTCTAAGCACCTGAGTTTTGAGGTTTGTTACGCAGTTCTAGCTAACCGATATATCCACCATCTTGCCATAATGGTGTGGATGAGCAGATTTTACTGCTAACAGCGTCTGATGAACTCAGCTTATGTATTAAGTCTGGCTAAGTATTCCAAATTGCTAGGGTTTTAATTTAGGGGACTGTTGCTATTCCTTTTAGGGGTATTTCTAAAGGGTTAGAAGGGAAGTGGAAGGAGGTTGCTTACTGTGTGCCCCAGGCAGTGCTCAGTGCTTTCAGATGTTTCTTGCTTCAGTTAAGTGACCTGGGCTTGCTGCTGGCCCTGAGCTAGCCTGACCCTCTCCGGGCCACTGCGTCCCCATGGCTAGTTAGGGTTTGGCACTGGCTGTGGCCAGGCAGCCCAGAGCCGCTGTGTGTAACGTGGTTTCGCACAAAGGTTTTAGAGCCAGACCTGGGTTTCTATCCTCCTACCTGCTCTGTGAGCTGTGTGAGCTTGGGCAAGCTGCTTCACCTCTCTGATCTCAGCTCTCCTCTCTGTAAGAGAGTCACTGTGAACCCTGAATGCAGAAACACAGTGATGGGCCTGGCACGGGGAGGCCCTCAATCAACAGTGTTTGTTATTACTAACATGGTACAACTGGTTAGTCTCCTGAAATCAGTCATCTTGAAATAGCAATCAGTTACTTTCAACAGAGTAAATATTTTTCTTCTTCTGCATCATTTCAAGCATTCCCTCCTTAATTTTACAGTTGCACTTACAAAAGAGTTATTTACAGTGCAGAGGGACAGGATGGGCTGCCTCCTTGAAACGGCTTCGCAAATTCCCTCTGCTTCCTGTTAAGATATTAGCGCCCAGTAATTGTCGCTCTATATAAATGTGGAGCCTCGGCTGCAAACGCGCGCCCTGTAGTAATTGTGAGTTGTCTTGACGCTAATTACATAGGGGAGCCTGTTTAATTGCCAGTTAAATTAACTGTGTGTGTTTTCTCTAATCTGTGTTTCCGGGCAAGTTGGATGACATCAGCTCCCCTTTGGACTAGGTCTGAATTTGGAAGACCCGAAGGGGCCGCTGCGGGGGGGGGGGGGGGGCGGCGGAAAAGTGAGGCCAGTGGAGGGTGGGTGGGGAACATCAGCCAACGACAACGCGACTGTGTATGGTTCATGGGAGCCAGCCTGGGTCTCCTGGGATTGGGGAGAAAGGAAGGCGATCTGGAGGGAAATGGAGGTCGGGCCGCACAGGGCGGGACGCGCATCAGCTGAGTCCCACCCGACGGCACCCAGATCTGCCACAGCATCACTGTGCTGGCTGCCCCTGCACCTGCATGCTCCCCTCCAGGCCTCTGCTGATGCTGGTCTTTCTACCTGGAGCAAGGGTCCCAGTCCTCGATCCCCCAGCCTTCTAACTCCACAGCTGTAGTGTCATTTAATGCCGCCTCTTCCAGGAAGCCTTTCTTGATTTCCCAGTTGGGAGAAAGGATCCTTCCTTTCTGGCCCAACACCCACCCCCCCACCCCGGAACTTCTCTGTCTTCTCCTGAGTCCATGCCCACTTTCCTCCTTTTATTTGAACTAATTGATGAACCAAAATAGGAGCTTCCTGAGGACAGGTGATGCCTCCTACAGACTGAAGGCTAAGCAACCAGAGGCAGGGATCAGGAGGGAGGAGGGAGACAGGAAGAGGTGGAGGAGGGGGAAAAGGAGGAGGGGGAGGAGGAGGAGAGGTAGCAAAGGAAGAAAGAAAAACGGAGGAGTACGAATAGCAACTAGTACTTCTTTGTGGTGTGTGTGCATGCACCAAGCACTGTCCTAAGTACTCCATCCTTGTTAATTTATTTAATCTTCCCCACAATCCCGAAGTAGGTATCATTATCATCCCCATTTCACAGATGAGGGAACTGAGGACTTTGAGAAGCTAGGCAACTTGTTAACAGAGCTTAAGTGGTGGATCCGGGACTACCTGGGAGCTTTCAGCTCCAGGGCTGAGCTATCTTGAAAGAAGGAAGGGAGGGCCGGAAGAGGGAGGCCGGGAGGCCGGGAGGGAGGGAGGGAGGGAGGGAGGGGAGGAGAGCTGAATTCCAAAGCATGAGTTCTCCTGATGTTTAAAAACCTCTCCAGCCTTCCACACACGCTTTCTCCTTAGCTCAAAAGCTAAATTAGAGTGGATTGCACTCTCCTCACTTTAGTAATTTAGATAAAAGTAAAATTTTGTCTGAGAGCAGAAGCAATTATAGCGCGGGTTTTGTGATTAACTTGATTAACACTGTTTCACTCTAAAAATGATCCCCCCTCCCTTTGCCGGCGAACTGTAATCAGAGCCCCGTCTTTCAACTGTGCTACAGCTGTTCTCCCCCCCACCACTCCCCAAAAAAGGATTTTGACATAAATACTTATTAGGGAGAACTCTAGGCTCTGGCTGGAACAGTTGAGCAAGGAGGAGGAAAACCTCTCTCCACATTAGCATCTGTAGCCGGTTAAAAGGCTGTCGCCCGCTACCCGGGTTACTGACAAAGATCCCAATTATGCGGCAATGAAATATACATACGTGATACGGGAGGGCTTATACATTTTTAATTTTTTTTTTCAAAGAGAAAACGTTCAGAGCAAACTCTAATTAGAGATTTCGGTTCTTTAAGAGGAAAATGATATGTGGTTTCAAGAAAGATTATTTGGGGTTATGGGTGGGCAATTGTGAATCCTTCCAATCCCAGGGCTCTGCTCCTGAGCAAGGGACTGGAGCCAATTGGGCGACTGGGCAGTTAAGGAAATGCTGAGGTCTTTGAGATTTGAATCTCAGGTGGGTTTGGGGTTTGGGCGCCTCCTCCCCTGGGACACTCCTCTGGGTTCCCAGCACTCACACTCTCCTCCGTTCCTCTGATTCTCAGACCAGCTTCCTAGAAGTCCTGCCCAGGCCTTCCCGATCACTAGGGTAGCAGGTGCTACTTCAGAATCCCCCAGTCCAGCCAGGTGATCCACAGAATCCTCTCATTTAACCAAACCTACCAACCTAGAGGTAGAATTTGTGATTACCTGCATGGTGGCAGATGATAAAGAAATGAGCTCCAAGAGCTCAGGTCACTTGCCCAAGGCCACATGGTGCTTGGTGGTGGAGCTGGATTTGAACCCACGGCATACTGACTCCAGAGCCCCAGCTTACTCTCCTGGCTGTGCAGACATTTGGAAAATCAGAGTGTTAAAGCTCAGAGGGAGGAGTGACCACCCCACTCAGCAGCAGAGGAAACTGTGGCCCCAGAAGGGTAAGGGACTTGTGTAGGGCCACAGAGCCTCCAGTCTGAGGTAGGTTGGGTGGCCTGGCTCCCCAGGCCCTCCACTCACTTCTGGGGTCAGACCAGCTCTGTCTAGCATTCCTCTGTACTGACCTGTATGAACTGGATTTTGTCCTCTCCCCCGCCCCCCTCGCCTCCAATTTCATATGTTGAAGTCCTAACCCT
Organism: Zalophus californianus; assembly: GCF_009762305.2. Lineage (NCBI taxonomy): Eukaryota > Metazoa > Chordata > Mammalia > Carnivora > Otariidae > Zalophus > Zalophus californianus. The sequence goes on from NC_045607.1 coordinate 20,225,763, forward strand.
CAATAGGACTGTATTTGGAGATTGGGTCTTTAAGGAGGTGATTAAGTTAAATGAGGTCATGAGGATGGGGCCCTAACCCAATAGGACCGGTGTCCCTATAAGAAGAGGAAGGGACCCCAAAAGTGAGCACATATAGAGAAAAGGTCAGGTGAAGACAGAGCCGAGAGGGTGGCCACCTGCAAGGCAGAAACCAACCCTGCTGACACCTGGATCTTTCTGACCTCTAGAACTGCAAGGAAGTTTCTGTTGTCACAACCCCCCCCCCCCCCCCCCCCCCCGTCTGTGGCATTCTGTATGGCAGCCCAGGCTGACTCAGAGTGTCTAAGACTTGCCTGCTTTAGCGTCTGTGTTTGACCCGGGTCGGAACAGAGGAGGGGGGCTCCTTTTCCTGGAATCCACAGGCTTTTCCTAGAGATGTGTCTGCCACGGCTGGCTTCTGGACCATCTCTGAAATCTTTTCAGACCCTCTGACACCCCTGTGTACACAGAAATCCCACATGGCACGACTTCCCCTCTCCGTGTCTCTGCAGTTTATCTAGAGCTTCTCACTGAAATCGAGTTTCTGCACATTTCATGTCATTGATGGGCTCAATTTTTTCAGTTTATCTTGATTTCCCACGTACCCTCCATGCAGGCAGTCCTATCTGGACACCTAGAGCCTTCTCTTTGTCTTTCTCACCCCATGCACCGTGACGGCGTTCTCCTGGGGAAGGCACAGCAGAAGTGACATTGGGATGCATCACTGAGAGGAGCTATGGGGCTACACTGGTTTCAAATCCCAGCTCGGCCCCCTCATCAGCTCGGTGGCCTCCAGCAGGTTCACTGACCTCTCTGGGCCTCAGTTTCCCCATCTGAAACATTAGGATGGCAATAATTGTACAGATCTCCTAGGACTGAAGGTAAATCAGGTTATTCGTTGAAGGCACACAGACCAGAGCGCGGAGTGGACTCTCCACGGTAGCCTGGTTATCATCACGACATGCGTGCCTGGGCTGAGCCCTATGAATCGGTCCTTCTGCAGGGTAAAGCAGGTAACCTATCTGTGGTTCCATATGTTCCTACCTAATATCTACTGAGCACTCAATAGATATTAGATGCTGCAGTTGACAGACGCCACCTGGGTAAGTACGTGTGGATGGCGACGCCCAGAGAGGGCCGGGCCACAGCTGGTGGAGAGCAGAGCAGGAATTCAAACCCAGGTCTCCTGGTTCTCAGCCTCCTGGACATGCAGATGTCCCCCCGCAGCCTGAGTCACATCTCCGAGCCCCGGGTCATGCTCTTTCTTCCCTGCACCTCCTTCCTCCTGCCCAGATGGAGGCAGACAGCCAGTCTGCGGGTGGGGACACGGGGCTGGCGGAGTTCATCTTCTGCCTCTCTGTACCCCTGCCTCGGAGGGGCCCACGGGGGTCCACCTCCGCCCCAAGGGTCCTCCGGCCTCGTCGGCCCCCTCCCATCCAGCCCACAGCTGGCCTCCTGATTTCCCATCCTGTGCCACCAGCCTCCTTCCTGCCTTTCCTGGGGCGGGCTCAGGCCTGGCACCACTCCAGAATGGCTTAATCAGAATAAATCCTGAGAAAGCACATGTATTATTTATTCCAGCAAAGGTTAAATAATTTGATGAATTTCTCAGGACGCTGCCGGAATGCTGATGGCCTCTTGGAGAAAACAAAACAAAACAAAACAAAAAAAAAACTCCACACACATATAAACACAAACAACAACAACAAAAAAACCCCAACACATTTCTCTCCACACACACACACAAACACACGCACGTGCACACGCACACGCGCCCTCGGGCAGCAGCTACTGTCCCTTGCCCCATGTCCCTTGCCCCACGTCGGCTCACGCAGGAGACAGGGTGGGCAGGCCTCAGGGACAGGAGCGCTGGGGCCCAGGAGAGGACATAGATTTTCCTTCTCGCAGACTGAGGATGGCAGCTCCGCCCCTGGCCCTGCTGGCATGATGCATTATCTGGAGCTTGACGATGCCTTTGATTCTGCAAATGGCCAAGGAAAGCCTATTGATTTCCCGGCCCAAATGATGGCCTTGCCTGAAACATATTTGCTTATGGAGCTCCTGGCACTCGAGGCTCTGGGGCCCTTGAGGTCAAGGAAGGGACTTCTGGGGAGACAGGAGAGCATGGGGAGAAGGCCCTGCCTGGGGACTGTGGGTGACCGGGCCCGTTTTGCCCATGGCCTCCGCGGTGGGTTGGCTCACCTAAGCCGAGTGGGGAGGCCAGACACAAAGGCGAGTTGGAGCAGGTAACAGGTATCCCCTGTTCTCATTCTCTTCCTCCCCTAATCCTCCTGGCTCCCAGAGTGGCTGCCATCCACCTACCACTTACATGTGCCAAGCACGGGGCTGAGTGTTTCATGTACATCATGTCCTGAAATCCTCCCAACAGCCCCGGTGAGCTGGGCACTTGCATTTAAACCTCCATTTAAGAGACAAATAGTCCCTGAGAGTTTCCGTGAGTTGCCAAAGGGCACGGAACCATGAGGGAGAGCCAGGCTTCTCGTCTCCGCCTCTCTGGGCACCAGGCCTGCACTCTCCGCAGGGGGAAAGGCGCACGAGCTCTGGAGGCAGATGACCGAGGGGGAGAGCCTGTTTCTACGCGGGCAGCCGTATGATGCTGCCGAAGGTCCCCAGCACCCTGTCCCTGTAAGATGGAGATGCTCCTCAGCCCTGCCTCCTGGGGTTGGGGTGCGGATTGCATGGGTTCATGTCATGAACGATGCTCAGAGCCGTGCCTGGCACAGACTCAGAGCGGAGCGCCAGTGACCCCCGCTGTCTTCACTGCACTGCTCTAATGAGCCACCACACCCCACAGAGTTGACACATGCTTCTTCGTCACACGGATTCATCCAGTCCTTAGTTCCCGAACCCATTTTACAGACAAGGAAGAAGAGCCAGAGAGGTCTGGTGGAGCTTCCTCCAGTTTCAGAGCACCCCCAGGAAGGCAGCAGATGTCGGATGGAGGGGATGCGGTCCTTGGGCTGCATAGACCTGGACAGGAGTCATGGCTCTGGCCAATTTGTGGCAGGAGCAGGGGGCTTTAAGTTCTAGCTCTCTGACCACAACCTTTGTCATCGAGTTGTTCCTTCTGTGGACCTGGCACTGGGCTAAACACTGCGCAGGCGTGTCAGACTTGACCTTGTCACATGTGGATGTCCTGCCACGCCTGGTGTGTGGTACTTGGCAGATTGCGGCTGCCACTACCCTCCCACTGAACTGTCCTCCCGGCCCACCCCAAGTCTGCTCTCTCCCTCTGCCTCCTTGCTTCTTTGGGCCCTGCCTCCTGCTTAACCTTATCCCATCCCCGCCAATGCCCTCCCCACTACTTCCCCCAAACTAAAATTTGTACTAATTTCCTACTCCAGTGTTGCCCTTTAACTTTTCTTCTGCCCATGCAGACTGCCCTTTGGTCTGGAGCCTGCTGTCCTCAGGGACACTGCCTTCTGTCCCACTTTGTTTAGTGCTCTGTTCCCTGGCAGAGGATGGATGTGTGTTCCTTTGGTTTGCCTGGGTGGGGCAGGGGTGGGGGGTAGGTCAAGAGACACTCTATGAACCTGCTGAACTTCTGGGGATAGACGGTGGAGGCTTCAGAAGCCTCCCTCAGACTGAGTGCCCCTCCAAGGCAGGCATGGGGTTCACCTCTCTGTTTCTGGCAGCGCTTTAAGGGACCCAGTACACAGTAAATATTTGCCAAGCCCCAAGCTAAGCCTGGACCCAGGGTCCCCAGCAAGGTTCCCACAGCTGTTAATCTTTCCAAACAACATCCTGCCCTGAACACAAGGGATGTGATTTATAGACTTAGAAGCCTACTTTGGAGTCATTTCAGAATGCGGTTGTTCAGTGTATTTGTGTTAGTCACGAATACTTCTGAGAGCCGCCTCGTAGGGTGGAACTGAATGTTAATCCACTGGTCATGCAGCCCGGGTTGCAGCTCACTGAGAAGCAGCCAGATTATATGATGCCTGCAGAGGCTTCTTCTCCATGATCTCAGTCATCCATGAAAGGTGAGAAGAAATGGTGAAAAAGCTACCAAGATGGATATGGAACGGTTACCAGAAGAGTGTTGATCCATGGGTGTTGCTTCTAACTGGGTGAATAACATGTATACCCAGCTTTCTACTCATCCATCCATCCATCCATCCATCCATCTATCCATCCATCCATCCCACCATCCACCCATTCATCCATCTAACCATCTATACAGCCGTCCAGCCACCCACAATATGGGTGATGGTTCAGCCACAGTCCCTGCTTGCCACAGTGCATTGGCCTTAAAGCTTCAAAAGGATTATAAGACCCTTGTATCAGTCAGGTTGGACTGCCATAACAAAATACCACAGATTCAGTGGCTTAAGCAACAGAGACGTGTTTTCTCACCGTTCTGGGGGCTGAAAGCGTGAGATCAGAGTGCCTGCATGGTTGACTTCTGGTCTCTCTTCCTGGCTTAACAGATAGCCACCTTCTTTGTGTGTTCACATGGCCTTTCCTCAGTGCATGTGCATGAAGAAAGAAGAGATCTCTTTCCTTTCTTCTTCTTCTAAGGCCACGATTCCCATCAGGTTAGGGCCTCACCCTTATGGCCTCATTTAACCTTAATTGCCTCTGGAAAACCTTATCTCCAAGTTCAGTCACACTGGGGAGTAGGGCTCCAACATGAATTTGGGGGAACACAATTCAAACCATTGCAAGCCTCAAGGACAGGATCTCTTATTGAGCCCCCTCCTCCTACACTCATAGCTTAGCAGGATACAAATGAAAAACTATCTGCTAGTCTACTATTTGGCCTTGACCAATTTTATCCCCAGTACCACGGGAAGTAAGAAGCGCAGGCTAGAATATTTGGCGTCAAGCAGATATGAATTTAATTCCAGGCTCTATCTTTCAGCTGGGTAAGAGACAGCATTTAATCTCTCAGCCCCTAGTTTCTCCATCTGTAAAAGGGGGCTAATTACAATACCTACTTCATAAGATGAGATCCCTCATGTCAAGCACAGAGCATAGCTTCTGAAACGGTGTAGGCATTTAACAACTGGCAAAGCCGACTGTTAGGAAGGGGCCCGTGCCCAGGAAAGAGCATTTCATAAAGCTGAGAGGCAGCGGAGTATAGTGATTAAGGGATTGAGCTCTAGAGCCAGACTCCCGGAGTTTAAATCCTAGCTTTGCCTCTTCCTGTTGAACGACCTGTGGCCCGTGCCTCAGTTTCCTTATCTGGAAATACGGAGCCACCAACTGCAGCTTATCTCATGAGAATGGTATGACTTGATACCTCCAAGTTCTTAAGACAGTAAAAGTTAAAAATATTGGCTCTGATGATCTGAGAACCAAGGAATTGTGGCTAATCTCCAAGGGGCAACATTGTTTCCCCTCAGATGCTCTTTGTTAATTTGCAATAATTTTTATTAACGTACACCATTTGCTGGTGTGAGACACGGGGCACTCCCTGAGGCATGTCCCCAGGTGTTCCCTCCCTCTGCGCCTCACCCGGGTGAACTCTGCCTGGGCCAGGAGCATAGGCCCCAGGGCAGACCCCCTAACTGCCCCGGGTCCCACTAGATCCAGTGGGCCAGGCCCCAGTGGGAAGATATGATTGGAGAGACGGCATGCTGTTCCCCCTTTTTAATTACTGCTCCCTTAATTGAGTCACGTGGTGTTTGTGTTGCCATCAAACCCACGAGGACCTTGTTGTTTATGTGAATGACTCTCAGTGGAGTGACAGCTCTGAAATGTGAGATGTTCTGTTCGTACCAGTTTTAACAAAGTGGCGGGTGTCGACTACACATTTCCTTCTTAACACACGGCTTGGGAGCTCCTAAGAGGGGCTAGTCTTCCCTTTGCAAAGAATGACATGAAACAGAATGGAACCCTGGTGTCACAGGACCCTGGAACCATGGGACATTGGAGCCATGGAACCTTAAAGTCTTTGAGCCATGGAAGGTCTCCCATCTGCTGCTCGAATGTTCCTACAGATGGTGAGCTTTGTATCTTCTAAGGCAGCTCCTTCCCTGCTGAGACCACCGGCTGTTGGGAAGATCTCCCTTGCTCATTAAGCTCCTCTCTGCATTTCACTGACGCTAGCTGAGTCCTCTGGAACAGACCTGTCTGGAGGGACAGTTGAAATGGGAAACAGTTGGAGGGGCCCAGGACACATGGAGACTCAGACTGTTAAGTCAACAGCTCTATACCGAGATTTACTAGGGGCTGGGCTTATGCTGGCAGCTACAGAGGGGACAAAGGAGGTTCCACCAGGGCTCTGTCCCTGAGAAATTCCCATCCAGGCTGGCCAGGGCCACAGCCACAGAACAATGGCAGTGGTACTTGAGAGAATTAAGAACAGAGTCTGATGGCGTATATTCTACACATAACCAGGGAAGGAAGTCAGGGAAGGCTTCCTGCAGGAGGGAATATGGTGTGAACCGGGCCGTGAGGGATGAGCACAGTGAAGAAGGATAAAGGGAGGAGGCGGAGCAAAGGGAACAGGCAAGGTTTCTCACCCTCAGTGGGTCGAATGCAGCCACATCCCGCACACTGTCCTCTCACACAGCCCCTGAGACCCTGGCCAGCCACCAACCCAGGAGGAGGCTGTGTCAGTGGAGTTTCCCACTTATTTATTTTTTTCGGTTTATGAAAAGATAATTCAGGAGACATTATTTCAATCAGACCCCTACGCAGTTTAGGAATGCTAATGCTTCCTCTATTAAAAAGGTGTGGAATAATTAGGATGCTGATGAAGACTGGGGGCGAACTCTGGAGAAATCCATTACCCAGTGCTCAAGGCTTTTCCCGTCCCCTCCGTATCCCCGAGTGACAAATTAACACGAAACAGAACAACGGCTGCTAACACTTAGGGCACATTTAGCTCGGATTGGAAGCTAGGATTTTCAGAAAATGAAGATTTTCCTGGCTCAACCTTGGAACAATTTGGGATCGCAGAAAGGAGCCAGAAGAGGGGAGCAGTGTAGAGACCAAGGGCCAGGGGAGGCACAGAGCCTCAAGGCCATGGGACCAGCACTGGATTTGGGAAAGAGGTCTGGGTTTTCATCCTGTGGACTTGGTGTGACCTTGGGGTACCACAACCTTCTATTTGGGGACAGTGAAAGAGAGAGGCTCATTGGAAGGAAGTAACAGGGAAGGCTTCAAAGAACATAAAAATAATAGTAATTAACATTCACGGAACACTTCTTCTGAGCCAGGCACTCTTCAAGGAGTTTACTCGTATGAATTCATTTAACCCTCCCTACAATCCACTGGAAGTAAGTACTGGTATTATCCCTATTTTAAAGGTAAAGAAATTGAGGCGCAGGGCACATAAGTGGCCTGGGAGGTGGCAGAACAAAAATGAGAACTCAGACATAACTATGAGCAGTGTTGAAGCCAGAACTGGGAATCCCCAAGACAGGCAGTGCAGTGCAGCCGGGAAAAGGCCTTCCAAATCAGGTGTAATGGGCTGAGTGAGCCCACCCAAAAGATGTTGAGGTCCTAACCCCACTACCTGTGCGTGTGACCTTTGGAAATAGGGTCTTTGAAGATGATCCGGTCAAGGTGAAGTCGTGAGGGCGAGCCCTCATTGAGTATGACCTGTGCCCTTGTGAAAAGGGGAAATTTGGCCACAGAGACAGACACACACAGCGGGTGAGGTGAAGACACAGGGAGAATGCCATCCACCAGCCGCGGATCGCCCGAGGCTCCTGGAAGCTAGGAGAAAGGATAGAACATGCTCCCTCCTCACCCTCAGAAGGAACCAACTCTGCCAGCACTTTGATCTTGGATGGGCTTCCCAGGGACCTGGGCAGTGGGGAGCTATTGCAGATTTCGGAGCAAGGGAATCACATGCAATTGGCACTTTAAAAAGATTACTCCAGTGGTATGGAGACCCAGGGTCCGGAGGGGTGGAAAAGGGGGAGGCAGGAGAAGAGCTACCACTATCTTGTGTGAGGTGGTGTGAGAGCCGGCTGAGGGCTGCCTGGGGACCGTGGAGTGGGGGCAGGAATCCTGCCATCATCAACAGGAAAGGGATAGTACCCCCTTTCAGGTCTGCAGTAATAATGACATTAAATAACTGTATTCACTAAATCAACTGCCCGCTTTCATCGCTTCATCCCCAGGGAAGACTGAAATGCTCTGAGTTAATATCTAAAAGAAAAAAAAAATGAAATTCAGGGATCAAACAACTTTTTTGATGAGGGAAGTGTTATTTCTACCAAGCTAAGACATCAAAGCCTGTGAATGGCGCTTTTTAGGTAATATTAAAGGGGGCTGTAAATAATGTTTGAATATTTCTCTGCCTTTCCTCAGGGATCACAGAGAGTCTGCCTTAGAGGAAGAACACCAGTGATGCCCCAAGGCAGCCTGCTCGCCAGGAGGACCAGTGGCTTCCCTGGAATACAGCCCTTGCGTAGAAATGGCTGAAATTGCATTTCGCAGCCCAAGCATTACAATTCATTGTTCTAGGCATAACATGCATTTCTGTAGATTACATTGGCTAAAAGCCTGACAAATAATTCAGCTATGTTCTGACAGTTCTATTCACTTAGATGGCCCTTGCATTAGGAGATATATCTGCATTATGACAAAGTCACCTATCAAGTGAGTTTCTGAAAAACACATTTCATTTCCTCATTGATTCCTATTATTAAATGGTAAAATAACTTTCCAATCTCCTTGTAATGGTTAGCTTCTGCTGTGTAACAAGCCATCCCAAGACCTAGTGGCTCATAACAATAACCATTTTATTATTGCTCATGAATCTGTGGCCCGACCAGACAGTTCTGTAGTCAGCTGGTGGGTTGGCTGAGGGTTGGTGGGTCTGGAATGGCCTCACTCACATATTGGCTAGAGTGAGCAGGGGGAAACTAGCCACCTGTCTCTGCCCATCCAGTAGACTAGGCCAGGCTCCCTCACATGGCCCTAGTTTCAGAGTTCCCAAGTATATTTTGCAAGTCTCTGCTGGTGCCATATTTGCGAATGCGCCATTACCCAAAGCAAATCACATAACCACACCCAGTTCCCACCTGGAGATAGAGATTCTGCCTCTAGACGGGAGGAGAGATAATATCACTTTGCAGGTGGGTATGCTATAGGGATGGGAGAAGTTTGGGCCAATCTTCAATCTACCATCCTCTTTCCCCTCGTAAAAATAAAGGCGGCTAGCATATTTTAATTTACTCTGGGCCAGCAAGGTTCTTTATAAATTAGATCTCATTTAACCAGAGAAGTTATGTAACTTAAGATCACACACCTAGTCATCACTGGAGCCAAGATTCAGCCTCAGGACCACCGGAGCCTAAATCTTAGACTATTCTTTTCTGTCTCTTAGTTGTGGAGTTGAATTTATAATTTTTGAGTTCTTAGAGTACATTATTCAACTCTTCATTATATTTTAGTTTTTGTTCTATTTTCTCCACTGGTTAGTCATCCAATCTCCACTTGCCTACCTCCAGTGACAGGGACCTCACTACCTATCTGGACAACCTTAGAGTTGAAAGCTCAATCTATTACAAGCTTCTTTAAAATCAAAATGAGATGCTAAAAAACCTGGGTGGGAATGAGGGGAGTTGAGAAAATTTTGTTTAAGTTTTCTTTTCTGCTCTGATATCTACAGTTTATCTTTCTGAGCTGCCTGGTTTTGTAATTATGGTTATCTTTTGTTCTGCGTTATTTGGAAAATGCAATTTGCATTGAAAGAACCAACATAGGAAACTTTTGATTAACTAGGTGAGGATTTTTTTTTCCTTAAAGAAAAGAAAGATAAGAAAACAAATGTTTAAAAAGGCTTATTTATAAAACAGGAACGATGATAATCACCTCCCTGGCACTCCTGGGGCCATTCACTTGTGGTGTCTCTGACAGTTCGCATTCTGGGAAGGCAGGGGCTGTGTGCAGGTGATGATGTTCACGGAATCATTCATTCATTCATTCATCAAACATGAATAGAGGTTACTATATTCAAGACACTCTATTGGGTAAACCAGAGAGTATATGAATTAAAAACAGCCCTTATTCTAGGCTTTCCAGAGCCTAGAAGAGGAATAAGGCAGATGAATCTGGCCTGAGGAAAGAGGTGCCAGGGGCTTCTTAAAGGTACCAAGTGCAGCAGGGGCTCAGAGGAGGATGTGATTACATTGAGGTGGATCATTTCTGGGTCTTTCCCCTTCATCTGAAGGCCGGAAACTGCTCATTACACCGTACATGAAATTATTAAACCTGACTCTTGAGGACTACCCTTCTCTGAAAGCCCCTCCAACAACACACGCACGCGCACGCGCGCACACACACACACAGTGTGAAATCTCAAAAGTCGAGGCTGTTCCTATGCAAATTCAAAACTCCAAAGGACCCAGAGATGAACAACCCTGTGGTCAGCCTCCAGTGGATGGAAGGAGTGCCTCTGGGTGGTGGAGACGTCCGGGAAAATCAGTCCCAGAGCCGGGGCACTCCGTGGGCTGCTTCAACTTCCTCCCTGCAGATGGTTTCAGATGTTCTCTCAATAAAAATTACCACTGGGCAAACACAAATAAACTTAACGGATTTAACTGACAGAGTTAAACAAGCAGAAGATAGGATTTCTCTTAATGAGAATAAACTACTTGCATATGAAAAAGATTTAAAACTAAAGCTCCAATAACTCGCCAGAAACTTGGAACAGATTCACAGAATTGGACAGGGAGATGGGGGAGCCCTCCAGGCGGGAAAACTCCATCTGGAAAAGTGGGTGCTGCTGAAGGACAAGGCCACGCAGCGGGAGGCAGTGGGAAAGGCAGGACTGTGGGAACATGGGCCTGCGATGGGCTCCAGCCCCAGCCACTGACTGGCAGACCAGGAGATACCAGTAAAGGGCTTCAGCAGAAGGGGATTAAATGAAGTCCATGCCTTTGAAAGATTCCTCCGCTCCGCTGCACGACGGGAGGTGAGGAAACAGATCAGAAGGGGGTTGTCAGGCTGGGAGGTGATCCAGTTTCAGATTTAAGAGTAATGTCAGAACCTGGCCACTGCCACTGCCTAGCTGGTGAACTTGGCCCTTACCTTACCACTTAGCACTTTAGAGAACAACGCCTCCCTAACAGGGTTTGTAAAGGAGTCTAGGGGTAAGACTCATGTATTATTTATTTTTTTAACAAATATTTCCTGAGAACCTGCCACGGGACAGGTACTGTTCACAGCACTGAGGATGCGGTAGTGAACAAGATTGATATGACCCCCTTGGGGCGCCTGGGTGGCTCAGTCGGTTAAGCATCTGCCTTTGGCTCGGCTCATGATCTCAGGGTCCTGGGATTGAGCCCCATGTCAGGCTCCTTGTTCAGCAGGGAGTCTGCTTCTCCCTCTGCCTGCCACCCCCCTTGCTCATGCCCCACCCTCTGACAAATAAAATCTTTAAAAAAAAAAAAAGAAAAAAGATATGGCCCCACTCTTGCACAGTTATGTTCTTGTGGACCTTAGACTCTAATGCAATCGTCTGAACTTTTTGTTTGCAATTAACAGAAACCCAACTTGGGTTGGTTTGGACTCAGGGAATGGACTGATTCCGATGGTTCGATGCATCATGAGGTAGCCCACTGAAGCCAAGGAAGAGCTGTAGGGACCAGGGTCTTGGCATCTGGAACTGAGGACTGGATTCTGAACCACCAACTGACCCTCTGCATGTGAATCTTGTCTCTGCCTTTCTGCACATTGGCTTCTTTCTCCCCTAGCACAGAGACGCCTTCCCACTGGGGTGGGGACCTGGCCACCAGAAGCCCCAGCTTCGCAAGCCCAAAAAGGAAAGTGCTTCCTTCTCCCAGCATCTGCAGGGCAATCCCAGAGAAGGTCCCTCTAGACTCTACTTGGGTCACCTTCCCCCACTCTAGAACTACTTAGTTATTGTTGCCAGGAGGATGGAGAAGCATGATTGGCCAGTGGGGGAGGTTTACTGTGTACCGCAATCAGTGACTCCACCAGAAACACATGGAGAGGAGAAGGAACGTTCCCCCAAAAGAAGGGAAGCAGGGAGACCAAAACAGCTGACGTCCTCCCATGAAGAGCACTCCCCAGGGTACGTGTGATAAGGGGTAGCTTGAAGTGGTGATCGTCCTTAGGAAGTGCTGGGAGAAAACCCAGGTTGTCTTTATCTGCTTTGCTGATGGGAAAACTAAGGCCCAGAGAAGGAAAGGACCGATCTTAGAAACGGGGATGCAGTCTTCTTTGGAAAATCCAATCTGTAATCTGGGATGCTCCTCTTTAACCAGCTGAATTACCTGCGGAGAGCTGCCACCCACTGGATTTCGGTATCTCAACCACAGATGGGGCCGCTGAGAGCCACCCGGCGATACTCACGTGGCCACCATAGGATTAAGTAAGAGGACCAGTACAGCACACAAATATAGGGCAGAAACCGAGTCCTGGCAGCTGCAGCTGATTCTGGTCCACAGATGTTTTGTTTGGCTCATCCAATGTTTGCAAAGAGTTGAGCCAACATTTAATAATTGGAAGATTTTACATTAAAAATGCAGATTTCTGGTGTCTCATGAAAAAAAGTCAGGAGACCTGACAGCATCAGATCTGAATTCCCACGTGGCAGCAGTCAGCTGAAACTGAGCAGCTCCCGTCCCTTTAGACAGGGCCTGTGCCTGACAGTGCTCCCCACAGTCCCCACCACTCCCTCTTGTCCCCGCCACTGAGGCCAAGGCACAGGCCCCGTTTCTCACTGAGGTTGCACTCTTGTTTTCCTATAGTGGAGAAATGTATCTCTTGGTTCATTTCTTATTCAGAATGCAAAATCAAATAGAATTGAGGCGGTCACACGATGTTTCTTAGACTCAGTGCACTTCTATTCCTGGCCCCCCAGGCGTTTCAGCTTGTGAACATTGTTGTATGGGATTATTACTTTTATTAGGTTATTATTTCCCAACCAAGAGAACAACAGGCAGGCATGGCAGTAACCTTTCTAGAAATAATAATAGCAATCACTTTCTCAGCACTTATGTGCCAGATACCATTTTAAGCCCTTCACGTACAGTATTTCAGTGAATCCTCAAAACAACCCTATAAAATGGGTGCTATTATTCTTCTCATTTATAAATGGGGAAACTGAGGCACAGAGAGACTAAGTAACTTGCCCAAGGTTAGCATTGCATGGATTTGAACCCACATCACCTGGCCCCAGAGTCCAGGCTCTCAACCAGAAATTCTATCAAGATTGCTGGTGGGGGCGCCTGGGTGGCTCAGTCGGTTAAACGTCCAACTCTTGGTTTCAGCTCAGGTTGTGATCTCATGGTCATGGGATTGAGCCCTGCGTCGGGCTCCACAATGAGCATGGAGCCTGCTTGAGACTCTCTCTCCCTCTGCCCCTCCCCCCACTCACACGTGCTCTTTCTCTCTCTAAAATAAATAAATCTTAAAAGAAAAAAGAAAAAGATTGCTGGTGCACGTATGTGTGGGTGGACACAGATTGTGTGTTATTAAACGTATACACAAGTGTAAGTCGTAATGCTGTGGATTGTATGGGTTGGCCAACAGGATGGCTGCATGGAAAGGACCAAAATATCATGGAGTTGAGAACTGGATTCTGCTCCGAAAGGCAGAGTGGCTGGATCTTAGTCATGAGTCTACTGCTCATTTGGGCAATCTCCCCATCAGTGTGGGCCTCAAGTATTCCATCTCTATAATCAGCTGAAGGGTTTAGATTAAATGATCTCTAAAGAGTCTCTTGGCTCTACTGTTCTGTGATTCTCTGACTTCCTCTCCTCTCTAACTGTTACCCAGAGATGAACCGTGGCCAAGTGGGAGCCATGTGTCAGCTTGGAAAAGGCAGGGAAGTTTTATCCAAGCTGGTGTCTCCATTTAGGCTGTGCCAGCGACGAGAGTGTGCCATTCACTATGGGGGAGTCCTGCCATTGCAAATTCTTAGCAGCTGGAGCCCCGAGACAGCCTGCCAAACTTCCAACTGGCTTGCCAACTTCTCCCATGGGATTCTCTTGGAAAACTGGAAGATATGTTCCTTAGCTACTTGGCTTCTGGTTGCAGGGAATTTTCCAGATTTTGAAAGAATGATGGCCTGGCAGCCTGGAGACGTGAAACCTACTTCTGGCCCTTGGAGAGTGCCCTCAGGACCTGTCGGGGCTCTCATTCCCCACGTGATTTGCCCCCTTTGAGCCTGTTTCCTCACCTCCCTTGCGTTAGCAGTCTCTGAGTGCTATACAGGAGGAAGAGATGATTGACATTATTTGCACAGAAGTCAATTTCCCCTTAAACTGGCTGGGACCATGGACTACAGAGAGACCTCCACAGAGTGAGGAAGGGTGACTCCAGGGGGGCCCTGGACTCCCTGCTAGACCCTGTGGGGGAGACAGCAGTGAGGAAGGCTGGATTCCTGTGACCCTCCCCTCGAAGAGGGCAAAGTGACCCCCACCCCCCAAGATATCCACCCTCTACTCCCTAGTACCTGTGAACATGTTAGGTTATAGTGGCAAAAGGGACTTTTAAAGTAGGGAGATGATCCTGCATTATTCAGGGGGCCTAATCTAGCCACAGGAGCCCTTACGAGCTGAGAACTCTCTGGCTGGACTTGGGAATACAGGCGGCCTCTGGCAGCAAAGACCCAGCCCCAGATGGCAGCCAGCAAGGGAACAGGGATGCAGTCCTACAGTACAAGGAACTGAATTCTGCCAACAACCTGAATAGGCTCAGAAGCATAATCTGCCCTGGAGCTTCCAGGTGAGAGCCCAGCCCAGCCCCCACCAGGTGAGCCCTTCAGCCGAAGACCCAGCTGGGCATTGTGTGCAGACTTTGGGCCCACAGAACTGTGAGATAATAAATGGCTGTGCTTTTCCGCCACTCAGCTTGTGGTAATTTGTTACGGCAGAACTAGACAGTGGATATAGACCAATGGGAGAGAAAATGGCAGCCTATGGCCTGGTGAGGTTCTCACTGTGTCGGGAAGTGAGCTCGGAAAAGGACAGCAACGGCCACTGGCTTAATGGAGCGCACTGCTCAGGAAGCAGAGCTGGAAGCTCCCTGTAGGGGGGGATTTTGCCCAGTCCCCAGAAAATACCCACGTCAGTGCCATGGAGAGCCTCTGGGGGTTTGAATGACCCTGCTGAGCAGAGAAAGAGAGGGGGGTATCATGGGAGAGCAACTTTAGATGCCGGAAGCGTCCCTGGGTTCATGAGTGTTCCAGGGAATCGATAACCCTCTTCAATGAACATGATAAATGATTGCACTAATATTTCACACTTTCCCTCTATTACATATTTCCTTCATGTCTGAAAAACCATAGAATCAAACTCAGAAATGTAAATGACATGAAACAGAGGGTGTTTGTAGGATGAAATTCTTCTTTGTAATCACAAAATGATGATAAATCCGGCCCCTCCGCCAGTTCTACCTTTGTTGCATTTTTATCCCACAAAGTCTAGGCTGAAAGGGCTTTAAAGGAACAGGAAGGTGACAGACTTCTCCGCTGACTCAGTTCAGGCCAACAAGCCTCTACTTCACACCCACTGTGTGCTCCGAGCTCTGCAAGGAAAGAAGTGGGGTAAGGAGGTTTTGAAAATCATGGTGGAGCTGAAGTTCGTGCCTGAACAGGGGACGGTCATTGACCTGATCTCATCATGATCAGTTTTGTCTTAAAGCAGATTAGCAAAGAGCAAAGCAACACTGTACTTCCTAGCATTCACCCATTCACATGTCCTGTTCCCGTCCCGGGGCTTGCACTCCCTGCTCAGACCCTCTGCTCCAGTTGAAATCTGATCTGTTGGGACTGGTAGTCTATAGTCTTTAAAAGTCTCAACATAGTACTCGCCCTTGGACTCAGTAATTTGCCTTCCAGGAATTGATCTTTTATTTTTTTAAGATTTTATTTATTTATTTGACAGAGAGAGAGAGAGAGCAGGAACACAAGCAGGGGGAGTGGGAGAAGGAGAAGCAGGCTTCCTGAGGAGCAGGGAGCCCCATGCGGGGCGCGATCCCAGGACCATGGGATCATGACCTGAGCCGAAGGCAGACACTTAACGACTGAGACACCCGGGCGCCCCTGATCTTTTATTTTTTTTTAATGAATATTTTACTTATTTATTTGAGAGAGAGAGAGCACAAGCAGGGGGAGCGGCAGGCAGAGTGAGAGGGAGAAGGAGGCTTCCCCCTGAGCAGGGAGCCTGATGTGGGGCTCAATCCCAGAACCCTGGGATCACAACCTGAGCCGAAGGCAGATGCTTAACCGGTTGAGCCACCCAGGTGCCCCCAGGAATTGATCTTTCAGAAGGAACGATGGATATGCACAATGATACATCCAAAGTTACTCATCACAGGTTGAAAACCACCTGGATACCCACCGATAGAAAACTGGTTACACAAATTATCATGTATCCATAACACAGAATATCTATGTGGCTGTTCAAAGCAATGTAGATGCATGTTTATTGTTATGGAAACAGAGTCATCTTGCAATGCCAGAAGGAATCCAGTCTACGAAATAATACACCAATATCAGTTTTCCAAGACCTAATGGTGATTTACCCACAGCAGAGAACCTCTCCAGGATAGTAAATCAGAAATCTTTCCTCCATAAAGAAACATCTATAAATATGTTCCAGTTCAGAATATCAAATGTGTCTCTGGATGCCAAGCACCTGAAATTCTCAGTTTTCTCAGAATTTCAAAGATATCTGATACCCAGGCACAGTTTTAAAGGATCTTGTCTCAAAAATATAAAGGAAGGGCTATCAGCTGAGTCTGCAAAGTATAGCCATGGGCCAGGGGCACAAACATAGGTAGTGCCAAGGATCAGGAAGGAAGGAGCCTCCTTCCCTCTGGCTTCGGAGTTTATCAGTGAGAGGAAGAGAAAGGCAAGAGGTGTCGGGATCTCTGGCAGAGGAAAAGCCACAAACAAATATGTCCCCAGACTAAGAGCATCTTTGGGGAAGACAATAGACTCAATTAAGAACCAGACTCATAAAAGTACGCAAATTTCCCAAACAAAACGTAATTGAGTGGAGAGATGAGACCTGATCCCATAAATAACCCACCGTAATTAGAACATATCAACAGTTCCTATTAAAGAAACATCAGGCAGTCGGTATTGGAAGTCTGGGAAAATTGAGTTCTTAATTAAATCCTCATCAGAATTACTAGTCCCCATATCTTCCACATCCCATTTCCCCAAGTCTCAGTTGTAGGTGCATCAGGAAGTTGCTTGGTTCCGTGTAATCACATGAAATGAATTCTTTCCCCCGTTCAGTCCTAACAAGGACCGACACAGAGGCACTGGGTCCTAATTCTTGAAACACTACACTTTAGAGAAATCTGGCTGAATTTCAGTATTCCCAGAGAGGAGCCATGCATGCCGTCATCTTTGGGGAAAAAAAAAAAAAAGTTTGTCTTCTCTTAATTACACTGCTCTTACTCAACACCCTGCCTTGGTTCCCTAATGTCTATAGAGTATAGTAGGAATTCCTAGAACTGGAAATTCCAAAGACTTCGCCTCTCTCTCCCTCATTCCCTAAACATGGCTCATTCTTCATTGGCCCCTTTTTTCCTGATTGAGTCTCTTTAGCCTGGAGTGTTTTTTCATTCTCTGCCATCAAAACCTCACTAAGATCCCACTGCCCTTTACTTACCAAGGCCACCTGCCATGTCCACTCTTCAGCCCCTCTGAGCAGCACTTGGTCTGGGGGCCACTTGATCCTTCTAGAAAGACTCTCTAGGTCTGTGACTCCGTTCCTTCTTGGTTTTCCTCCCATTTCTCTCCTGAGGCTCCTTTTACGCTCTTCCTCCCCTTGCCCAATCTAAAGAGCTGTGTGTGGTTCCCTGGATTCTCTCCCTGTCACTGCCTCAGTGGTTACCCCTGCACCCCATCTCTATGTCCATGACTCCCCGGCCTGACAGGTAGGAGTGGGAGGCCTGGGTGTGAGGTGTGCTCACTGCTCGGAGGATATCATTGCCTCTGGACCTTCTCAGTTGACAGATCAAGGAAACATATGGGTGTTTCCTAACCCATGTAAATACACAAATCTATGACTTTTTCAGTATATAACCATCTATATCTATACTAAGCTGACCATGAGTTAATACTGATCTTGTCTTCATTGTATTGTTCTGGACTTGACTTAGGAACCAAGTTCAATTTGGAAAGGAGCACGTGTTGGGCATCCTTGTGCCGTTGCAGATTTGAGCAGAGCTGAGCTAGGTCTCGAGCAGCTTCAGGACACCGCGGAGGTGGCCTCCTGCTGGGAGCAGAGTTAGTATGTTTCTGAATCCAAACTTGGTGGCCCAGTTCTGCCATGTGCCTCTAGCAGTTGTATCTCCACACCTGTGCTAGGCTTCCTTTCCCCATTAACTGTGCAAGGAAGCTCTTTCTGCTTACAACTGGCTACAAAAGATTTTATTCTCTGCGGGGGAACCATGACAGACACACTTTGGGAAGCATGGAAAGAAGATGCTACGGGCCTTCACTGTAGATAAAGGCAAGTCTTTTTTTTAGGTCTAAGAGAGCCTGGAGAAGGTGCGGTTACTGAATAACGTCATCAATATAACGTAAGTACTTGAACGACTGGCTGAAAGACAGAGACGATTTAATCTGGCCAGCCTCAGTTTCCGTATCTGTAAAATGGGAATGATAATGCTGGCTTCATAGGGTTGTTGTAAGTCTTAGATGCAACAGTGAACGCTCAGCCTGGCATCTGGTCCAGAGCAGGTGCTCAGTAAAACCTTCAGGAATTAACAATATTTATTTACCTTACATTTGGGTATATTCTTAGGTGTTAATAATCCGGCCATTTTATTAATTTTTGGTTGCTTTATTTATAATGGTCCTGGATAAAATTTCTGGATGGTTAAAAAGAAACTGGTGAAGTTTTTCAATATTACTTAAACTTGTTTTTTAATCAAGGACAACATCAACTAGGAAAAAAAGTCAAGGGTATTTGTGAAGGTGGGATCAATCCTCCAGTGGTCAAAGCTTAAGCAGGAGAGCTCTAATCAAAGCCACTGCGAAATATGAGGGCAGAAGCAAGGACTGTATCAGCCACTAACGGTATTTTGCCTAGAAGTGTTTTCCACTCAAGTTTTTCAGTTTGGTTGGTGAGGCGTTTGTTTTTTTTTTGTTTTTTTTTAAAGCAACTTCTGCCAAAAATAGCATCGTTTGATTCATCATCTCTTTTGACAAATATGTAATGAAACAGGAAGTGACTTTGAAAGCCCTCTTAACTACCCTGCTCCGCATTTGTTTAAGCTGTGGTGGGGGAGGGTGCTCGACTGAAGAGACTGAAAGAATACTGGCTCCGCCCACAGAGTCTCAGGAGGCTCAGGGCGCGTGCAGCCCGGAGCAGCGCCCCAGGTCAGAAGAAGTCCACGAAGTCATCACCAGCATAGCAGCCACACAGACTCTGTGACTTGCACAACCAACCCCAGTGACATAGGACCCTTGCTCTGTCACTGTGCCCTGGCGGCCACTGCCTCTTGCCACACTGAATTTCTGCCAAGTCTCTAATTCTTTATCCTGCTGGTTTCTAACTCAAAGTCCGGGTTCTACAGGTGAACATCAGAAGCTGCGTAGCATACCTCTACCCCAGCTGCAAGGGAGTCTGGGAAAGTGAGTTTGTGCCACTCATCTTTTTACAGCAAGAGGTGGCCTCTGTTTCATAAAGATGAAAACCCTCCAATTATGTATAACAGAATGGGGAGTGCAATTAGGGCCCCGAAGTGAGGATGAAGAGTTAGCACTAAGCACTCCGGATTCTAAAGAGCCAGGAAAAATTGGGGCAGGGCACCCCAATCGGGATCTATTTGAGAGGCAGCCGAGCAGGCTGTGCCCCACTCACATCTAAGCAGACATGGAAGCTGGAGGGAAAGGCAATTAGTGAACTATCTACAGGAAGGACAGTGTGTTTCCTGTCTCTGTGCACTCTTTGGGGGAGAACAGGGTGCCATTCTTTCGTCCCCAAGGCAGGTGATGCGGAAAGGCTCCAAGTAATTCGCTCATAGAGACTGAGGGTGCATGCAAAAGGTACCTCATGCCCCCAGTTGGTATTTACTCCGCAGAAGACTTGTTCATCTGCCCTTTGGTCCTATTTGAGCAGGAAGAAGAGAAGAGAAGGTAGGGTGGAGAGAGAGAGAGAGAGAAATTTCTAGATCAGATGGATGCTGGCCAGGGTCTTGCCATCTTGCCAGGACCCCACTCAAAAGATCTGCCCGCCAGGCAAGGGACCCCGGCAGAGGCAGGAGGTTGTTGGGGGGTGGGGGAGGGCGCTGAGGAAGCCAAAGCGATCACCCTGGAGCTGGATCTGAAGCATCCAAGGCGCTGTGTGCACCTGCTGCCCAGAAAGGTGTTGACCTTCAACAGGCCTGGCTGGAGAAGCTGGAACAGCCAACGGAGACAGGACCAAACCAAAATAACTAAGTAAAGAGAGCATTCTTCCATCTCCCATTCTCCCCTCAGCCCTCAGTGGCAGAGGCATCAGGTCCAAGAAGGGGGAGTAAGAGGAAGTCTCGACCCTTCTCCTCCACGCTCTGATGCTGGAGCACGAGAAGGAGGAAGCAGACCGAGCAGCCTGCTTCGGGTCCACGGGCCTCAGGTCGGGCTGCCAGCAGGTGCGGGGGAGTGGGCCTGGACATGGGCTTGGACCCGACTGACTCCTGACGGCCACAAGGGCCCCAAAAGCCAGGGGCGCTTTCTGAGATGCCAGTAAGGGATTTGCCAAGGGCGGGGTGGAACTCCTCATGAGGGGAAATAAACCCACTGCCCATCCGTGGTCCTACAGATTCACACTGCTCCATACACCAGTCATAGACCGGAAGAGCTTCAGAGACTGGAAGATAAAATGAATGAAAACTGCCCCCTACAGTCTTCAATAGTTAGTTTGGACAGACTTCAGAACAAAGGGAGTGGGGATAAAACCCTTGGAAATGTGGTTCACAGATATTTAATTTCTAAAAATATCTACCAGAGTTTTTTCAGGCTGGTCGCTGTCAGACAACTACAATGCAAACCAAATTATCTACTGCCCAAGACAAGTCTGAGAACTAGATGAAAAAGTTGATGATGGGGAAGAATATCACACGTTGAAAATGATAGCATTCATGGAAAATTAGAGACCCTCCCAGGCCCTCAGCACCAGTGAGATTTCCTCAGTGGAAACGTGCTGTGTTGAGCATTGTCCTGAAATAGAAGAAAAAAGGACCAGTGAGGCAAGTGATCTGACCTCTCAACAGGATGAAGCTGTCATTGAGAATTTTCTTTTTTTTAAAACGTTTATTTATTTAAGTAATCGCTAAACCCAACGTGGGGCTCGAACTCATGACCTCGAGATCAAGAGCCACTCTCTCTAATGACTGAGCCAGCCAGGTGCCCCCGAGAATTTTCTAAGGTCATCTTGAGAACACTGACTGTGCCATGCACCTTTCTACCGCTTTCTGAGGCTCTACCCTTCAAATCACTGATGGCGCTTACAAAAGTAAAATTAAAAATCTTTGAATCCACGTATTCACCCAAGTCTGGATTCTTAAAATACTGTAACTAAGAGAAGAAAACTGGCCTGGAGTCTAACCTGATGGGATGGCATCACCCTTCCAGGCAGCCCC
Source organism: Zalophus californianus (assembly GCF_009762305.2). Taxonomy (NCBI): domain Eukaryota; kingdom Metazoa; phylum Chordata; class Mammalia; order Carnivora; family Otariidae; genus Zalophus; species Zalophus californianus. The sequence goes on from NC_045607.1 coordinate 20,247,327, forward strand.
CTTTCCCTGGCAGTGCCGGACTCGGGCTGCCGAGCGCACTGTTCCCATGGTTGGGTTTTAGAGTCACGCAGGCTTGACTAGGAGTCCTGCTTTGCCACTTTCTACCCAGATGACTTTGGGCGCGAGTTACTTAATCTCTCCGAACAGAAGAGTTCTTGGCATGATAACTGGCAGAGAAGTGTCCAGTAACCAGCAGTTACTGTTTTGTTTTGTCTTTTTTAAGATTTATTTATTTATTTGAGAGAGAGAGAGAGCACACGTGCAAGTGGGGCTGGGGGTGGGGGGGGGCAGAGGGAGAGGGAGAAGCAGACTCCCCGCTGAGCAGGACCCTGAGATCATGACCTGAGCCGAAGGCAGACATTTAACCGACTGAGCCACCCAGGCACCCCAACAGTTACTCTTGTTAAGGAAAGTGACTCCCCATTCACCTATGAGCCAGCTCGGAAGTCTTTTGTGGTTGACTTTTGGTTTCCCCCCTAGTTGGAGATCATTTTAAGCACTTCCATGTTATAAACACAAAAGAGTATGAAGTGGGGTGCAAATCACATTAATTTTTAGCCTCAAGCACAAAACTTGAGAGGCACTTCCACTTCACCATGACTGCTGTGGGCATTGCCCCCTGCTCCCGTGGGGGAGGCAGCTGTCTGGCTCAAGTTCTTACTCCCTTTCCTCAGCCATTAGGGAGATTTGAGAGACAAGTCTGCAGGGCACACAGAGAATTCTTGGGATGACCTGTTACCATTGCCTCCATTCAAAGACAGGGAACCAGAGGCACTGAGAGGTCAAGATCATCTGGCTACAAACCCTTTTGGTCCATCCCAAGGATCTTTCCTGGCTGCAGTGCCTTTCCCTCTGTACTGTGTGGGGATCCTTTGCCACCCCTGCCAGGGCCTGTTCCAAAATTTGTAAGGTCAAAGGTGATCCTTTGGTCAAAATTTACCAAATGCTTCCCTTTGCATGTCTGAGATGTTAAACCTCAGCTCCCCCCTTCTCTTGAACATTCATTTCTTCCCTGCAAATAAGCAAAACGTAGTCTTTTCCTTGAAATTCTGCATGTTCAGCGGGATATTTTTGGGCACTGAGGTGGATTGTAATGCAAATGCCCTTGATTTCCTTGGGGCTCTCTTTCTCTTGTGAATTTCAGTGAGTGATAGGCCCCCTTGAAATAAATGCGCTTTTGATAGATGAAAATTCCCTTTTTCCTTGTGAAATGTGCTTGGCAGCAGATACTTCTATTTGGTGGAATTTGCTTAATAACACAGTGTCATGCAGGGCTCAGCTGAGCAGACCTGTAAGAGGAAGTAGGACCCAGGGCTGGGACCCGGAGAGGGCCCTTGGGGAATAGGGTCTGGAGCTAGAAACTGGGTTCTCCCCATCAACCGAGAGCCAGGAACTGGGGTCACCTGGAGGTGATTAAAGGGGTGCAAAGCACACACTTAGGTCCAAGGTCAGCAAAGTGGGGAGAGGGATACCGAAGAACAGAACCCGGGAGTGGGAGACACCAGGGTAGTTTTATTCTGCTCTCTGCGTGGAAGCTGCAATTGTCACAAGAGCCACATTTTACGCCGTACATGCTTATCTGTCAGAGTCCTTGCTGGAGAGCAACCTGTGGCTCTCTCCACTGAAGCCCTTGGGGGTGTGAGCAGCTTCGTGTGGTGGTCGGCTCCCCAAAGAAACCTGTTTAGGGTTTGTCACAGGGCCAATGCCTTCCAGCATCATGGGCCTCTCACAAAGTCGTCATAGTCTAGGGACTTGGGGGACATTGGCTCAGAGAGGAAAAGGCCGAGCTGTGTTGAGTGGAGACTGCAGGGAGGCAGCTTTCAGCTTGTTGTAAGGAAGAAATCTCTCCTGGTTAACTCCTGCTCATCCGTCAAGTCCCCTCCTCCTGGAAGCCCCCTTCGGTCTGCCCTGAGAATAGATTAGGCGTCTCCTCTGGGCTTCCACGGCTCCTGTCCTTCCCATTTCATAACACTTCACAGGCTGCTCTGTAAGTGACTCTAACCCTGGGAGCAGTCAGGGACCTAGTGGTCAGGAAAATGTCTGCCTGTCCATCTTTGAATCCTCAGTGCCCAGCACCCTGCCTGAACCTAGTGAATGCTCAGTGCAAGCCTATTGATTTTGAAGTGGTTGAATGTCTGCAATCACTATCCCCCCAACCCTTTTGGTCAGACCTTAGGCTGCCTGCCAGAGTGCAGAGATTTGGTTTTCATGGCTGACTTTGGAACACTGGGGCCTGAAGTTTAATTAAATTTTTTTTTAATTTTTAAAAATTAAAAAATTTCCCCCAAATTCATCCTCTGAGTATGAAGATTTTTTAGAAGGTTAATTGAGTCAAAAATAGAGAACATCTGTCTTTTACTCCCAGAGAGAAGACAGCATCCCCTCCACAGAGGCAAGTTGCTAATGAACAGAACACTTAGCTTAGAGAGACCAGGACTCTAATTCTGGCTCCTCCATTAACCTGCTGTGTGACCTTGGGCTAACTGCCTACTCTCTCTGGGCATCATTCGTTTGACAAATATTTATTGCAGTCCTACCACGTTCCCAGCACTTTGAAAGTTACAAGGCAGAGAGAGGTAACTGAACACATTCACAGTCCTTGCCCTCTGGGGATTTACAATCTAGTGGAGAGACAGACAATACATCAGCAAATGACCAAAAAATAAATATCTAAATATAAATTGTGGTAAGAGCTACAAAGGAACTGAATAATGTAGAGTAACAGAATAATGGAGGTAAGTATGGAAGAAATCTACTTAGATGCTGAAGAGATGATATTTTTAAGTCCTAAGATATTAAGGATACAAAAAAAGCCAATGATGGAATGTTCCAAGCAGATGGTAATGGCAGGTGCAATGGTCCTGAGGCATACATAATTAAGAAAGAGAGGAAGGGCACCTGGAAGGGTTAGTTGGTTGGGCATCTGGCTCTTGGTTTCAACTCAGGTCATGATCTCAGGGTCGTGAGATCGAGCCCTGAGTCAGGCTCCACACTGGGTGTGGAGTCTACTTAGGATTCTCTCTCTCCCTCTGCCCCTCCCCCCCAAAGGAAAAACAAAAAAGAGGAGATTGATGGGCCTACAGAATAATGGGTAAGGAGGAATCTCCTCATGTTGAAATGAGTGTGGTAATGTTTGCACTAGCTATCTCTCAGGACCTTACCAAGTGGCAGGTGGTGGGTCAGATTTTTCCCAGTACCAAGCACATAATAGTTGATCCACAAATATCAGTTGAATGAATAAATGAATGCTCTCCTGCTTCCTTTGCAAGAATGAAAATATTTGAACTGGCAATTATTGCCATTCATCAATAATTTTCAAAGGTTGTATTTGGCCTTCAGGGTTCCAGGGATAAGAACAGCTGCTTGAATTCAAATTTGTCTATACATTCTCCTAAAAACTTTACAGAACAAAAAGGAGAGCAGATAAAATTACTCTTCTCCCATGTCTATGGCGTAACCACAAGTCAGAAAATACTGGAAGCTTCAGTTTATTTGTAAGTGGGAAAATAAACATCCGCATCCAGTAGAGTTGAATCTGAGTCCACAGCAGAGTGTAATTCCAGGCAGAGTCTACATGGAAGAGAGACAAAGGCTGCAAGGTCCTAGAGTGATAGAACCCAGATGACACCAACCAGATCTCACTCCCAGAAAGAGAGGTATTTCTCCATCCTGAGTAAGAAAGCACCACTAAGAATGGGTCTCAGTCCTGGCAGATTAAATATTAGCTATGGAAAGTCAAAAGGAGAGATCCATGAAGTGTGGCATCCAGAAGTGGCAGCCTTAAGTGACTGCTTCCAGGAAGAGGAAAGATTCTTGGAAAGGAGAGTATAACTTGGCTTCGTAGTAGTGAAAAGAAAGAAAAAATAACCCCAAATACTCAAACACGACACTATTGAAGAATCAGACTAAGTCAGATAAAAAAGACCCGATTTATTAAAGAATCTGCCTTTTTCTGTGGCAACAAAGGAAGGGAAATTTCAAACCCAGAATCCAACAAGCCACTCAAACCCCTCCATCCTCTCTTTAGGCTTACCTGGTAGGAAGGTCCTACCTAAAGAAATAACAATAAATATTTTTTAAAAACCCACAGAATCCACACTAAGTTGAAAAAGAAATTAGAAAATGAGAATCAGAACTTTTTAGCCAATAAACACACACACACATAAATACATGACCCAGAGGAAAACTGTAGCACAACATTCCAGCAGGAGCTAAATATAATTCAACAAGAAATTTTAGGTATTAAAGATCAACATTTTTTGCACAAGTTCAAAACTAGGAAAAGGAATGGTATAAGTAACAGGAAGACAGAAAATGGAAGCTGGCTAAACTCAGGAAATAAATGGAAAGAGAAGTTAAAATCACATGAGGAAAAAAATTAAATTATGAGGTATCCAAGGAAAAGCAGACACAACCAAGTGGATGGAAATGAAGAGAGTCAAGAAAATAAAACCAAAAGAAAGGGTGTTAAGGATCAGAGAGAAAGTGATAGATATAGAACATAAGCAAAGACCAATATGTGTATAATTGGGGTTTTTGAACTAGAAAAGAAAACAATGAACAGAACTCTCCATTAAAACTATAATTCAGGAAAACTTCCTGAAATAAAATAAGACATAAATTTACATATCAAAAAGCCTCCCTGCTTGCCTGGGGAAATTGACACAGAACAGTGAACACCAAGTCCTATCTTAATGAAAATATTAGATGTTCAAGTTAAAAGAAAATATCTTCTGAGCCTTCAGACATAGAGAGCAAGGAAAAAAAATAATCTTGGCATCGTATTTCTCAATAAGAACATATAAAACTAGTCATCAACAGAGTAACATATTCAAGAAACTCAAGTATATAAAATCATGGAAGGAGGAAATTTTATATCCAGTCATCTGTTCTTCACTATTAAGATGAAGAAAAAATAGTTCTACATATGCAAAGATTCACACAATATTGTATTCATGAGTCTTTCCTGAGGAATCTACCAGAGGAAGAACTTCATCCAACCCAGAGATGATTAGAGAAACACCGGTCGAAAGACTGATTTCGGTCACAGATCTGTGACTAAAATTATAGATTTCCACAAATGCAGAGGAACAGTATGCAAACATCATCTGTTCTGAGAATGCTGAAATTATATAACTAAAAAGGGGCAAGGAGAGAGGAAAAGCAAAGTAAAATTAGTTCATTATTGCTGCATAGTGAATGAATACCATTTAAAGTTAGTACCCAAATAATAGAAAACACAAGGAAAGAGAGGGGGAGTAAGGGCACTAAATGAAGGCATTAGTGTGGACAAAACCACTAAAACCACAATCCTTTCTAAACACCAAAAGAAACACAAACACGAAATAAAACAGAAAAGTTTAAGAAAATAGAGGCCATAGCAAAAGATACATAATAAATATAAAATAAGACAGCACTGAGCCTAACCTTAAATCCTATCAGTAATGTAGATAGGCTTAACTCATTGTATTAGTCAGGTTTCTGCAGAGAAGCAGACTTAATTGCATGTATGTCGATATACAGAAAAAGATTTATGACAAGGGATAGCCTCATGTGATCATGGAGGCTGAGAAGTCCTGTGACAATATGCCATTTGCAGGCTGGATACCCAGGAAAGTCAATGGAGTAGTTCCAGTTGAAACCCCACATCCTGAGAACCAAGGGAATCAATGTTGTAAGTCCCAGCCTAGGTCCAAAGACCCTAGAATTGGAGCTTTGATGTCTGAAGGCAGGAGAAGGATGTCTCAGTTCAAGCAGTGAGAAAATTTGCCCTTCATCCACCTTTTTGTTCTCTTCAGGCCCTTAACGGATCGGATGCTGCCCACCTGCATTGGGGAGGGCATCTCCTTTACTCAGTCTACTGACTCAAATACTAATCTCTTCTGGAAAGACCCTCACAGACACATCCAGACATAATGTTTTACCAGCTCACTGGGCATCCTTTAGCTCGGTCGACAAGTAAAATTAATGATTGATTACAAGTATTTCTATCTTCATCTGTTAAGGTTGCTATAACCTGAATAACAGAGACTAGGTGCCTTTTAAACAACAGAAATGTATTTCTCACAGTTCTAGAGGCTGGGAAGTCCAAGATCAATGCACCAGCAGATTCAGTGTCTGGTAAGGGTTTCCTGGTTCATAGATGGCTCTTTCTCATTATATCCTCACATGGCAGAAAAGGCAAGGGAGTTCTCAGAGGTCTCCTTTATAAAGACACTGATCCCATTCACAAGAGCTCCACCCTAATCACCTTCCAAAGCGCCCCCCCCATACCATCACATCTGGGATTAAGTTTCAACATGTGGATTTTGAGGGGACACAAGCATTTGGTTTATAGCACTTACCTACTAGAAGAAAAAGATGTTCAGGTCGGCTTACAAACAAACAGACTTGAAAGTAAGAGATTCAGGAAAGCTAAACATAAAGGATTGGGCCAAAGTGTGCCAGGCAAAAAGAAAATGGGTACTCTGATCTAAAACAAGCTAAATAAAATTCAGGCCAAAGAAATTAAGGGAGACGAAGCAGAATATTTGATAATGTTACAGGCTGCAATTCAAAATGAAGATGTAACCGTTGTGAATATCACTGCACCAAATAACACACAGCAATCTCCATAAAGCAGGCACTGTAGGAGATGCAAAGTGAAATGTACAGAAACCACTAATGAAGAGAGATTTTAGCACATCACTCTAACTCCAAGAAAGATGAAGTGGACAAAAGATAAAGATGGATAGAACTCCTAAGCAACATTAATCAATAAAGTCAATCTGATGTATATCTATCAAAATGTATACCCTGATTGATAACAGAGAATATGCCTTCTTCTCAAGTTCACATGAAACATTTACACAAATGAACAATACAATAGGTCACAACAGAGACCTTAGTAAGTTCCATAAAAAATAAAAGCCCACAGGCTAAACAGATAGACAACTAAGCCATGAGAAATGTGCAGAAAGAACAAATACACAAAATATGGTTATAATACAAAGAAGAAAGAGCTATTGAAACAGAAGAAATTCTTAAGATCCCTTTGTAGGATTGTATGCAAAGACATTTTAAAATGTCTAGATGAAAAAGACAATTTTCTAGGAAAAATGCCATTTACCAAAATTGACAGAAATAAGGGTAGCTTATATAGATCAATTTTCACAATAGATAGAGAAAGTTATGAAAGAGCTAACTCCATAAAATTTCCAGGCCTGGATCTTGTCTTCCATTGCTTTGAAAAGCAGATAATCCTAATGCCATTCAAACTGTTCCAAATAACAGAAAAAAGAATGCAAACTTCTGAATTTTTTGCATAAAGTGAAAATAATACTGATAGATAAACCTGACAAATATTGTGCAAGAAAGAAATCTGCAGACCAACCTCAACCTTATCAATGACCATACCAAAATCCCAAGTAGAATTTTATTAACAGATCCAACAGCACATCTAAAACAATATATATGACCACATTTTATTACAACAATTCAAGGATGGTTCAATATTAGGATATAAATACAATTCTAAACATTAATAATTCTAATAATAAAAATGATGTGATCACCCCCAGAGATGTTCTTCTCAGGTAAGACAACTTACTCCATCCAAAAGTAATATAAACAATCAGCCTTTTTCTTTTTTCTAGCATTTTTCTTTTTTCTGGAAAAAGACAACTTGATTTTAAAGTTCATATGGAAACAAGCAAGAGCATCCAGAAAAACACCAAAACCTTAGAGCGATGGCAAGGGGAATTAGTTTTCTTAGACGTGAAAACATGTAAGAAAGCCTCTGAAATTAAAATAACATGGTATTGACACATAATTTGACAGATACATCAATGGAATGGGATTAAAAGACCAGAAATAGACCCACAGCAAATGGAAAGTTGATGCTATTAAAGAAGGAATCTCATCCTCGGAGAAATGGGGACATTTAAGGTAAATGATATAAGACAACTGGACAGTCACTTGGGAACACATAAAATTGGATTCTCACATCATACCCAGATGAATTCATGGGTGGATGGAGAGGTGGATGGAAGGATAAGTATGTGATTAAGCAAATATAGGAAAATGGGAGTGGTAGAATCTAGGTGCTACGTAATGGGTGTTCGCTGGAAGAATGTTTCAAATTTTCCAGATGCTTAAAATTTTCATAACATATGTTAGGGGAAACTGGGGGAGCTTTTTTAATTATGTATTTATTTTTTAAAAAGATTTTATTTATTTATTTATTTGACAGAGAGAGACACAGTGAGAGAGGGAACACAAGCAGGGGGAGTCGGAGAGGGAGAAGCAGGCTTCCCACCGAGCAGGGAGCCCAATGTGGGGCTCAATCCCAGGACCCTGGGATCATGACCTGAGCCGAAGGCAGATGCTTAACGACCGAGCCATGCAGGCACCCCGGGGAACTTTTTTTTAAAGGCACAGGAGTTGACTTGAAGGGGCTCCCATTTGCCAAATTAGGACAATCCGAGCATTAAAACCAATAATGAAAGCAATGGATTATAACAGAATGCATGAGTTTAAAAATCCATGAATCCTTAGTGAATCTGGAGAGAGACTCAGATGCCAACACTGAATGTGACAATTATTCCAATTCCTTACTTTGAAACTTGGTATTAAAAAGGAAAGCATTAAGCCCTACTTGATCATTTTAGGAAGATCTATAGCCTATGCCAACTAGTTCATGGAAAATAAAAGGGCTAGAGGAAAAAGTTAAGTTATACTGGAAGGAAACAATAAGAAAGCTTCAAAATGTAGCATATTCTACAAGACAGAGGCCACGGATTTCCAAAAGTCAATAAAGGCCTGTGTGTGAGAGACGTTTTAGATTAAAAGAAGAGCTGTAACAGTCAAATGCAGTATATGAAGTTTGATTGGTTCTTGGTTGGGGGGAAACTATAAAAGACGCTTTGGGGACAACTGGGGTATTTTAATGAGGACTGGATATTGGATTACAATACAAAATTAGTATTAGGGGCGCCTGGGTGGCTCAGTTGGTTGACCGACTGCCTTCGGCTCAGGTCATGATCCTGGAGTCCCGGGATCGAGTCCCACATCGGGCTCCCTGCTCGGCGGGGAGCCTGCTTCTCCCTCTGACCCTTCTCCCTCTCATGCTCTCTATCTCTCATTCTCTCTCTCTCATATAAATAAATAAAATCTTTAAAAAAAAAACAAAATTAGTATTAATGTTCTTAGGTGCAAAATGGCATTCGGTTACAGATTTCTTATTTTTAGGTATATGAGGGATAGAGAATCATTGTGTCTTCTACCTCCTTCAGGTGCTGTGGCCAAAAAAAAAAAAAAAGACAGATGTTTCTATAGATCTAGATAGATAAATAGATATGTAAGTAATGGATGGGTGGGTGTATAGACAGAGCTAGGTCAAGAGACAAAGTATATATAGCCAGATGTTAACAACTATTGAATCTAAGTCATGAATATGCAGGTGATTCGAACACATCTATACAGTTAGATACATAAATATTGCCTAAAACTCAGATTTCATGGTTATTGAAGTCCTACTATGTGCCAGGCCCACTGCTCGGCACTCTTACATATATACATTTGTACTTAATCCTCATTAATGCCCTATTAGGCAGGCATTTCTCTATTTTTTTAAAAAGATTTTTTAAAATTTTTATTTATTTATTTGACAGAGAGAGACACACAGAGAGAGGGAATACAAGCAGGGGGAGTGGGAGAGGGAGAAGCAGGCTCCCCGAAGAGCAGGGAGCCCGATGCAGGGCTCGATCCCAGGACCCCGGGATCATGACCTGAGCTGAAGGCAGACGCTTAATGACTGAGCCACCCAGGCGCCCCAGCATTTCTCTATTTTATGAATAAATAAATGGAACTACCAATTCTTCATTAGTGTCAAAAGTGTAACTCAAACCCACATCTGTCTGACCTCAAGTCCAATGTTTGTTAAGCTGCAGCCTTATCTACAAAGGAACCAGGCAAAGTTAGGAAGACAGAAACTTAAACACAACTCATGAGAATCATATAGAAAATATTAAATTAAGATATTAAATTAAAATCACTCCAAGTCTCTTCCAAGTATTCTTCCAGGTATTCCCAACAGAGGGCATGGAGCGAACAGAGGCGAGAGGACTGGAAATGGAGTATGCTCTAGAACAGCGTCTGTTCCTGGCTTTGGGAGCGTGTTGGAAGAGAGAAGCGGAGCTAGAAAGGGTAGTCGGGCCAAGTCATGGCAGGTCTTGAACGCATGTTGAGAATCATGGGCTTTCTTTGGTTAGCAATAGGGAGCCACGGAAGGTTTGTATACAGGTGAAGGACATGGCCAGATAGTGATGTGTTCACTGCTTTCTTCCTCCCCAGGGGGAGACCATACTAAAACAAACACAAACAAACGGAATCTAAGAAGGAATTGGAACAAATTTTTGATGTTTTATTTATGAACTGAGCATTGGTCAAGTAAAGAAAAAAAAAAAACCACCTTAACAAGATTAAAAATTGATGTACGAAGAACCACTCAGTGGCTTGTAATAGCCCTTAGTAGAGAGGGAAAAATGAAAAGCTATTTCATAAAAGATTGAAACTCCAGGGTACTCAAGGTTTAAGTGCAGGCAGAAAGCTCTCTTGGCACCATGGCTCTTAAGTAAATGGAGTGTTTCTGGGATGGGAAGTCTTCATGGGGAGTAGACATTTTCTGTGCTGGTTGGGGCCCTGGCCATTGTCCCAGGTCATCTGGAGCCACCAAGCCTGGGGAGGACCCTCTCTACCCTCTCACCACACCACTGGGCCAGAGGCCAAGGTTGGGGAGTCCTTCAGACTTGGAAAGGCTAAAAAGGTTCCAGCACCCTCCATCTGGTTCTTTGAATCCACCCTCATCATTGCCATCAAGGGATTACCTGCATTTTCTTCTCAAACAAGCAAACAAAGCATTTATTGTGCATTTATTTCTGACCACAAAACTAACACATGTTCACTGGTAATTTGGAAAACATGAAAAGGTACAAAGAAGAAAATAAAAGTCACTTATCATTTTACCATCCAGAAACAGCTGGTTATATACCTCTAACAAAATGTAATGCTATTGAATATGCTATTTTGTAATATGCTTTCTTCACCTAATAACATATTATAAAATTTAGTCATGTAAATGAATAATCCTCTATGGTACCATTTAAAATCACAATTTTACGGGCGCCTGGGTGGCTCAGTCAGTTGAGCATCCAACTTTTGATTTCGGCTCAGGTCATGATCTCAGGGGTCATGAGATCGAGCCCCGCATCAGGCTCTGCGCTCAGCATGGACTCTGCTTGAGATTCTCTTTCCCTCTCCCTCTGCCCCTCCTGCTCATGCTCTCTCTCTCTCTCAAATAAATAAATAAATCTTAAAAAAAAGAATAAAAAAAAGAAAATCACAATTTTACTAATCCCCTTTTGCTGGACATTTGTTTCCAAATTAAAAAAAAAAAATAATTGCAGGTCACCCTTGAACAGCATAGGGGTTAGAGGCACCAACCCATCATGCAGTCAAAAATCCAAGTATAATTTTTTTTAAAGATTTTATTTATTTATTTGAGAGAGAGAGAATGAGAGAGAGAGAGCACGAGAGGGAAGAGGGTCAGAGGGAGAAGCAGACTCCCCGCTGAGCAGGGAGCCCGATGCGGGACTCGATCCCGGGACTCCAGGATCATGATCTGAGCCGAAGGCAGTGGCTTAACCAACAGAGCCACCCAGGCGCCCCCAAGTATAATTTTTAATTCCACCAAGACGTAACTACTAATAGCCTACTGTTGACCAGAAGACTTACTGGTGACATCGGCAGTCAATTAATGCATTTTTTGAATGTTCTGTGTATTATATACTGTATTTTAACAATAAACTAAGGTAGAGAAAAGGAAATGTTATTAACAAAATCATAAAGAAGAGAAAATACATTCATACTACTGTACTGTATTTATCAAACAAAATCCGCATCTAAGTGTACCCACAGTTCAGACCCATGTTGTTCAAGGGCCAACTGTATACACACATGCTACAACAGACACCCGTGAACGCAAATCTTTTTGTGCATTCTGGTTAATCCATAGAAAAATAACTTTTCAAGATATAAAAGCCCATGGTTTTCCCTCTGTGAGTCATGGTGTCCTGTCACCCCCATCTATTAAATCAACAGCCTTGTGGTTTCAGTGGGGAGGCCTCGCTACTGCCCAGAGTGTAGATCAAGGATGTCATCGCCCAACTTCAAATCAAACTGGAGTTTTGAGGCAAGAGAGTAGCCTTGAAAGACAGGCTTTGTTGAGAAAGATTAAAGTCTTTACCTTCTAAATGTTTCTTTACTATCAAGAAGAGAGCCCAGAGGTGTCAGATTATTGAATTTTTTCACAATCCTATCATAGAAGACAATGGGTATCAATGAGGTAGGTTGCCATCAGAGGGAAAGGGGAAGGGGGGAAAGAAGTGGAAAGAGAAGGAATTATACGGACTATGGATGAGAGACTTAAGTGTCCTGGCTCCATTGAACCTACAGGATGAACTACAGAATCTAATATTGGGGCCAAAATGCAGGGGATGTAGTACCAGGTAGAGCCATTGTAGTGGGGACTTTGGTTAACAGGGGAAAATGGCAGAACTTGCTGGGAACAACCACGAAGCATTTCCAGAACACTGTCCTCTGTAAAGAAGTGCCTTGTCCTTCCTGTTCTTGAAGTCACTGTCCTTAGCTCTTTTCTTTTTGAGATTTAATTGACATGTAACACTGTGTAAATTTAAGGTGTGTATATATTGATTTGACACATTTGTACTGCAATACAATTGTCATTGTGGTGTTAGCTAACGCCTCTATGGTGAATCTCGTAATTATCATTGTTTTTAGTCCTTAGCTGTTAAGGTGCCCGGTTGGATGTAATTCAGGGTCTGAATTCTCAACACTGGAAAGGCATTCACCACTTACCAATGGGGACTTGGATGCGTTCCTTGCCACTGGACACGACCATGGGAAAGAATGGAGAGAAGCAGCTTTATCTTGACCAGTGATGAGGAACTCACTGCCCCCCAGAGAAACGTACTTCATCTTTGCTTATAACAAACTGTTCTTGCTTAACGTTAATGGGCTCTCCATCATTGCCCTATCCCTGTGTTCTAGATAAAGTTTCACAAGTATGGTTTTCTCTCTTATGTCAGCTCCATTCAGTTGGTGGGGAGAGTCTGAGGCACTGTGTTGAGAAGGATTCTGAGGTTTGGTGTGGCTCTCTAGGAAAATGTCCATGATCAGTTAGTGTTGTTTGTCACAGACTTGAGATGGGTGTGGTGGCATTGGGGCCAGTTATCTGCAATCCCTGCTCTAAAGCCACATAAAATAAAAATAATCTGGCGTTTACACACCAGTCCTGCAGTTATGGAAGACTGCCCTTGCTTTCATTCTGCCTTCTGTTCTCCAGGTTCAACATCCCTGGATTTTCCCTTGTCCCCTCAGTGACATGGTTTCCAGATTCCTTGTTAGTACTGGCCAGTTTATGTTTGTCCCCCCCACCATAAAATGGGACACACAGAAACAAACATATTCAAGGCTTAATACAGAGACTCGTCACACACTCACTGAGCATTTACAAGTACCCGCCATGTTCCAGATTCTCCCGTTGGCACAGTGTGAACAAAGAGACGGCTGCCCTGACCTGTTTCTGTATGGTGTGACCAGGGAGGGTTGCAAGAGATGACCACCTACCCTACTTTGGTCACAAGGAGTCTGCTAAAAGATCTGGAATCACCATCTGCTGACACCCCTAAGGTCTTTGCACGCCTGCTACTGTGGAGCTCCATCACCCCTGACTAGGGGCCTCTACACTGGGGTTGGAACTCGGGACAGGACATTCCTTCTGTCTCTGTCCATTCCATCTGACTCAGTTTGACCCATCTCTCCTGGCTGTTGAGGTTTCCCTGACTCAACCCTGCCACTCCTCATGTGTGTTCTCAGGCCAGTCCTCATGGAAACAAAGGGGCCCGATGGGGCTCCAGCTTCCAATAAGATGGAAAAGCAAAGCCAGCCCCACCACCACAGGGCCTCACTGCAGAGCGTACACTTCGTCATCCCTGGCCAACCGTCTCTCGCACTGGGTTCCTCCCTCAGTGTCCAGCAAAGTTGGGAACCCACAAGCATGTGATACATTCCACATTCATCAAAGAGTTATTGCGCATCTGCTGTGTGCCAGGCGTACGTGTGGGTGTACAAAGATCCTAGCCCTTGCGGAGCTCATTCCAGTGGGGGTGGCGGGGTGGGGAGACAAACAAGAAACTTAGTAAAGTATATAGTGTGTTAGAAGTCGATAAGGACATGAGGAAAGAAAATGTAGTTTGGGAACGGACATGCCGACGGATGGACTACAACATTCAATATGGTGGTCAGGTGGGCATTACTGAGAAGGTGACACTGGAGTGATGAAGGCTTGAAAGAGGTGAGGGGGTGAGCCACGCAGATCTATGGGTGAAAGGCAGAGGAAAACAGCAAGGTCAACGTGGCTGAAGCAAAGCAAGTGTCACAGAGGAGGCTGGTAGATCAGGTCAGGAAGGCGATGGGGGCCGATCATGGAGGGTGTGTGGTCCATGTGAGGATCCGGCTTCTTCCTGGGGTGAGATGGGCAGCCATTCTGGGAGTGCTGGGATCTGCCCGTTACGTATATAAGGGGCAAAGGTGGAAGAGGAGACTAAGTCAGGGAGACCGGAAATGGAGCCCAGAGACAGGCTTGAGGTGTCCAAGGTCACCCAGAAAGTAGGCGACAGAAGCAGGAAGGGGACCAGTTCTCCCTAGTGCCGCTGCCCAGGGCTCTCCACCCCACCCCCCTGCTACACCAGGCGCCCCCCCGGCCGGCAGTCCAACAGTCCAGCCGGTCAGAGGATCCTCGAGCCAGTCCCCGAGCCCTGAGTGAGGCTCTCATGAAGACATGGCGAGAGCAGCTCTGTGATTACAGCCTTAATTTTGCTCTGATTCAACACAGCTCTCCCCTCCGGCATGATTAGTCAGGTACCATTACCATTTTGTAATGAGATTAATGAGAGAATTCATTCAGAAGTCATTATCTTACCTAATAATGACCTGATTGCTGTATCTCCTTCAACTAGGTTACTGATTTTGATGAAAATATAATAAATATAGCTTGCAGCACCTGGAAATTTGTTCTCTGCCTGGAATAGTTCTGAGGTGAAGACTTATTTTTAAGAATTTCTTGAAAGTGATTAAATATTTTGGTTCTCCTGAGGCGGTATTTCTGTGTTTTCACAGATGACATTTTTGAAATGTATGAAATATTTGATGATAAAATATTTAATAAGCCTGGCGTTCATATTTTTCAGACATCTGTTTCTACTTTGAGACCGTCTGAATGTGATTTTACATGAAATTTCTATTTGCATGTTGTGTTGGTTTAAGAAAAGGGCTGTGCAATGCATGACATATGCGTCTCATAAAATAATGAATGCCCGCGCCTCGCAGTCCAGAAGATATTGTACAAGAAGCATTGTGGTCTGCATATTAAAATGCATCTAAGCAAATCATTAAATAAAAACAGAACCATTTCCAGGGGGGGTAATAATGCAACTCAACTCTGATTAATGGAGAACCTACTAGGTACGAAGGTATTCTAGAGAATAAGGGATTAATTTGACAAGAGTTTTGTCCGCAAGATTCAGGTTGAGTAAAGGTGTCTTGAGCTCCTACACAGCACCTGCTGTGTTTAGATGCATCATTTCATTTATGAGATAGAGTGGTATAAGGATTTAGGTGTCTGGACTCAAATACAAGGGTTTTGAAGGCTGCTTTATTTCTCGGTCATCATATCACCTCGGGCAAGTCACTTAACTTCTCAGTGACTCAGTTTCAAGATCTGTAAAATGGGGATGGTAACAAACTCGCTGGTTTATGGTAAGGATGAATAACAGAATGAGAAAACAGATTCCAAGGGGTTAAAAGACTTTCTCAAAATCACAAGTCTAGCTGGTAGTGAAGCTGGGAGTCCCGGCGCCTCAGACTTCAAGCTTCAAGGCCATTCTATTGCGACATCCTGTCTCTTATCCCTGAAGTTCAACCTTGCCATGAAAACAAAACAAACTTCAATTTTGGGACTTGGTGAAAGCTCTTATGCGATTTTCATAAATCTAAATAGTTATTGTATGATACCTACTCCACTCCCTGTTCATCTTAATCTATGTGTCACCTGTAAAGATGGATGAATAATTTGGAAGCTTGATTGATGTGGGTTTTGCCTTATGACTTTCCTCGAAGTTAATGGGAGCCATGCAGTCCCAGATCCATGAATCACCCCAGCTGGAAATGCTCCATTAGATGGAAAGGGAACAAAAGATCAGAATGCTGGGGAAACAGCCACACTTGGGGCTAAAAAACTCAGGGTAATAAAACTTGGTATTTGGAAGTGTGGTAGGGGGTGCAGCGAGCACTGGACCTAGAGTCAGATCTGGTCCCGACTGTGCCACCATTCTTGCTGTGGAATCCTGAATGCAAGTTATTTCTCCTCCTTGAGCCTCGGGTTCTTCAGCTTCCCCCACAGGACTGAGGAATTATAACATCACCGACTGTGATCGAGGGCCTCCTATGTGTCAGGCTTATTCTGCATGCCTCACATACATTATCTCATTCGATCTCCACAAGGACCTTCTGAAGCATCATTAGCCACATTTTGCAGATAATGAATTAGAAGCACAGAGAGGTTAAGTAACTTGCCCAAGGCTGCCCAGCTCGAAAGTAGCAGGGGCAGGATTTGAATATAGGTGGGCAGACTCTGGAGCCCTGGCCCATAGCCTCTATCTATACTGTCTTGTGGGTATTAAAGTTGCTTTGTGCACACGTGAGGCCTGCCGTTACCATTAGCTACGGTATCCTGATTCAGGTTCTTAATGAAAAGGGGGGCTCAAAGAAAATGAAAAGAAATGACTTTGTGTAACAGGAAAGACAACTCAGGAAACAAGAGTGGCATACAAAAACATCAACATGTTGCTTCCTGGTTGTCCACCTAGGGAAAGAGAAACGGACAAGATGGAGCCAAGTCTGGGAGAACAGCCCTGCAGGAAAAATTTACGAAAATAAGGAAGAGTCAGAGCTCTACATAGATACAGATCCGCCTCCATCCTTGAGTTTATGTGCCCATACCCCCTATGCAAAACCGAATGGGAAGACTTCTGGATGGCACGAGCAGGTAAAGTGTTGCTGTTCAAAACCTGCTACGTCAACCAATAGTGAGATTACTCAGGGCTGGTTGGAAATGCAGATTCTCAGGCCCCAGTCCCAAGGCCCACTGCATCAGAATCTGCATTTTCACGAGACACCCGGGTGATTCCCTTGCACACTACAGCTGAGAGGCCGTACTCTAAGGCGCCATGTTGGCAATTCGGGGGAGATCAGGCTGCCGATCCAGAGGTGGAAATTGTGACCCAGGAAAGTAGGCTCTGTTTGACAGATGCCTAGTTTATGTTTTCTCAAAGGCAAAGGACACAAAGTCATGGAAATTAAGCCACAGAGGGTAGACACACACGTGGGGCTGAGGCTCAGGTAAGCTCTGGCATTTTTATCGGGGTGATTAGTTTGAGTGCAGTAGCCCAGTAGGAATCAGACTGAGGGGGGTCTCATCTAAACCCTGACACCGCTGCCCCGTGAAACTTAGGAAAAAGCCAGATTACGGAGTGGACAGCTGGACAAGTGCCCAGGGCACAAATCCATGTGGGAAGCTAACAGATCGCTAGAATAAATGGATGAGCTAGAACAGGGTTCCGCTTCCACCAAAGTACACAGCGCCCTCCAGTGGAAAAGAAAGATAAAGCGTTCTTCCCAAGCGCGGGCGTCTTCAGGGGACGACAGGTCACCGCGGCCCGCGATTCTGTAAAACTCTGTTCCACGGAGCTGGGCTGTTTACTGGGAACAAGTGGCTTGTTTCAGTCTCTAAATATAAAACCCTTTAAGATACCCGCCAGAGAGTTGCACCGTTCAGCAAATTACAAAAGAAAACGGAAACGTGTAAGAACCACAAGATAGTGGGAATGTTTGGCAGGTGTTTCTTAGAACGTTGATACCACTTCTGCCCGAGGAGGCAAATTAGCAAGGGAATTTCTTCTTCTGCACCATTTCTGCATAGTCTCTCCTTGCCCTCTTGATAAAGATGCTCGACAACTATTTAAGGACATTCGTTTGAAAGGTTACCAACCAACCCACCAGCCTGAGCCATCGTGGACTTTCATCCTGCTGTGCACCACCCAGTCCTTCCCTTCTCACGGGTAGTAGGAGGCTCAACGGAAAACGTGGATTTCAAAACAGTAGGCAAAGTGCCTCACACCTTCAACTCCAACACAGGAACATCCCATGGAGGAAGAGTCGAGAATGTGCCCGGGGCAGCATCACTGGCTGTTCTTCTTCAGTGAACTGTCCCGGTAAAGAAACTTGGCTGAACGCGGCACCAGGACAAAGCAGCAACAAGCATGAGCCAAAACACCCAGGTCTTTAGACCAAACTGTCATGAGGCTTTCAACAAATACTTGCTTAGCAGTGCAGGGAATGGGGAGATATTTTATTTAGCGTCTCCCTCAAAGTGCTTACAAGCTACTGGAGCTAGTGACGAAAAGCCAGAGTTTGGAACTAGACAGACTTAGTTGCAAAATTCCCTGCCACCTAATATCTAGGTGAGCCTCTCAAGTCACGGTGCTTCTCACCTTGCCAGCTTCCTGGTCCATAACGTGGCAAAACCGTGCCTCTCGTTAGGGATTGCTTTGGGGAAAACTTCATTCCTCTTCCCTCGCATTCCCAGGGGGATGGAACACCAGGGGAGCAACGCTCTGGCCTCTTGCCGCACACCCCCCCCTTTCCGCCCCACAGAGGAAGAATGAGCTACTGGACGTGGAGCCTTTGGACCACACTGCTCAGTGGCTGGAGCTAATTCATTAAATGGCTGTGAGACTGAGGCATGTTTTCTTGTGTTGTTCCCCTGTTCCACACTAGTGCGAGGCTGGAATGCTGAATACGTGGGTGACTCTGAAGTCCAAACTTACCCCTGGTGGGCTGTTCAAGGTTCATAGGGGAAAGTGGAGTGCAGAGAGCCCTTTGACCACAGATATGAAGCCATGCTGTCCAGCTTATCAATAAAAAGTTCACATTGCTCTCCCATTCACCAGTCTCCTGGATCCTATTTCCATTTGATCCTCATTTTGGAAGGGAAAGAGAGAAGTGTTTTTATTGAACCCCTAAAAACCCACTAAGGGCATCATGGGAAGAAAACGAGATACCTGTATAAAGTATCTGCTTCTAATAGGCATCAGTAAAAGATTACTGTGGTCATTTGGGCCCAGCTAGTAGCTCACAGAGGAGGCTTTTAATTTACATCTGAGGAAGATTAGCATTACCATATAGGATTCCATGAGGAGATCAAGCATACAAATTGAGCCTCGAGAGATGAGAGATGTCAGGGCATTTAGACAGAAGACTTACAGGAATAAAGCTATGGATGCCTCGTTTCCTCAACATGCCTTGTCATCTGTCCGTCTTTGATGTCACCTTCTCCCTTATTGGACTTCCTTGTGGTCAAGTCCATCTTCATCCACCCTGACTGGTCTTTCTGTTCTCACAGCCATCATCCGCAGCCAGCCGTTCTCCCATATCAGCTCTCCCCTTTCCCCCCATAGTGATAGAGGCTTCCCTGCCTTCCTTGCAGCTGGCTGTGACCATGTGAGTCAGTTCCGGCTAATGGGATGTGAGCGAAAGTGACGTATGCAACTTCTCGGCCATGCCCTTGAAACGGGAAGACCTGCCCTACCAGCTCACCTCCATTTTGGAGCGCTTATCCTGGCTCTTCTTCTTGCTCTTCCTCCTGTCCCCCCCCACCAGCCACACACACACACACACACACACACACACACACAACAGTGACAGTGAGCCATCTTGGACAGTGAGGACAAAGGATATGTCTTCAAGATTTAGAAAAATCTAGAAGGAATCTGCACTACAGACCACTTTGTAAATCAGAGCCTCCGTGCCAACGAGGTCTTTTAGGTGTAAAACCTAACTACTATCTGATGTAAGCTACTGGTATTTGGTCCATTCATATACTGCTAAAATGATCCTATTATTAGCTGCCTATCACTGGTATATGAGGAAATGCTTCCAGGAGGAGGGAAGAGCAGGGATGTATCTCTAGGTTGAGAGCAAAGCATAGATAGAGGTATGGAAGCTGGAAGAATTCTCAGACCCGCAAGTAGCTGGGTGTGTCTGGGGTCCAGTTCAGGGTAGAAGAAGAATGGGTAAGGATAAGGCCAAAGAGGCTAGCAGAGTCCAGAGCAAGCAGGGCCTTTTATGGACTTGACAGATTTGTATGGTACGCTGAAATCATGGAAGTGTTTAGACAAGTGGATTCACTTGTTAAGTGAAGTATAAAGACAATGCTGTCCCAATACACAGGGAGTTGGAGGAGTCAGATTGGAGCCTCCATCAGGGGTCTCCTTCTCCCCAGGACAGAATTGGCCACCTGCCCCAGAAGACACATCCCACCATCTTCTCCAAGATCCATCCCTTCACAAGAGAGAACCTACAGATCAAAGAGGAGGTTTGATTTCAGCTGCTTATTAAAAAGAGGTTTCTCTGGAACTATGTCTGCCATTCCTCTATGTCTCAACACTAAAATAAATGAATTTCTGGACCCTTCAGAGCTATATCCCTAGCCGACTGATTACTATTATTTTCATTTCTAGAACACAGACAGATGGGTTGGTCCATAAAAAGCCAACAGGAAATTTTCAAATAAAGCCATTCATTGTTTCCTCATTGCTATCACTGGCGGCACCTGATCCTCAGGCCTACTACCCAGAAACCACTTCCCTGAAGGTCGTCAGCCCAGCATGGACCACAGTGTATTTAATTCCTCTCACCTCTCCTAGAGAAGGAATGGTATCTTTTTGCTTCTGGAATCCCCTCAGTGCCTAGGACAACAAGTTGCACCCCATAGAAATCCGATAAAACTTAGTCAAATTGGGTCAGGCTAATCTATGCCTTAAACTTCTAGCTCGTGAAGTTTTCTCCAACTGGGCATTACAGTTTTTCATCCAGGTTCATATATATGTCTACAAATATCATAATTGGATGGAATCATGGTTTTTCTGGGAATTACTTCTATCCTCCACAGAGCCACTTCTTCACCCTCATAAAACATGCTTGACAAAAGAAAAGGAAAATTTCCTTGTTATGGTGATTGGTGCCTTATTTCTGTGTTTTCCTAGAAAGCAAAATTAAGATAGATGCTTGGTATATTTATACAATTTTGAAAGCAGCAACAGTAGTTTTGTCAAAGAAACAGACTTCTTTGTCAAAGAAACACACTGGGGGCAGTGTGTGGGCATGCCATAAATAGGTATTGTCATTTTTAATCATTTTAGGCTAATTTCCTCATCTATCAGGGCAGAGAGTCAATAGATACTGTCTCAGGTTGAAAAATAGTTTAAAATTTTAAATGATGGCAGACCTTTCACAATGTCGAGTCGAGATGACATTGTTCATTACGCCTTGTCTACCCCCGACAACCCTCAGCCCTCTTGCTCCTAACCCACAGCAACAATAAATAAGGAGAGAAAATTAAAAAGACATTGTCCAGCTCAAACACAAGAAGCATCTCTATAGATGAGAAATGAAAAGTGAGAGAGGGGGCTGTAATATGAACTTCCAGGGCTCTAGGTTGGGAAGCGAGCAGAGGGAGAGGGAATTTGGCTCTTAGGATGGGGGCAGGTGTAATAACAGCCTCCAACAGGGAATGGGGCACTGGAACCACATCAAGGGTTTGACTGGGTACCCTCCCCTCTTGAAAGGAAGCTGCCAAAGTCTTTGGACGGCTTCCAGGGACTACATCTCATAAGAAACTACAAGCTTAGGGAGAAAGAGGAAGGACAGAGCCTTACATCAGGACCTCAATCAAGCTGCAGACTCAGTGAGATCTGCCATATGCCCAGAGTCACGTCTGTGCTAGAGCCCCGGGCTGCTAATGCAAGAGCTCATTCTGAACTAAGGGTCCCAAGGAGTTGGGTAGAGAGTGCCACATACCTGCCAGGCAGGGAGGAATGCAGGGAGAGAAAAAGAGCTGGAAACCAAAATTCAAAAACCAGATGAACAAGTAGTATCGGTGAAAATGGCAGAGTAAGGACTTCCAAAAATTCTCTTTCATAAAAACAAGAAAACTGAAAAAAATTTTCAGAATCAACTTTTTCAGAACTCTGGAAGCGAATCAAAGTCTTGCAGCAAGTCGAGGAACATTTCTTCAAGAAAAACAGCTAAATGTTGGTAAGGTCAGCAAGGGCTGTGGCATTTTAATTTGTCTTATTCCTCCCTCATGCTACGCGGCTCGATGGTAGCCCTGAAAATCAGCAGCCCAACATCACAGTAAAAGCCAATACCCTGATGGCCACCCTCTGGTGGAGCAGAACAGAGCTGAAGCTCCTTCAAATTCCAGAGACTTGGGGCACCTGGGTGGCTCAGTCGGTGAAGCGTCTGCCTTTGGCTCAGGCCGTGATCTCAGGGTCCTGGGATCGAGCCCCGCGTCAGGCTCCCTGCTCCACGGGGAGCCTGCTTCTCCCTCTCGCTCTCCCTCTGTGCTCTCTCTCTCTCTCTCTCTCTCAAATAAATAAATAAATAAAAATCTTAAAAAAAAACAAAAACACAAATTCCAGAGACTTATCATTCTTTGACCTGTTTCATGGTGACCTGAAGGACCCCACTTAAAATGCGGTCTTGGGGCGGGGCGCCCGGGTGGCTCAGTCGTTGAGCGTCTGTCTTCGGCTCAGGTCATGATCCCAGGGTCCTGGGATCGAGCCCCGCATCGGGCTCCCTGCTCAGCAGGAAGCCTGCTTCTCCTTCTCCCACTCCCCCTGCTTGTGTTCCCCCTCTCTCTGTGTCTTTCTCTGTCAAATAAATAAATAAAATCTTTTTAAAAAAATGCGGTCTTGGGGTGACTGGGTGGCTCAGTCGGTTGAGCGTCTGCCTTCAGCTCACAGGGTCCTGGGATCGATCCCCACATCAGGCTCCCTGCTCAGTGGGGAGTCTGCTTCTCCCTCTCCCTCTGCCCCTCCCCCTGCTCATGCTCTCTCTCTCAAAATCTTTTAAAAAATACATATATATATATATTTTTTAAAAGGCTGTCTTTATATGACCTGACTCATAGCTCACACAGCGCTGAGGATAGCCACCAATCTAGATTTCTCTACCCCGCTGAGCCATCATTCCAGAGGGAGGGCAAAACACAGATGTTTTCCCCAGATGTACCATTTACTACCCACTGACCTTTGCATCAAGAAGAAGTGTGAAATTGAAGAGAAGAGGAGAATGCAAAGAAAATGATGAACATAAGAGTTGATAAAATATGGTAGCAAATTTAATTACTGAGGGAATAATAACCGTCATGCCATTTCCTGTATTTTGACAGAAGAGAAACTGAAGACCCAGACCGTAGTCACAAGGAAGATTGGTTAATGAATGTGAGAAAAAGTGTGCCAACATCCTCAACCTGCTCCACAGAGGAGTAAACATACTGAGTAACTTCCGATTGCTTTAGAGTTAACTAGTCATTGAATACACACATTCATTTAAAGATAACCACCAAAGGAATATAAATAAAATCTAAGCTTCCTAATCAGCCAGGACAAAAAGGAGGAAGATATAAGAAAACTTTATTAGTTCAACAGAAGGCAGGAAAGAAGAAAAAGGAACAAAGAAAAATAATAAAAATGTTTAAAGATGGAAATAAATCCAAAAACCAGGGATCGAATAAGTATGAAAAAGGGTAAACTGACATTAACACCAGAGACTATCAGATTTCACTGAGATAAAAATAACAATGGTTTTGACCACTTAAAAGTTTTTCATACCTTTTATCCCTTAACTGTATTTTTTTAAAGATTTTATTTATTTGTCAGTGAGAGAGAACAAGCTGGGGGAGTGGCAGGCCGAGGGAGAAGAAGACTCCCCGTGGAGCAGGGAGCCCAATGCGGGACTCGATCTCAGGACCCTGAGATCATGACCTGAGCTGAAGGCAGATGCTTAACCCACTGAGCCACCCAGGCGTCCCGCATCCCTTAACTTTAGACGAATCTTCAGCAACCAATATTGCTTTTTTGCAGAAATGTTTATTTGAAGTCTCACTCTGTTTCTTTCTCTGTTGTTAAATTTAAGCATAATTAAATTCAATGATTTCAATTTTAAACTAGCATGGACGTTATAAAATTCTCATAAGATTATTTCTTTCTTTTCTCTCTTTCTCCCCCATGTCTTCCCTCCTTCTTTCTTTCTGGGCATATCTACAGGCAGACGCTGACATGGTCAGAAGTAACCATATGCTGCCTGGTCTTGTGGGAAGCTGTGACATTTGCACTGGGCCAATCTTGAAGTAAGACCCAAACACACTTTGGGTCTATCATTAAGAATTCCACTTATTCCAGAGGCGCCTGAGTGGCTCAGTCGTTAAGCGTCTGCCTTTGGCTCAGGTCATGATCCCAGGGTCCTGGGATCGAGCCCAGCATCGGGCTTCCTGCTCGGCTGGAAGCCTGCTTCTCCCACTCCCACTCCCCCTGCGTGTGTTCCCTCTCTCTCAAATAAATAAAATCTTTAAAAAAAAAAAAAAAGAATTCCACTCATTCCAGAGGCACCTGGGTGGCTAAGTTGGTTAAGCATCTGCCTTCCGCTCAGGTCATGATCCCATGGTCCTGGGGCTCCCTGCTCAGCAGAGAGCCTGCTTGTCCCTCTCCCTCTGCTGCTCCCCCTGCTTGTGCTCTCTCTCTCTCTGTGTGTCAAATAAATAAATAAAATCTTAAAAAAAAAAAAAGAATTCCATTCATTCCAAAGGATTTGTGAGCTGAGTCGATGTTGCTGGCGATATGATAGGAGAACTAGAGACAGTGCTCACTGCACACAATTAGCGCAAACAGTTCAACGAATCCCCATCAGATACCCCCCCCCCCCAGTCAAGTCCTCCTATGGCACCAGGGTCAACTAGGAAGGACCACTATTTCCCTGGACCCTATCCTTCTCTCTCAATATTCTCAGCCTCTGACTTTAGCTCCCTGCCTCCTGTAATCCTCAGCCTCTTTCCCTTTCTCATGCAGGGCAGCCCAGCTTTGCTGCAGCCCCTCCTATTACCAGTACCCATCACCCCACTTAGCCAAGTTACTAAGGATGCTCCGCTCCCGGTACCGGGATGCCTTCTCATTAGAAAGTAGCAAGGACTATGAATACCGATTAACCTCTTTCCTTTCACATAAGAATTGGCCTAAGTGATTATCAACAGTAGCCAAACTATGGAGAGAGCCCAAATCCATCAGCTGTTGAATGGATAAAGAAGATGTGCTATATAAATACACCGTGGAATGTCACTCAGCCATCAAAAAGAATGAATTCTTGCCATTTGCAACGACTCGGTTGGAGCTAGAGAGGCTAATGCTGAGTGAAATACATCAGTCAGAGAAAGACAAATACCACATGATCTCACTCACATGTGGAATTTAAGAAACAAAACAGATGAACATATGGGAAGGGGGAAGTGAAAAAAAAGGAGAGAGGGAAACTAGCCATAAGTGACTTAATGACAGAGAACAAACTGAGGGTTGATGGAGGGAGGTGGGTGGGGGATGGGCATTAAGGAGGGCACTTGACGTGATGAGCACTGGATGTTGTATGTAAGTGATGAATCACTGAATTCTACTCCTGAAACCAATATTGCTCTGGATGTTAACTACCTAAAATTTAAATCAAAAATAAATAATAAAATAGAATAAAAACCTCTTTGAAAAAAATGAAATGACTTAAGTGTACATAAAACTTAAAAGTTCATCTTTGGTGTTTTCAATGAAACCATATTGCTGAAAGAAAAATCCAAACAAGACACTTAGATGTCTTCTTTCAGACAAATGGCGGGGGCGGGGGGGAGGGGCAACAATAACCTTAAAGAGAATTTTGAGTAAAAAATTCCACCACACTAGTACAGCATTATTGTTACTGTTGTTGTTGTTACTGCGTTGCAATTTCCCTTAGATTTCCACAGGTTTTAAATCAATTCACCTATGGTCCGTTCCCTAAAAAGGATTCACCTACAATGTAACCCTGAGTTAAATCCACTGAGCATCTTACTCTTTCTTGCCATCTTTTTAGCATCTTATACTGATTAAATCATCAGCATTCCATAAATGATACTTTCATCCTTTAGGACATCCATCCATGTCTTGCTTGGCCCCATAACTTTGGTGACGGAATTCTAGTGAAGGAGCAAGACACGGGAGGTTTGACAGTTGATTATACTTAGTGTCTTGGGTACCATTGAAAAGTGTGTTAGGAATATTAAATTTTGAATAAAGGATTTTTTTTAAAGATTTTATTTATTTATTTGAGAGAGAGAATGAGAGAGAGAGAGAGCACATGAGAGGGGTGAGGGTCAGAGGGAGAAGCAGACTCCCTGCTGAGCAGGGAGCCCGATGCGGGACTCGATCCCAGGACTCCAGGATCATGACCTGAGCCGAAGGCAGTCGCTTAACCAACTGAGCCACCCAGGCGCCCTGAAGAAAGGATCTTTAACAAACAGGCTGACAAGTCCTTAAATTATTCAAAGGTAGATTAAAAAGGAACGAATTCCACACACAAGAATAAAAACAATCCCATAATCAAGGATGGTGCAAATGTTTAAAATACCTCTTCAAAATATGAAATTGTCAAAAGGACCCTTAGACTGTGGATAACAAATACTTAACACATCAAAAAATGATAAAATGATGGGGTGCCTGGGTGGCTCAGTTGGTTAGGCGACTGCCTGCGGCTCAGGTCATGATCCTGGAGTCCCGGGATCGAGTCCCGCATCGGGCTCCCTGCTCGGCGGGGAGTCTGCTTCTCCCTCTGACCCTCTTCCCTCTCATGCTCTCTCTCTCTCTCATTCTCTCTCTCTCAAATAAATAAATAAAAATCTTTAAAATAAAAAAAAATGATAAAATGAAAAAGAGGATGATAGCTGAATAGACACAAAACACCTAAAGGCAGAGGGGTGAATTTTCAGGGAACTGGTTATTAGACATAGCGATAATTAGGCAAAGTGGTTTTCAGAGATTTGGCCTGTTACCGTTTCAACCTAGTTGCAATCTGAATATTCATTTCATGTTCTATTTCCTCCTCATTTCACATTATAACTAAAGCATTTTCTTCTTTGTCGCCCTTCTTTATAAAGAATTAATTGCTAGTTCAATGACATTTTTTTTCCGGTTATAAAGGTACTATGTGTTCATTATAGAAAAGTCGAAAACTACATAAAAGCATAAAGGAGAAAACAAAAATCAACTACAATCCCCACCATCAGGAAATAACCATTGTTTGTTTTAAGGAGCATCATCCTGGTCTTCGCGGCGTTGGGGGGGGCGCTGATACGCGCGCAGTCACTATTTTTAATGCAGTTTGTGATTCTGTCATAAATTGTTGTGTAATTCTGTTAGTTACTTCCAATTAGTCGCTCACTTTTTTCACTTCTGCCTTTTGCTTCTACAGATAACACTATAATTTTCTGTTTTTGTTGAATTTTTCCTCCTGGAGGGGTGTGGGGGGAGGAATACTCCTAAGTGTTAGATTATAAGATCAAAGGTTCTTATTATGTAAAATTTCAACACTCCCCCCCCCCTCCCCGGAACCCCGATTGCTCAAAAAAGAAGATTGAGGGCCAAAGAGCAGAAAGGACTTGTCTGAGGTTATCCGGTCATTGAGTAGCTCAGGAGCCAGGTCTCCCAACTCCTGTGGTTCTGAACCCCTCCACCCTTTAGGATGGCAAGACATTCCAGATATGGAGACCCCACTGTTGTTGGAGGCCATTCCATTTGTTATTCTTCTCCCATTAAATTAAAGAGACTATAAAAGTTTTCTAATAACCAAATCCTTCAAAATGAACTGTCTGAAGGCTCTGAAGTCTCACCCTGGGGCAAGACATTTACTAGACTAAAATAAATCTCTGCAAAGCCCTTATAGGAGCCTTAAAACCCGATTCCGCGACAAAATGCTTGTTTTTATTATAAATTGAGTTTTTATTATCAGCACCAATGCAAACCGTGCTGCCGACACGGTAAGCATAAAGCATATGAGCCGTCATAAATATTCACACACCTTTGGCAGAAACAACTGTTACCTGGAGCAATGGTTCTGGCCAAATTCTGCTGGGCACTCCCGGAGGCACGGAGGATGGGAAATGTGAGGCTGTCCCCGCTCCCCGCACAGGAAAGGGCAGAGGCGGACAAAGATGGCTGAGAGGGTCTGGGTGGGGGTGGCTGCTCTGTGGGAAACACGAAAGGCCCGGACAGAGGGACCCTGTCTGTGCAGGGTACACAGGTGCGGCGCAGAATGAGAAGACAGGCCACCGGGCACCACAGTCCCATCCACCCCACTTCTGCTTTGTTTCCATCGCGATAAAATTCACCGTTTCACAGTGTCTCGTTCAATAGCATTTAGTACAATCACCATGTTGTGCAGCCATCGGCTCTACTTCCAAAACATTTCTGTCACCCAGAGGGAAACCCTGCAGCCACTAAGCAGTCACCCCCCGTGCCCCCATCCTCCCCTTACCCTGCCCTTGGCATCCACTAATCTGCTTCCTGTCTCTACCGACTTGCCCATGCTCAACATTTTGTATTCATGGAATCGTCCACTGTGTGACCTGTGTCCGACTTCATTCACTCAGCATCATGGCTTCAAGGTCCATCCATGTTGTAGCAGGTGTCAGAACCGGACTCCTCTTTATGGCTGAGTAATATTCCATTGTGTGGCTCTACCACATCTTGTTCATCCATTCACCAGTGGGTAGACATTTGGGTTGATTTTTACCTTTTGGCCATTGTGCATAGTACTGCAGTGAGTGAACATAGGTCCACATTTTGTTTCACTACCTTTTCCAACTCTTTTGAATCTATTCCCAGGAGGGCACTTGCTGGGTCACGTGGAGTTCTATGTTCAGCTTTGTGAGGAACCGCTCAACTATTTTCCACAGGGGCTGCACCATCTGACATTTCAACAGTCCGTGTACAAGGGTTCCAATTTCTCTACACGCCCGCCAACACTTGTCATGTTCCATTGTTAATTATAATTCTCACTCAGTCAAGTGTAAAGTCGGCTCTCCTGGTGGTTTTGCATTTCCTTAATAACTAATGATGTTGAGCACTTTTCAGGTGCTTGTTGGTCACTTGTAGACCTTCTATGGAGAGATGTCTCTTCAAGCCCTTTGCCCATTTTTTAATCGGGTCTCTTCGTTGTTGGGTTTTAAGAGTTCCTGATATACTCTAGATACACCTTCCTTATCAGATATATGATCTGTAAGTATTTTCTCCCATTCCACATGTTGTTTTCCCCCTTCTTGATAGTATCCTCTGATGCACAAAAGCTTTTAATTTTGATGAAGTTCCAACTTACCTATTTTTTTCTTTTGTTGCTTCTGCTTTTGATGTCATAGCTAAGATTCATCACCAAATCCAAGGTCATGAAGATTTACACCTATGTTGTCTTCTAAGAGAGGTATGGTTTTAGCTTTTACATTTAGGCCTTTGATCTAATTTTTCTATATGGCATGAGAAAGGGTCTAACTTGATTCTTTCACATTTTGCAACTAATTGTCCCAGCATCTTTTGTTGGAGAGACTCTTTTTTCCTTCTTTGCACATTCTTGGGATCCTTATCAAAATCAACTGACCACAGATGCATTGGTTTATTTCTGGACTCCCAATTCTATTCCATTGACTTACCTATGCATCTTTTTGCCAGCAACACACTGTTTAGATTCCTGGAGCTTCAAAATAAGCTTTGAAATTGGGAAATAGGAGTTCTCTGACTTTGTTCTTTTTCAAAACTGTTTCTGCTATTCAGGATCCCTTGCAATTGTATATGAATTTGAGGATCAACTTTTCCATTTTGCAAAAAAGGCCAGTGGGAATGTGACAGGGATTGCACTGAATCAGTAGATCATTTTAAGAAGTATTGACATCTTAACACTATTAAAATCTTCCAATCTGTGAACAAGGGATGTGTTTCTATTTATTTGGATCTTTTACATTTTCTCTCAGCAATGTTTTATAGTCTCCAGTGTGTAAGTTTTGCATCTCTTTGGTTAAGTTTACTTCCAAATATTTTATTCCTCTTGATGATATTTTAAATGGCATTGTTTTCTTAATTTTATTTTTAGGTTATTCACTGCTAGCATATAGAAACACAACTGATTTTTGCATGTTAATCTTGCATCCTATAACGTTGCTGAAGTCATTTATTAGCGCTAATAATTTTTTGTTGATTCTTTAAAATTTTCTCTAAGATCATGTCATCTGTGGGCAGAAAAAAATGTACTTCTTACTTTCTTTTTTTTAAGATTTTATTTATTTATTTGAGAGAGAGAGAGAATGAGAGATAGAGAGCACGAGAGGGAAGAGGGTCAGAGGGTCAGAGGGTCAGAGGGTCAGAGGGAGAAGCAGACTCCCTGCTGAGCAGGGAGCCCGATATGGGACTCGATCCCGGGACTCCAGGATCGTGACCTGAGCCAAAGGCAGTCGCTTAACCACCTGAGCCACCCAGGCGCCCTACTTCCTACTTTCTAATCTGGATGCTTCTTAAGTCATTTTAGAAATTGCCTCGGGGGCGCCTGGGTGGCTCAGTTGGTTAAGCGACTGCCTTCGGCTCAGGTCATGATCCTGGAGTCCCGGGATCGAGTCCCGCATCAGGCTCCCTGCTCAGCAGGGAGTCTGCTTCTCCCTCTGACCCTCTTCCCTCTCGTGCTCTCTCTCATTCTCTCTCTCTCTCAAATAAATAAATAAAATCTTTAAAAAAAAAAAAAAAAAGAAATTGCCTCGATGGCCCTAGCCATTAACTGTTGAATGTAAGTGGCAAGTGTGGGCATTCTCCTCCTGTTCCTAATCATAAGGGAAAGGCTTTCTGTCCTTCCCCCCACCAAGTGTGATGTTAGTTGTGGGTTTTTCACAAATGCTTTTTGTCACATTGAGGACATTCCCTCCTTTCCCCAGTTTGTTGCATGCTTTCATCCTGAACGCCCTAGTTCTTATTCACTCATTTCACAACACCTACTAGCTGTCGAGGTATCCTGTGATTTGTGCTGGGAAGTGCCTTCTCGTTCCCCACTCACACTGACATGGGGGAGATGAACACACAGACAATTATAATACAGAATGGTAGGTACATGAATAATAGAAAAATGGAAAGGCATCTACCCCTGTCTGAGTGAGAGCAGGGATGTCTCGGTTTGGGTCCCTGGAAAGCAGAGCGTGAAGCAAGGACTTGGGAGCAGGGAGCTTATTTGGGTGGCAATCCCAGGACACAGGAGTGAGGGCATGGGGGTATTAGACAAGGAAAGAAAGCCACTGAGGGTGTGGAATTGGGGTGCGTACATTGGGGTAACCAGGGCTCAATTCAAGGGGACGCTCTGAGAAACTGTTCAGAAAATGGCTCAGAATTGTCCTTCCACAGGATGGGAGAGTGGGGCCAAAAAGTCAGAGAGCCCTTGCAGGCCCTCGAGGTGGAGGCCTGGTCCGGCAGTGGGGGCAATGTCCTCAGGAAGTGCCCACCCTGGTTACAGCGGCAGGTGCAGGGAGTGAGGGGGGGGGCAGCAAGGTGGCATGAAGACCAATGGCATTTCCTATAAGGAGGCAGGGGAGCTCTCCAGAAGGAAAGATACGGTGGCATCAAGAAAACGGAGAGAAATGAGCTGGACAGAGTAGGCAGGGGAGATCATGCGGGACTCTGGACACTTTGTTCTGAGGGCACTTGGGGAACCACCAAGGAAGGAGTTTTAGCCTGGAAGGGCCGTGATGGGCCTGAAGCTTTTGACTGATGTCTCTGGTCGAGGCACAGAGAAAGGACAGAAGGGAGGTCAAAATGAAAGCGGAGGTAGCAGGTCGGAGGCTACCTCAGAGCTCCAGGCCCGAGATAACGGGCCTTACGGTGCCTGCGGCGGAGTGATCGATCCAGGAGGATTTGCCAGGGGCTCAGAGGGGCTGCTCCACAGCAGGGGCGGATGGACTGCACGGAGGAAGTGAGGTGGGGGAAGTCACGGGTATCACCCCAATTTTTGGCCTTGGCAGTAAGGTTTCCAAGGGTGTCGCTCATGAGGACAGAGAATCCAGAAGGAGAAGACCAACACGATGAAGTCCGCTTGGGACAAGCAGATGTGGAGATACCTGGGGGAAGCTGCAAGGGGGGAGGGAGGTCCCCACAAGACAGCTCCAGCCTCATCTCGCCGCGCCTTAGAGCCGAGCTGGTGTGCTCTCCCTCTCAGTAAGGAAGCAAGAAATCTTTGTGGCTTGAATAAATGAGCCACTGACCGCTGGCCCTCAAAGCTACCTTGCTCACTTTGTTCTCTTCCCTTCGTTTCTTTCTTCCCCTTACCTGTTTATCTGGCCCGTTCCATTAAGAGCCACCTGCTCCATGAGCCGCCACCTCTGTGGCCAGGAACCCCGAGGAGCCCTGGGGTTCGGGGGTGTGACACACACGGGGCTGCTTCATCGGCAGGCAGCCGCTGGGGTGCAGAACGGATTCACGCGCTCCTCTGGCCTAGACATAGCAATGATGGAGGGCCTCCAGAGCAAGGCCCAGGCTGTAAGGAAACCTCTGCGGAAAAGGCCAGACACGGTCAGCTGATGGGGGAGCAGGGAGCCCTCTGGCTGGGACCGTTCCCTGTCTGCCCGCCCAAGCATAAGCCTCAGTGATGGCAGCCCCGAAGCCAAGAGGCCCTGCCAAGGCGGCTGGAATGGAGCAGTTGCCTGTGATGTGGGTCAGTGTGTCACACGCAGAAGCCAGGAGGGAGCCAAGAAGGACGAAGCAGGCGTCCCTGCTCTCGGGGCCCAGGAGCAAGCCGCGACAGGGGGCAGGAATGGCAGCGCAGAGACCCTGCCAGGTTCCCAGGCCTAATGCATGCCTTCTGCGCCAGTCGGCTCCCTTTCCCCACGGTAGCCGTACACTTGGCACTGAAGTGCCACATCCCTGCCTTTGCTTCTGCAGAACGATCACCATGACGCATTTCCCCGTTCTCTCTGCCCATCCCCAGCCGCCTCCTCGCTCACAGCCTGAGTCAAGGAGATGTTCAGTGCTTAGCTTCCTTTGATTCAGGGTCACTTCCCCCAGGGAGCACTCCCTGCCCCTTCCTGCCCCTCCCAACCTCCCCTCCTGGGGGCACCTGTAGTCCTGAGGTAGCCAGTAGTGAATTGAGACTAAAAGGCCAGACTCTGGGTTCAGACTCTGGTTCCAGCACTTAAGAGCAGTGAGCGTCTCAGCAAATGACTTACCGTCTCTGCGCCTTGGCTTTCTCACCCCTTAGCGGGTGTTAACAGTAGTTTCTACGCCACAGAGCTGTTGGGGGCGGAAGTGGGCAATGCCTGTGAAGTGTTAGCACAGGGCCTGACAAGGGGAAGGCTTAGCAGCCACTGTCACTTGGGAAGTCCCCATTGCCTGGACTCTTCTCTGATGTGCGTGTGGGTATGAATGTGTGCGCGCACGTGTGTGTGTGTGCGCGTGCGCACGCGCGTGCCTGTGTGGCAGAGCTTCTCTCTCCAACAGCAGTGGGCTGGGGAAATTCAAACACTCTGTGCTTCCAATGCAGTTGATAAATAAAATAATCCTGCGTGTTGCTTTTGATGAAGGTCGAGTGACAGCAGAGAGAACCGGACATCTGAGAGGGGCTCACTCCCCAACCGGCCTGAGAAGGAGCCGGGCTTGCAGACCCCTCGGCCCACCCTATCATGTGCCCCACGCACCCAAGTCAGGGGATCTCAGGAGGTTTACCAGCTCATCCTCTCCCTTTGCTTCCCCTAGTCAAATTATTCAGCATGCAGCATGAAGCTCCCCAAGGGCAGGGACTGGGTCCTACACACCCCCACGGCGCCCCCTGCAGGAACTGGAAGGAAGCGGCCATGTGTTAAGCACTTAACCGCTCGACAGGGGCCATCCCAAGGATTTTAGATACATGCTCTCTAATGCTCACAGGGGTCTCTTGACACGATGTTATTCCCTCCTCTTGAGAGAAGAGCAATCTGAGACTCGTGAGGTTAAACAACCATCCTAATACCATCATGGCACCAGGGGTGGCAGGATGGAGTCCCCACCCAAAGCTGTGGCACCTGTGGCAGTGCCAGGCACACAGTAGGCGCTCATATGTACTTGCCAGGGGAGGGGTGGGCTCCTCCAGCAGTCCTCTTTGAACTGCCCGTTGCCCCATCCTAACAGTAGCTGGGAAACTCTTAAAAACACGTTATTTAGGGATGCCTGGGTGGCTCAGTCCGTTAAGCATCTGCCTTCAGCTCAGGTCATGACCCCAGGGTCCTGGGATCGAGTCCTGCATCGGGCTCCTTGCTCAGTGAGAAGAGCCTGCTTCTTCTGCCTGCCATTCCCCCTGCTTGTGCTCTCTCTCTGACAAATAAATAAATATATTTTTTTAAAACCACATTATCTGATAGAGTCTTTAGAAGGTGCTCCTTTGGACACAGATCTTGGGCCTGCAGAGGAATTCCCGTAGGGTACCAGCGGGCCCAGCAGGAAAGAACTCACTGCAGATACCTTACATGTGGACTCTGCGAGACCGACCTGCTGCCTCACTGGGCACCACAACCAGCTACTCTGCGTGGAGAGATGAGCCTGTCCCCCCCTGGGACAGACAGAGGGAAGGCAACAAGTATTGAAATGAGGTTATAGGGACTGTCCCCTCATTTCCAATCCCCTATTGGTTTCCTCTTTTTTAGACACTATATGTCCCTTAACCCTTCACCCCCCAATCCAACCACTGAGAGTGTAAACCCCCACATGATAATCTCTGTTACAGGTAAACTCATGGGTCTAAGTGATGAAAACCTTGGACTAACTGAGAGCCTGTCAGGCTTGGATTTGAATCTACCTGCCAGCTCTGTGAGCTTTAACAAGTTATCCCACTGGTCTGAGCCTCAGTTTCTTCATCTGTAAAATGGGGAAAATGGAGCCCATTTACACGGTTCTGTGAGGGATAAAATGAGATATTGTCTGCAGAGTGGAAGTGGCAGTGCATCGCCCAACCTCCTCCTTCCAGTTGGGGGCTGCCAGCAGGGGGTACTGAGGCCTCCGTTGCACTGAGGCTCAGCTTCTCTGTTTTGTGCTATTTTCTTTCTTTCCTTTTTTTTTTTTTAAGATTTTATTTATTTATTTTACAAAGAGTGAGAGCACACGCAGGGGGAGCAGTAGAAGGAGAGGGAGAAGCAGGCTCCCCGCCGAGCAGGGAGCCCGATGCGGGGCTCGATCCCAGGACCCTAGAATCATGATCTGAGCCGAAGGCAGGCGCCCAACCAACTGAGCCACCCAGGCGCCCCTGCTTCGTGCTATTTTCCTCACTCCCCCAAGGCTCTGTTTCTGAGAGCACTCCCCATAAACCATCTGCATGCGCCTCTCCTGCTCAGGATCTGTTTCCCAGCGTGATGGTTAATCTTATGTGTCGACTTGGCCGCGGCACCTAGGTAGTTGGTCAAACACCAGTGTCTGGATATATTCATTATGGTATCTTTTAGATGAGATTAATATTTAAATTGGTTGACTGTGAGGTAAGCAAATTACCCTCCATAATGGGGGGTGGGCCTAATAAAATCAGTGGAAAGCTTTAAGAGAAAACAGACTGAGATTCCAGGAAAAGGGTATTCTGCCCCCAGACTGTCTTCAGACTTGAGCTCTAGCATTAGATCTTCCTTGGGGTAGCCTTTGACCTGCCCTGCAAATTTTGGATGTGCCACCCTCCATAACCTGGTGAGCCAATTCCTTAAAATAAATGTCTATACCTCTATATATCGTGCATGCACACACACGCACACACACACAGCCTACTGGCTCTGTTTCCCTGGAGAACCCTAATACACCTTGGAACCCACCCTGAGACTTACAAAGCGCCTGTGGGAAGCACTCCCCAGATGGTCATTTATATTAATTCACTGAAGAGTTAAGGGGGGGGGGTCTCTGTACCTTTGTGGGACTCTGTCTTCTCAAGTGTAAGTGGGGACCCCATCTTCACAGTCTCTATCAGCTCCCACACCCTGTGGATCCATGTAGATGTTCCCAGCTAGGCTGATATGGGATGCTTGAATAAGACCCAAGATCCCTAACTCAGGCTCCCTGCAAGGAGATGAACTTTGAGGGAAGACTTTATATCTGGAGACTCTAACTCATGTTTTCCTTTGATTTACTTTCTGGTACTGTATTTTGACATTAGCCTGTGTTAAATAAGAATGGTTTATGACAAACTAAATTTTTTCTCCCAGCAAGTACAGTGTGGTGAGTAGCCGCGTTCCCGCCTGGGTAACATCTGAGCACCATCATTGGGTTTTTGTGTCTATAATAGTTTCCTATAAATAGATGTTAAAAAAGACATACCCTAAGTCTTACTCTGCAGTTATGATTATGAACATCTGTTCATGTTTACAGAGGACCCAGATTAAGTTAGAAAATGTCAGAGCAAAGAATGTACAAGAAAACACCCACACCCTTCAGCTTTTGCTTTCATCCACAAATGTGTTGGGACACTCAGAGCACAGTCCTCCTCACGGGGTGAGTTCACGATTGTGAAAGCACGAAACCCACTTGCCAAATGTGCCCATTACATCAGCGGTCCTCGATGCAGGATCTGTCCAGGAGAAGGCGGCTCAGTTTGAAAGGCTGGACCTTCACCAGAACTTCGGTGTGTCTGGATGCACAAACCTGGCCTAGGAGCACACTCCGACGTCTTCAACCTCCCCAAGCAAAAGAGGCCAGGCTCTGGGGGAGCCTGCACCCCAGAAACGGCTGAGCTGGCTTGGGGCTTGGAAGAAAATTTTAGCCTCTGTCAAATGATGTCATCTGGTCCGGCAGCTCTGACGCATGTTAATAATATTTTGAGGCTCATCTTGACATGCTTGATCGGCTTCTGGCAGAGGTTTCCCTTTCTATTTATTGATTTGATTAATTTTTATTTTGTCAAGAGGAAAGGAAAGCTGACTCTCAGAACAATTTGGCCTGAAAGCTAGTTCAGGCTGCCTGGGTTTTCCTGGTGTCTGATGCACAGCCTGTGAACCGAGGTGTGTCTTGGGAGGCCCGTGGGAGTGTATGTATTTGTCAGAAACAAGCCCTTCTCTGAAGATGTTTCTATTGTACGACCATGAGACCGAGCACAGCATGTCCTTATCTGTGTTAACCTCTTTTATCTCAGGAGTTACGCCCCTTTCTCATTTTGTTTGTGTCCTTTCTTCCTTTGATTAGATTGCCAGAGTTTGTATACTTAATCAGTCTTTTTAAAGAGCTAGCTCTCGGTTTTATTTATCAATTCCAAAGGCTTTGTTGTTGTTATTCTCTAATTTTCTTAACGTTCGTCTTCGTTATTCTATTATTCTTACTATTTTCCTTTGGGTTGTTTCTGTTCCTTTTCTAGTGAGTAAAGTTGGCCGGTTTTCTTTTTTTTGATAATAACATTGTTTAAAGTTGTGAATCTCCCTATAAATACCCTATAAATATCTGCATCCTGCAAAATCATCTCTTTATTATTTTCATTGGTCTAGATATGCTTTTATAGACACATGAGATATTTTAGAGGAAAAATCATGATAAGCAACAAAACAATCAAACAAAAAAGGAAAAACCTGAAATCACCAGAACTCTCATTTCCTAGAGAGATATGTTGGTATTTTAGTACACATTTTCGAGGTTTTTAAAAAATCTTTACAAAATGGCGTCACCCTTAACACCATTTTGCAATATGCTTAATTTATCTAAGTAATAAAATTAGAACATCTTTCTTTGTCATTATACTAGATTTACACTATCGATTTTAATAGCAGGCAAGGATTTATTCCATGGTGTAGATATTCCATAATGTACATTACCAGTGGCCTATTATTAGATATTTAGACTGTTTTCACTTATTTTGTCGTCATAAAACACACACACACACGCTGCACTCTATATTCTTGTTATGGATATTTGCAGACCTCTGTGATTATTTCCTCCAGATAAGGGAGTAGTGACAGACTCGCAGGCTCAAGGGGCAAGTATGGCTTAAACTTTTTTTTTTTTAAGATTTTATTTTTATTTATTCATGAGAGACAGAGAGAGAGAGAGAGAGAGAGAGAGGCAGAGGGAGAAGCAGGCTCCCAAGGAGCAGGGAGCCCGATGCGGGACTCGATCCCAGGACTCTGGGATCATGACCTGAGCCGAAGGCAGACGCTTAACCATCTGAGCCACCTAGGCGCCCCTGGCTTAAACTTTTTGAGGCTTCATCTTTCATTTTTCCCCAGAACAGCTGTATGTTTCATTTTGGAGTACTGGTGTGGGGGGGAAATGGTGATTTTCTTCTGAATTTATTTTATTATTAGATTTTTTATTATTTATTAGCAAATTATGAATTTTTTATACATTTATTGGCCCCTGTCTTTTTTGGGCTGCCCTTTCCTATTCCTGACCCTTTCTTCTTTATTCTGATGAATCTGCAAAGGCTTTTTGCTCTTTGTCATATTTATTATAAATATTTTAGCCATTGTATTGTTACACATTCAGATTCATTTAGGTATTCCTGCCCTACGGAATTTTTAAAGGTTCTACTCAGTTAAGTGTATCAGACTTTTTCCTTTCACAGTTTTCATCTTTGCACCTGTTTCGAAAGATCTCACATAGTGAAGATCACATTATTACTCATTTGTTATGATTTACTTGTTTACATTTAAATGTTCTAAGCACGTGGGATTGATTTTAGTGTGATACAGAAGCCGATTTTAGTTTTTCCTGGAAGCCAGTTGGTCTCAGTTGTGCCCCATCCTTTCCCTGAGGAAATGCCCTTGTATAAAAAAATCTATACAGATACACACAAAATCACACCCTTATATCTTTCAATTTTTGCAACATTGTCCCTTATTCTCAGAACCAGCTGCAGGTCACCGTAGGGGCAGGAAGGGCTAGCCCTGGACCCATTTTGCCAACACTCGAGCCTCGCCCCCTCACAAACGCACAGACCTGAGCAAGTCACTTAAACTAACTGAACTTTGGTTTCCTCAAGGGTGGTTGTGAGGATTAAGGAAGAGAATGCGGAGAGAGTTCCTGGCTTGGCACCTGGCACTTTCCAGGATTCGATAACATGGACGTGACCTACTGTTGACGCAGACATACCAGCGGAACCCAGGGGTCAGCCGAGTACCCTCTCGCCCCTCCGGGTAAACTTGGCTTCATCCCCCAGAGCGGGTGGGAAGAGGGAGCTGTGCAAACCCAGAGCCCACTCAAGATTCCAGCACGTGCCAGGGCATCCCTGCTGATCGTGACGACTCATCCCAGTTGCGAAGGTCTATCCCTCCTTAGCGCTCCAGCCCCCGCCCCATTAGATCTCCCTCCACAGCACTGATGACCACAGACTTTCCTAAGTCCAGGAAGTGGGGGGAACAGAGGAGGCACTCATAAAGACGGGCATATAAAGTGGAGGAGCGCCCCCCTGACTCGGACTGCTGGTCAGGCTCCCACCGTGGGTGTCCCTTGCCTACCTACCTCTCTGCATAACCTCCCCTCTCCCACCCTTCCCCCCCCACTCCTTTCTCAACCCCCAGAATCAAAACCACAACTGCTTCTCATGCCTCCAGCATTGCAGCGCCCGCATCTCTGACACCCCGGCTCCTGACAAGCCCACACCCACGGGCTCTCCTCCTCCCCAAGTGGACCTCACAGGGCGTGTGCCCAAGCGAGACGGTGCCTTCCCTAAGAGGGGTTCGTGCCAGGTGCGAGGATGCTGGAATGGTCTTCATCTTGTTATATTTCTACGACTACCACTGCTAATAATAATGACAGCATCCACAGTTATTCAATGCTTGCTGTAAGCCAGGCGCATGCTCTGCATTATGTCTTTCAGACTTCACAACAATTCTACAAGGCAGCCATTGGGGGGGAATGTTATGGGGGGAACGTGATTGGGGTTCAGAGAACACGAGACTAGACAGGGCCACAGGGAAGTATTGGTGGGGGCTCTGTGCGTACAGGTGCCTGACTCCAAAACCTGGGCTCTCTCTTAGACCCTGAGCAGACCTGCCTTTTTAAAGTTCTTGATAAATACTTCTAACTTGTCCATCTGGAAGTTTCTACCAGCCTGCTGGTTTCAGGCAGGGGAATGACAGGATCCAGTGTGCATGAAAAAAGATCCTTTTGGCTATAGTCAAGAGGGCAGAGGGATCACCTTGCCCATCATTGTGCCTGGCCCAGGACTCTACATGGCATGGATGCGGGCCGCATATTTTAAACAGCATTGTTTATCTTCTGCCCTGAGTTTGCCTCTCTATAAAATAGGGTTTGGGGTCTCTGCTTTCATACCACTACGTCTGGATGGTGACATAAAGCTAAATGCAAATCCTAAGTAACAGCCATAGGAGAAAGTTAGTCAGGAATCCTTATACCCACTTTATAACTGGAGGGACGGTGAGGTACAGAGAGGTTAGGTGACCAGGAAGTTCCGCACAGCAGGTTTCTGGCAGAGCCGAGATAAAATTCCAGACCTCTCAACACCAGGACTGGTGACACCTGCTGAGCCACACTGCTTCCAGCTACCTGTTCTCACAGCCCCTTAGGGACCCCCAGGCTCTGCTTCCAAGAATAGCTCCCATGTCTTCTTTCTGCCAGGAGTGCTGATCTTGCTTCTTTTGGTTACACTGTGTCTCTGCTCAGGTCTGTGTTTTGCGGGCGCTGAATTGCCCAGACCCTCCCAACCCTTACATGGTCAGGACCTGGGCTGGTTACTATATCCTCAAGACCACTCTGTGAGAGGGAAATTAACATCCCTTGCATTGGGGCTGCCCTACCCACAGCCAAGCCTCACCTCCCACAACCCCTGCTGGGAAATAGAGCTGGGTGCTCCTTTGTGCAGGACCAGCTCTGATTGGTCCAGGGAGCCACTTGGCCCACAGAGGGCCCACTCACAGACTGGCCACCTATGACACAGTGGACCCTGCAGTTCCCTGCACACATCAATGCATGCATACATGCATTCTCCCATTTTTCCTGTTGACATTCTACCTGCCCCTCAGAACCCATTACAACTACCCTCCTCCAGGAAGTCCTCCCTGATTTCCCTACACACAGTTCTCTCTCCATCTTCATCCCACAGCTTCCTCCCCTACCCTGAGTGGTGGGTCATCTCTGCCTTTGACTGGCTCGCGAGCAATGACAGGACAGGACCTGGGCTATATTCATGTCTGAGAAGCCAGCATCTGGAGCTCTGCAGGTTACAGACTACCCTCAAGTCCATTCTCTGTCTCTAACACTGCCCAAGAGCAAGCAGGGCAGAGACCCATCCCATTTCACAGACGAGGGAAGTAAGCCTGCAGGAGGGGTGGTGCCAGCCAGGCCCAGGCCACACTGGCCTTATTAAAAAGTTCTGTTTCCTGGACTTGACTTTGCAATGCAGATTTCATGCAAACACTGGGCAGTGAGTGATTCCAAATAAATATGTACAGGTTTGTCAAGTGTTGCAATGAGCCCGCAGATCCCTGCATAAAGAGACCTCATGAACGCCAATGAAGTCACACTTCCCACACCCAGAGCCCCTGCCTGCCGGCGCCAGGGCTGTCCCTCCCAGGGTGAGTTCCCGCTGAATATATTCACATGCAGCAGGCCAGGTGCCATTGGCTCGCGCCCCTAGGCAGGGGCTAGTTGGATGCCCCACATCACCACTAAGCCAGCTGAGGAAGAGGGGTGAGGGATATTCCCCGGTCTTGGAATAAGTTTGAAGCAGGCACTTTCTCACTCACTGGGGAGACCTGGAATTGGGGTTTGAGCAGGTTGCAACTGGGCCCTAACCCTAGTCTTTTGCTCTCTCTGTGAATCAGTCAGGATGGTGGGTCGTGCAGTAACAATTCCCAAATCTCTGTCGCTGACACTACAAACATTTATTTCTTGCTCCTGAAAATCCACCGTGGTCCCGGCCAGCAAAGGGACACTGCGTGTGATACAGCCAGCTTCGATCTCCCAGCCCGCTCCCCGTCAGCGTGAGGGCCCCTCCGCAATTGCTGTGGCAGAGGAGGGAGAAGCCGGAGAACTCAGGGAACTGCCCTGGGATTACAGCGGCCTGAAACCGCCACGCAGCACTCCCACCCATGCTGGGTACGCCAGAAATAGTTACGTGGTCCCGACACCGGCCAGAGAGCTGGAGAGTTTCCTGTATGCCAAAGGGAAAAGGGCATCTGGACATTCATAATGTCCATTATATGCTTTCCAGGGACCCAAACATTGTGGGTCTTTCCATTTCCCCTCCATTCTTAAAGGTACTCATCTCGGGGCAGGGGGGCACCGGGGTGGCTCAGTCGGTTAAGCATCTGCCTTCAGCTCAGGTCATGATCTCAGGGTCCTGGGATGGAGCCCTGTGTTGGGATCCCTGCTCAGCGGGGAGCCTGTTTCTCCCTCTCCCCCTCTTCCCCACCCATGTGAGCTCTCCCTCCCTAATAAATAAATAAAATCTTAAAAAAAAAAAAGATACTCATTTGGGGACATGCATTAGGCAGCCCCTGGTACGCTAATGCTGTGTAACAAACCATTCTATTTTTTTTTTAAGATTTTATTTATTTATTTGACAGAGAGAGACACAGCGAGAGAGGGAACACAAGCAGGGGGAATGCGAGAGGGAGAAGCAGGCTTCCCGCGGAGCGGGGAGCCTGATGCGGGGCTCGATCCCGGGACTCCGGGATCATGACCTGAGCCGAAGGCGGTCGCTTAACCAACTGAGCCACCCAGGCGCCCTGTAACAAACCATTCTAAAATGCAGTGGTTTATAACAATAAGCATTTCCTTCTCTTGTTCACGAGTCTGCAGAATGACTGCAATGGCTGTGCCCCAGGTTCCAGGCTGGCCTGGCTTAGCTGCAGGCACTGAGTTGGATTCAATCTGTTCCTTGGATCAGCAGCTGCTATGGGTGTATTCTTATCTTGGGGCATATCAGAGCACAAGAGGCCAGACCATGCAGCATCTTTAAGGCCTCTGCACACACCACATCTGCTAAGAGTCCACTGGCCAAACCCAAAGTCAGGGATGGGGAGGGACCCACCATGAAACCATGGCCAGCATGAGGATGGATAATTCTCTTAAGGGGAAAAGCAAAGATTTGGGGACAATGATCCAATCACCAGGAAAGCTCTTTGGGGAAACCATGGTGGTTTGGATCCCAGCTCTACCCTGACCAAGCCTCTCTATCCCTTGTGCTCCAGCAGCCACTTCTATCAACGGGGCTAATACCTTTCTCTCAGATTTCCAGTGTGACGCAATCATCACGAATAACACCACATGTCAAGCACCAGGGGAAACGTTTTGTCCACCAATAGCTCTTTAGCCCTTGAGGGTACCCTTCCTTCCCCCCATCACTCACACATTTGTGTGGATTAGTGTGTGGAGTGGATCCCAACCGGAAAATAGATTTGAGCCCTGGGAGCCCAGGGATCCACCAGAGCAGA
Source organism: Zalophus californianus (assembly GCF_009762305.2). NCBI lineage: Eukaryota > Metazoa > Chordata > Mammalia > Carnivora > Otariidae > Zalophus > Zalophus californianus. The sequence continues at coordinate 20,290,756 of NC_045607.1, forward strand.
GGGAAGGGTGCTGAAAGGAAAGCAAGAAAGATCTGAAGGTCAAAGTCTCCGACTTCACAGATCCTCGACTGCTGCCCCAACAGGATTCGGAAGCGCTGAGGGCTCAAGGCTGCGGCACTGCCATACAGGTCCCTTCCCACTCTTGCTCAGGCACTCTGTCCTTCAACAAGTGTTGATTGAATGCCAGCCCTTCCCTAGGCTCTAATGATGGGGAAACTGAGGCACAGAGAGATTTTTTTTTTTTCCACCCCCCTGTTCTTACTAAATGTACAGTGTGTATTAGTCAGGGTTCTCCAGAGAAATAGAACCAGTGGGAGATATAAATATGCAGAGACAGAGAGAGAGATTTATCATAAGGAATTGGCTCAAGTGATTATATGGAAACTGAGAAGGCCCAAGATCTGTAATCAGCAAGCTGGAGACTCAGGAGAGCCAAGGGTATAAGTTTCACTGCCAAGCAAGCAGGCTCAAAACCTAAGAAAAATCAATATTTTATTTCAAGACCAAAAGCAAAGAAGGGGGGAAAAAGCCCATGTCCCAGCTCAATCAGTCAGGCGCAAAGAGTTCCCTTTTACTTGAGGAGGATCAGCCTTCTCTATTCATCCCTTCAACAGATTAGATGAGGCCCACCCACATTAGGGAGGCCAATCCGCTCTACTCGGTCTACCAATGCAGATGTTATACTCATCCCCAAACGCTCTCAAAGATACACCGAAATAATGTTTGACCAAATATCTGGGCTCCCCGTGGCCGGTTAGGTGGACACCTAAAATGAACCATACACAGGCTCACAAGGAAGAAAGAAACTGAGGGAGAAAATACAAGCGGGACAAGGATAAGAGAGAAGAGCCAGGCTCCGTGAGAACTCGCAGTGGGGGGTGCTTGCCTGGCATGAGAACACTTTGTGCTTGAATGATGGAAGGAGAAGCAGAAGACGCTCAGTTTCCAGCATCCGGGATCAGGTGAAGGGGGCATTGTTGGAGCTAGAGAACTTTCTCTCAGCCCACGAATTATGCAGGGATGATCACGGCCATCAGTCTCTCCATGGTGCTTGGAGGGGAACGCAGTAATATTAAGATTTCCCACCGAAATCAAAATTCTTACAGGTCGAAAAACTTGACTTAATGTGGTTGATCTGTGAGAGGATTATCAAGATTCAGCGGCAATATTGGTCACCTCAAGGTGAGAGTAAGGTCTTGCTAGCCCTTGGCTTTTTTTTTTTTTTAAGACCATCGGGTTTCTTTTTATGATTTATTTATTTATTTAACAGAGAGAGAGAGAGAGAGAGAGAGAGTGAACACGAGCAGGGGGAGTGGCAGGCAGAGGGAGAGGGAGAAGCAGACCCTCTGCTGAGCAGGGACCATGAGGCGGGGCTCAGTCCCAGGGTCCCAGGATCATGACCTGAGCCAAAGGCAGCCACTTAACCAACTGAGCCACCGAGGTGCCCCCTTTCTAGTTCTTTTTTAAAAAAAATAATTCATTTCATACTCACAACAATTCTCCAAAGGAGGGATTATTATTTCCATTCCTTTTTTTTCAGAGAAGACACTGAGGGGTTAAATAACCAGCCCAACTTCCCACAGCCAGGCAGCCCCGCCTCAGGGTTTATGCTCCAACACCAGACCAATGTCTCACCTGGTTTTGTCCACCCGGAATTTCAGTGTCTGTTTCTCAACAGCTGGATGACCTGTGTCCTCCCGAGGATCCCCTCCAGGGGGACCTTCTGAACCAGACTGGGTTAATGGTGACTGCGACAATCCACATTCACTTGGCTACCCATTCCCTCATGTGAACAGCCCACTGCTGGACACCTACACATGGGAGGGAGGTACCTGCCTTCAAAGACTCCCCAGATTCCTGACATTCCACACCTCCACCTTCCTTCCTTTGGCTAAAGGACTTAAGGCCACTTTAACTAGAGAGTCGTGCAGTTAGGCAAGTCTAACTAGCTGCCACAAGAGGACCCCAAATCACAGGCTCAGCCATGGCTCTACTTTGCATCTGAGCACCTGCTGCAGTTCTTCTGGAACAAGAATGGGCTCGAGGTCCTCTTGGTTAAGGGTAAACCAATATTTGCTCTTGATTTTGAAAAAGGGAGGGGATCCAATCTGCCGGTCCCAGCTGTGCCTGGCAGAGGTTAGGAGAAGGTGACTTTTCCATTAAAAGCCCAGCTCATGTTTTATGTATTTCTAAAGAGCCACAATTTGAACTGAATTCCTCCTCCTTTTAAGAAAAGAACCCCAAAGTTAGTATTTAAAATGTCACATGCAGCCAGCGGCCTCAGTGGGTCACGGAGGGCTGGACGATTTATACTGGGAAGTAATGAAATTGATGCCGAATGACTTCAAGACCCCGACAGTTGCCCAAAAGGTCGGGAAGAGAACACTTGAAACCAAACCATGAATAAATCTTAGGAAAGCTGAGAACAGAGCTTTCAAGAAAGGAAGCTGGTAAATAGGCTGAATTTTAACTTTTTTTTTTAAAGATTTTATTTATTTATTTGAGAGACAGAGAATGAGAGAGAGACAGCACACGAGAGGGGGGAGGGTCAGAGGGAGAAGCAGACTCCCCGCCGAGCAGGGAGCCCGACGCGGGACTCGATCCCGGGACTCCAGGATCATGACCTGAGCCGAAGGCAGTCGCTTAACCGACTGAGCCACCCGGGCGCCCTGAATTTTAACTTTGAATCCACATTATGAGGGTTAGTGAAAGGCAGTGGCCCTTAGGCTGGCAGTGAATTTTGGAGGGTCCTTGTGCGCCTGAAGTCGGCCCCTCACCAAGGTCAGCTCACCTGGAGCGGTGTCCTTGTTTGCCAACAAGACCACTGAGACCCTGGGGCCACAGAGGCAGCAAGAGGCAAAGCTGGAGTCTGAACCCGAGTCTGCCTGGGTTCATGCACACGAGGGACTTGGAACAGGGCTGGGTGCTCGGGAGGCACTAGGTCCATGTGGCTATTACTATTGCTGGTATTTATGACTATCAGTTATTACTTCAAAGCCTAACGCCATAAGCTTTCAGGCCTTGGGGGTCTCATGGTGTGATCCCTTCAGAAAAAAAAGAAAACTCTTCCAAAAGCGACCTCAGTGCTCTGGAAACTCAGAGCGTGTGTTGTCATGAGTGTAACGTGGCAGAGAAGCTGTTAACGATCACTGACGCATCCCCCTACCCATGGCTGCCCCCAAACAACAGCAGGGAGTCACAGCTTCCGATTGCCCCCTCCTATCTTGCAATTGCTTTATTTACCAACACGTACGCACACCTCCCCATATGGGTACCCAGAGCGGGCGCCCCTGGGCCCCCAGCCACAGCAGGCTGCAAGGTTGAAGGTTCCGGCAGCCCTGGGGCCAGGAAAGACGCCCGCCCTGTGCTGTGATGGATTTTGTGCGGCTTATCATCTCTCCCCATAACCAAACCTAATTATTACCATCCTTCAAATTAATTCCCTCTGAGATGGAGCAATTTGGCCATGAAGTTTGAACGGGTCTGTGAACCAACTCCATGCTCACACACACATTGGGGCGTGGAGGGCAGGGCCACTCCGTTTTGTTGTGTTCTGGTCTGTTCTGTTTTGTGTAAGCATTTACACCCCTAGAGCAACTCTTCTGCGGTTTCTGGCTGCACAAATCCTCCATTTCAGCCCTGCTCAGCCCACCCCGCCTCCCCCAGCCTTTCACTTCCCCGTGGAATCCCTGTCCTCCCTCGAAGCCTGTTGCTCCCAACCTGGGCTGCACGGGTGAACCACCAGGGAGCTTTTGAAAACTCCTGAGGCCTGAGCAGAGCAGAGCTCCAGCCTGATTAAACCAGTGCTCTGGGGACAGGGTCCGGGCATCCGGGGTTCGGAAGCTCTGCACGTGACCCCAATGTGTGACCAGCGGGGAAACACCCAATTCTAAACCAGCCCTTAACGCTTCTGTTCTGCACGCGACCTCTAATTTCACCTGCTTCCACCCTAACATACACACACACCCCACAATTATTTTTCTTTATAATAAAAATGTTCCTTCTATTTGTTCATTTTGGAGGAGGTAATAGAGGCAACGGTGTAAGAGTACAAAAGAGTATGGGAAAAAGTCTTCCTCCCACCTGGTCGGCCCCCACCCCCGCCACCGCCGCCCTGCTCGCCACCCCAGAGGGAAAGGCTCTCTGAGGGCACCGTGACTGAGGGAATGGCAGAGTCTTTGGTCACAGAGGCCTGGGTTTGAGTCCTCCTTCTGCCATTGACCTTGGATTGGTCATTTCAATTCTCCGATCCTGTTTCCCATCTGTCAAGGGAAGTCAACAACCCCTGCCTCTGGAAGATGGGAAGGAGGGTTAAGGAGGGTTAAGGAGGTGTTTGAGGTCTCTGTTGCAATCATCTTAGCAAATAATCCCAGCACTTAAGAAAAACAAGCGTTCTCTTTGCTCATGGTTCTATGGGCCTGGAATTCAGGCCTGGGTGGTCCCGGTCCCTGAGGTGTTCCCTGGGATTATTCTCCTGGCTGGTGGCTGGGCTGGACTAAGAAGATCCAAGACAGGTTCCCCTCTCCTGACTGACACACTGGGGCCCCTCGACATGGCCCCTCCCCTGGTGACCAGCTTGGGCTTCCCCACAGCATGGTGTCTGGGGGTCGGACGCAGATGGCCCTCAACAAGCACGTATAGCAGGAAAGTGGATATGCTGCTAATCTCTTAAGAGTATCAAAACTCACATGGCCCACCCAGATTCAAGGGGAGGAGAAATCCACACCAAGTCTCGACAGGAAAGTGGTACAGTCACACCACAAAAGAGCACGCGGGACGGGATATCGTCGCAGTATCTTTGGAAACACGATGCACCTCAGGAGGAGTGAATGCAGAGTGCCCAGCACGTGGCAGGTGCCCAACCAATGTTAGTTCCCATTTTTCTTAGCACACAGCTCTTCAGCCTTTTACACTTCATTGTTTAGATAGGTCCTTTCTGTTCCATCCCCAGTGCCTGGCCAAGAGCCTGGCACAGAGTAGGCGTCCAGTGAATGTTTCTAGGACATCTCAGAGGTGATCATTCACCCAGGCCTGTGGGGACAACTGGGGTGGATTCCTAAAATGCCAAGTCATGAGATTCCCCCTCCCTGACGTCACCCTGCCCTCTTACTTGCCAGCCCCTGTCTGCTGTGCCCACCACCTGACACGTCCTCCTTGTCTCTTCTCATCACAGAGTCTTCCTGTCCAGATTCTCCACGTTCGCCACCAGGAAACAACTTACAGTCCCCTTGTGCCCGAAGACTCCTAAGCGGGAAGACAGAGCACATCTATGTTTGAGCACCTGCCAAGGCGTGGGCTCTTTGACAGGCACTTGGTAAGGACAAGATCAAGGGGGGGTTTGGCGACAAGGCCAGGCAAGGTCACCAATGCCCTGTAAAGGGTTGGAGCTTCATTCTCCAGGCAAAAAGGGAACCCTTGTGGGCATTTCTGGGAGAGGAGAGACATCACTAGACAAACAGGCATCTGGGCAGCACCAGATGAGCAGGGGTCAGAGACACGAGGTTTCACCACACACTGTCTTGGTAGTCCGCACTCCGACACCTGGACAGTCAGAGCCAGGCTGTCCACTCCAAAACCCCCTCCTCACAGACAGGGAGACTGAGGCCCGGGAGGGGAAGGGGCCCGCCCACCGTGGGGACCACGGGCCTTTGGCCGTGCAGCTGGATTCCAGAGGATTTGTCTGCAAGGCATGTGTGTGACATTGAGAAATGTCTTCGCAGCATAGGGGGTAATGATTGATAGGTCTGATGAATGCATCCCCATTATTATTGAAATTTATACACAGTCTACCAATCGAAGACTCTCTCCGTGCGTGCATCTCATTTTGCATTCACAGCTGTTGTTTTTCAGCTGGGAACCTGGGAGTCTGGCCTCTGGATTGACAAAGCTGAAAACTGGGGGCACCTTCCAGAAAGCAAATTCTGGACATAAAGGCCCTATTTGGAAACTGCCCTCTGCCACTAATTCACAAGGGGCCCCGGGCAAGGTGGCTACTGAACGTGAGCCATATTCTAGGAAGATGAAGCAGGTCACGCACGAGATGATCCAGCCCAGACCCTCACATAGCCAAGGAGGCTCTGGTTCCCTCCGATGACTCAGTCAGTCAGTCATTAACAGATATTTTGAATACCTACTATTTGCCAGGTGCTACAGTAGGTGCTTAGGATACAGGAAGATAACCATAGGCAAGGATTCTGCTCTCCTGTGCCTTATTGTGATGGGCAGCAGACAGACTATAAAGGATACAAATCAACAAAGCAAAATAAAAATAAACACAGCTCGTGAGAAGAGCCGTGAAGGAAATGAGCAGAGTGTTGTGAGAGGCATGCACTGTGAAAAGCGACTTGATTTGGGGGTATCATTGCATGAATGCTCCTGAGCCCTAAGACATGCCGGACCGTGGGCTGAGCCTTTATAAGCCACTCAATAGAGCTGTCCCAAGATTGCAAAGGGACAAGTGATGTCCGGAGCTAGACATGGCACGGAGGCAGACATCAGCATTGACCAATCCTCATGCTCACCCAAGTTTTGTCTCCACAAACTCAGATAGTCTCTGCTCAGGGTTCTAACTCCACTATGTTCTAGGGCCTGAGACACACTGCTTAGCTCTTCGGAGCCTCAGTGTCCTCACTTGTACCATGATGGTAATGATAGGACTGCCCTCACAGGGTCGTTGTGAGGGTTAGAACATTTAGTACACATGAAGGTTTAGAACAGCGTCTGGTGCCTGGTCTTAGCTACTATTACTCCCTACATCCTTGGATGGGGCTGTCACTGACTTTGAGGGTCTTTTGTGTGGAGCTGGCTGAGGGGAAAGGGTGCCAGGCGGAGGCCTGTCTTTGGTTGGGATACCCAGAAGCACACCCTGAGGCAAGGAGTTGCACATAAGTAGCTTACTAGGGAGGCGAAGGGGATACTGCTAAGAAATGCAGAAGTGAGTGGGGAAGGCTGCCAGGAAAGGGTGTGTTATCATGCCCCTGTGCACTGTGGGTAGCTGGAGCTTAATCACCGAGGGGAACTCCAGAGCCAGTGAAGTCCACAGCCTTAAATTTATCCCACGACAGGGCAAGGGAGTTGGGGTATTGATACACCAGCTCTTCCCCATTGACTGAGGGCTACAGTCGTGGTACCAGGAGTGGTGGTGTGAGGAAGAGAGAGCATGAATTTTCAGCAAGGCTATCGTCCATCCTGGCAGGCAAAGTAGGCCCTGACAGCCTCAGAAAACCCTCCGAGAAGCCATGGAGGTCTCAGAAGTCGGGATGTAGGCACTTCCGTGGCCCGGATGCAGAGATGTGGATGGGCTCCAACAGAGCCCAGGGCAGAGGTGCAGCATGAGGAGAGACATAGTCAGGCACAGTGGACAACAGGTCATTATCTTCCAGGGGCTGAAGAAGAGCAGTGGGAGATACGTCATGCTGATCCCAGGACAGAGGGGGTCTTGAATGCCGGGCTAAGGAACTGGGACTCCATTTTGTGGGCAGCAGGCCACCCCTCGAGGTGTTTGAGAAAGGGAGCGATATAGAGCTGTACTATAGATAAGAAACAACAAAATCATTGAGGCTGTGGGTCTTCCTACCCCCACATGTTCCCAGAAGCTGCTGACCCTGTTCCTGCTATGCTCCTCCCACAGCCCAGAAAGATGGGCCAGCCAGGAGGTTTCCTAAAGATACAAACTCTAGGGATGGCTTAGGAGGAATACTCTGCCAAACCACCTGGGTAGGGGAAGATGCCCCCCAGGGACATTCTCAAGGAAGAGCAGGATCAATCACCACCTCCCAAGGATGGTAATGGAACTGAAGAGTCAGATACGCAAGTTTGGCCCAGAACTGGATTCCTGGACACAACAGTCCAAGGGCTTCCAACAGAGGTTCTCCTTTGCCCCTCACCCTGGCCACCCCACCCTTCCTCTAAATAAATGTCAATTACTAGAGACTGTTGTTTGAAAGACGACCATGCCTCTAGTGTTCTCAAGACATGTAGGACTCAGCCTGACCCTGGCACTGCCAGAGGGGGACTGAGGAGGAAGAGAGTCACGGTCCCTTTGAGCGCCCAGGCACTGTGCTGGGTGTGCACACTGCGTGAGGCCCCCACTCAATTCCCTCCATCTCCTGGCAGGAAAGAGGGTGTCACCTCCATTATCCAGAGGTAAAAATGCAGGCTACAAGAGGCTACATAGAAGTTTGTCTTAGCTAAGAGCAGAACTAGGATTATAACTGGGGGGCTTCGAATACTCTGGATTAAGGAATCCAGATTTATAAAAGTACAAAAAGGTGATTCCATCAGAGTGGGAATCCTCCTGCAGAAGAGGCCTTGCCCTATGATGGACTTGAGGTGAAGGAGGGGAGGGAAATGGGCCCCAAAGTTCCCTAAGTCTTGAATGTTCACATCACCACAGCTTATAGACAAGACACCAAGTTGGGAGAAGGGAACCAACGGACAAATTGTTGGAAAGGAAAGTCTGTGCATGAACCAGCTGGCTGTCTGCAGCAACACCTAGGAGAAAATGCAGAATGCCAACACTATTATTAAAAGAGACATTTTGCTGACATGAGTAAATCAGAGCCCGGGAAGAGTGACAGAAGGGGAGGCCAGGGGCATGAGGAGTGGGCGTGCAGCTCAGAAAGCCCAGGCACTGCTCCCAACCTCCCAGAGGCAGCGAAAGGGATCCTTGCCCCATTCTGGACGTCTGCGTGTGTGCATACGTGTGCATGCACAAGTCCGTGTGTGTACCTGGGGGGGGGTGAGAGTGTGTGGGCTTACGCGCGTAGATATGCCTGTGAGTTTTTGTCTGCATGCATGTGTGACCATGTGCTCACACTAATCTATTGTGATGTGTGCATGCATGCATGGGAGTGTGTGCACACATCCACATGTGCATGTGCACTCATGCACCCAAGCACGTGTGTATGTTCATGAGCACGTGTACATTCATGCGCCTGCACATTTGAGGGGTGGTCGCTATTGTGTTTGCCAATGCAAGCGGCAAATTGGCGTGTGGAGGCAGGGCACTCATCTCATAGTCTTGGCACTTAGTAGGTGCTCATATTTTAAGTTAGGCCTAAAAACTCGGGTTCTTGCCCTGAGCACTCACGGTCTGAGCCCCCAAAGAAATGAAGAGTTTAGGAGCAGGAGTTGAGGGTAAGTTTCCATTCTCTGCCGGCAGAATGGGAACAGATTTCCTTCCCTTGTCTTCCCTGTTGTGATTTCTGGTCTCACCTCATCCCTGCCTCCCCCCTCTCTTTGTTCTAGCCCTTCCTTCTGCTCCAGGATTCACCCTCCCCTCCTCAGGACCTTCGCTGGGTGCTGATTCTAAAGCACTCACTCTTACACCTCCTTCTCCGTGACCCCAACCCTCCACCCAAACTTCACCTCCCTCTCTCCCACTCATACCACTGGTCTCGGCTTACACATCACCTCTTCCTGCAAGTCTTCAGTGTCCCATGGTTGTTTTTACCTTTTTATTTTTTTAAAACAGCTCTGTTGATATATTCACATGCACACAATCCACTCATTTAAAGTGTATGAGTCAGTGGGCTCAATGTATTCACATGGTTGTGCTACCATTACCACAATCTAATTTTAAGACATTTTCGTCCCGCCAAAAGAAATCCCATAACCATTAAAGATCACTCCCCATTCCCTCTTCCCCCAACCACATACCTACTTTATGTCTCTATTCTGGGCATTTCACATCAGTGGAATCCTACAATATGTGGTCTTTTGTGACCAGGTGCTTTCACGCAGCCTAATGTTTTCAAAGTTCACCCATGTTGTAAAATGTATCAATACTTTATGCCTTTTTATTGCCAAATAACATTTGGCATGAGGTATGGACATACCACATTGTATTCAGCCCTTCATCAGTTGATGGACATTTGGGCTGCTTCCATCCATTCTTTGGCAATATGAATAAGGCTGCTATGAACGTTTGTGGACAAGTTTTCTATGAAAGTAGGTTTTCAATTCTCTTGGGAATGTATGTAAGCATGGAACTGTTGGGTCATCTGGTAACTCTCAGTTTAAATTTCTGAGAAACTGCCAAACTGTTTTCCATAGTGGCTGCAGCATTTTACATTCCCACCAGCAATCTAGGATGAATGCAACCTGCCCACATTCTGTCACTTGGGAGGGTCTGACTTTGATCTGAGCCATCCTAGTAGGTGCGAAGTAGTATCCCAGAGTGGTTTTGATTTGCATTCTCTGCTAACAAATGACGTTGAGCATCTTAGCGTGCTTGTTGCCATTTGTAGATCTTCTTTGGAGACACATCTGTTCAAATGCTTCGCCCATTTTTTTTCAATTGTCTTTTTGTTGTTGCATTGTAAGAGTGCTTTACATCCTTCTGAAAGCTACACCCTTAACAAACATACGATTTGCAAACATTTTCTCCCACTCTGTGGATCGTCTTTTCACTTTCTTGATGGTGAACTTTGAAGCACAAATTTTTTTCATCTTGATATTACCCAAATTTACCTATTTTTCTTTTGTTGCTTGGGCTTTTGGTGTCCTTTCTAAAAAAAACCACTACCTAATTCATGGTCATGAAAATTTACTCCTATATTCTCTTCTTTAGGTTTATAGTTTTAGGTCTTACATGTAGGTCAATGATCCATTCTGAACATTCCACAGTTATTTACTGAGCAGCTACTATGTGCCAGCTACTGATCTAGGGCTCGGGATACCTCAATGCATCAGGGAACAAAGCAGGCAACCTCCCGCCCTTGAAGAGCTGCCATCCCCCGGAGAGGAAACAGATAATAGTCAAGGAAACAATCAAGATAGTCTGAGCAGGGATTGAGCCCTAAGTACTGAACCCACATGGCATACTCAGGAAAGTGGGCAGTTTCATGAGCCAGGAACCCTCGAGCAGGTGTTAGGGGCCTTGGTGGGAGGTGAGATCATGGGTGCTGGCCAAAGGGGCTTTCCTAATTCTTACCTTATTTATAAATGGCAGACTGAGGCCCAAGGAGGTGAGACAAGGTGTCCAGCTCTGCACAGTGAGGCAGCGACAGCACCCAAACAGGATTTCTGGTTCCTATAGGTCCGACTTGTACCGCTCCCCTGCAGTTGGGAGTCAGGCTGTGACTGGAGGAACATCGTGCGTTTTCTACACAGCAAGGTTTGTGTTTCTATCCTAGCATGACCGGGAGAAAGTAGCAGGAAATGCTGTGATAGTACCTGAGCAGTGTCTTGCATTAAGTACTAAACCCCTCTCAGATTAGATAATCCACGAGGGGTGATTTTTTTTTTAAAGATTTATTTATTTATTTGAAAGAGAGAGAATGAGAGAGCGAGCGAGCGAGAGCACATGAGAGGGGGGAGGGTCAGAGGGAGAAGCAGACTCCCCGCTGAGCAGGGAGCCCGATGCGGGACTCGATCCCGGGACTCCAGGATCATGACCTGAGCCGAAGGCAGTCGCTTAACCAACTGAGCCACCCAGGCGCCCCACGAGGGGTGATTTTTATGAGCAATCTCCTCACTGTGAATGGTTCTGCTTTAAGATGGGCTCTTCTGCCTTTGGTTTTGATAAGATAGTATCTCAGTTAATCCATTTCTCTGTTGGGCTCTGCTGAAACTTCTCCCCTAATCTTCATTATCTCCTACCGTGCACTTTGGTTGGGACTTGAGTGGACCAAATTCACCCCAAGGGCCTCCACGAAGCTCTAAGAATTGGAGATAAAATTCAGACCTCTGCCTGTCTGGGGCCAGATGGGCTGTCACTCACCTGAGTTGCCATTTGTCATCAGTTGGACTCCTGGGCTCCCAGGCCATAGAAAAATCCTGTAGCCTGACCCATTTTCCCTTTTGGGGTGGGGAGATCTGTGGCTACTTTGTGGGACCCTCTTGGCCATGGGAAAGAACAAAAACCCAAGTATTAGTCTGCCATGAGGGCTCTGTGCCAGGAATCATCATTTTGGGATTTTAACAGTAATTAGAATGGTCTCCGTTCGAGACCATCTTGCAGGTCACCTCTGACCCTGTCCCCAGGGAAAGGGAGAATCAGACTACCACAACTGGGGGAGGCCCTTCCCTGCTGGTGGAGACAGCACTCCACCGGGAATCAGGAGGTTTGGGTCATGTGTCATAAGTCACACCCCCCTCTCTGGGTCTCGGTTTTTCTCTATGTCATTGCAGATCCGGCTTGGCGGTTCCTGGTGACTAAGCTGGCTTCAGAACTCAGGCACGGTGACTGCTCCGTGCTGTAGGGTGCCTTCGCTGGGGTGCCTTCGCGGAGTCGCTTACTTAATGCAAGTAAGCGGAGTCGCTTACTTCCTAGCTGAGATCATTTCTGTATGTTTAGATCTGTCGCGTCCACCCAGCTGCCACTAGCCACATGTGGCTTTTTTAATTTAAATGGATTTAAATTAGGTGAAATCTAAAGTACAGGATTTTAAAATAAGTTAATAAATTAATTAAAATAAAATACAGGATTTTGTTAGCAAAACTTCAAAGAGCTTGATGGCCACACGGGGCAACAATGGTGCTGGGAACTTGATTCAGTTCCACTTGGCTTCCCAGAGAATGCTTTCTCATCCACATTGTGATCTGATCCTCATCTTGTCAAAGAAAATGTCCTTGTTTCCTTGTTCTCAATGAGAAAACTGGCCTGAGAAGCAAAGTAATTTACCCTAAGTTACTCGGCGGGCACAGTGGCAACCAGACAGAGCCGGGCACTTGTATTCTCCAGATGCAGAGACTGAGGCTGGAGAGGTGGCAGGGCGTGAGCCAGGCTTCCCCACTGGAGCTCCCCCCAGGGACCTGCGAGGCAGGTACCTCCTGCAGCTGGACCTGGGCTCTAAAAGGAGTGCTTTCTGTCTGGGGAAGGACAGAACAAGAGAAAAGGCATGCTTTTGCAGTGATGCAAATGAAAATTTCCAATTTGTTAGTCAAAAGCACGTCCCTGTTTAGAGATAAGAGTAAATCTGAGTCTTTGTTATGAGTGATTAATTCATAACAATGCAGAGTCTCCTTGCAGTACCGAGCCCCACTGCGGGGTCTAGGAGGCTGACAAGTCTGGTGGGAGGAGCTGGTCCATCCCCAAACTGTGTGTGTGGCCGGCACCGTGTCTGCGGCTGTCTCATTAGGTCAGAAAAATGAGGGAAGCGTTCAGTGAAGCAGCCTTCTCACCAATATCTTAACACAAAGCACTGGACGGGGTGGGTGTCGGGAGACCCGGGCCCTGAGCCTTTCAATTTAATTTAATAAGAATTTATTGTTGTTCGGAAAGTTGCTAGCCAGGGGAGCAAAACGGGTTTCAGCATTCGTGCTGGCTCTGATTGATTGGTAGTTACTGCCTCCAGTCCGAGCTCAAGAAGGCTTCTGGGGACACCAAGAGGCTCGGCGGGCAAGAACACCCTGATTGATTATTCCTGTCTGCTGGGGCCCTAGAAGGGGAGTGGCCACGTCCCACAGTAAACCGAGGTAAATAATAATGAGGATATACATAGTAATCATAGAAATGACAGTAAAACCTCCCTGGTCAGGTCATTGGGAATATCAGGTAAGATTATGAATGTGAAGGTGCTTTGTGACCTGGACAGATGGCTTCATGATATCTGGCCTCTTAATACTTTGACTGTGAATCACAATTTCCCTGTTCATGCTACTTGATCCTTCGCGCTAGAGCGATGCCAGGCCTTACAAGCCTGGAGTGGGGCAATGTGGAAGGAGACCCAGGGGCCAGTGCACATGCGTGCATTCATTCCTGCATTCAGCATCTCCAGCTCTGTTCACTCATCCGGGATACATTTCGAAGGGTCCTCTCAGATCTAGGTCCTGGCACCAAGACCAACCAGACGTCTGTCTCCTCAGAGCTCCTAGAACAGTTGACCTCTGGACTTGATCTTCAGGGAAGGGAGAAGGTTTGGTTTCCACCTGGACTCGTGGCCCCTTAGAGCCTTCAGTGCCGGTTAATTGCCACCCTGCCAGGACCACGGGGGGAAGATGCCAAGCTCCAGAGAGGAGTGCATGCTTTATTTGGTTGATCCCAGGAAGCATTGCCAAAGGGTGGGGACAGGACTCAGGGAAGCAAAGGAAGCCGGTTCAGGGGGCATTCATGAATAGGTTTCCACTGTGGGAGAGTGGGGCTCCCTCTAGCAGGGCAAGGACAGGAAGCATACTATAGAAAGGCCTCCGAGCTGCCCCACCCGAGTGAGGAAGTTCGGGTATCCGTCCACCAGCTCCCATCCATCGGTGGTTGAGGACTCCTCCCTGCCTTTTCTGGCTATCCCTGTATGCAGGCCAAGTTTGCCCCTGTAGCCAGAGAAAACAGAGGGCAGAGTCGCAGGTGTCGGGTTAGGAAGCCTGGGGTACGTACAGATCTAGTGAGCACCCAGAGGCCCTGGGCAGGTTACCCACAGCATCTTCTCCCTCCCTAAGCAGCATAGACATTCAGATCAGCTGCAGCATTTAAAGATCATCTGATCAGCCATCTCATTACCCGACAGGGGGAAACAAAGTTCAGAGAAGGTAGGAGACACACAAATTTAAATAACAGGCCAATGGCAATAGTAATACCCTAATAATGCCAGTTCCCGTTTCATGGGAGCCAGGCACAATGGGAGGGGCTTTGCATACTTAGCTCTAAGCCTTGCATTATCCCACGATAGGTGTTACTGTTCCATTTTACAGTTAAGGAAACTGGACTCTGAGAAGTGATTTACCCAAGGACACCAAGCCTAAGCAGCAGAGACAGAATTTAAACCCAGAATTTAAATCCAGGTCTGTACCCTGGGATCTTTTCACTACTCTGCAGAGCCAGCAGGAGTTTCCAGGGCTAGTTCCAAGCCCAGAGTTCTGCCCACTGCCCCAGGCAGTCAACACAAGGGGCGCCCTCTAGGTCAAGGGCCTCAAAGTGAAGTTGTTTAAACTCCCTCAAGAGCTCAGAGCTAGCCCACCCCTGGGGGCCTCTCTGGCTTCCCCTGCCTTGTCCTCCGAGGAATGGCCTGGAGAAGGCAGGAGTGGGTTGGGAGCCAAGACCAACAGGGGAGCAAAATGGGGAATCCCAGGGAGCTTAACATCACCAAGGAGCTGCAGAAGCAGCTCATCTGCCCGTCTGCAAATGGGAAGATGCTAACAACAGGAAAAGGTTAATGGGCACTTCATGTACCTGTCAATCTTCTAACACTTTAAATGTATGAACACACCGAATTCTCAAACTAACCACAGTGGGTACCACTAACACCATCCCCACTTCACCTAGGAGGAAACTGAGGCACAGAAAAACGGAGTGACTAGCCCCAAGTCATTGGGTCCTGGGATTAGAATCCAGGCGGCTTGATTGCAAATCTGTCATTTTAACCACTCTAGGCACAAAAAAGACCACAACGTGAGTCCCCTTCCCCAGTCTAGAACTCCCTAGTCCGTGCTCACCAAGTGGTTTTGGCGAGTACTTCACCCTGTGAATGTGCTAATATCATTCACAGGGTGAAGTACTATTACAGTCTCCATAGTTTCTGAAGAGGACACAGATCAAAGAGGGGCCAAGGTCAACAGCAAGTCATGTGTAGAGCCAAGCGTCGTTGCCCACCCCCCACTCGCGCGCTCTCTGGTTGGGGGGGCCCGGAGCGCGGAGGGGCGTCGGGCTGGAAGAGGGGAGCGGGCGCGGGCTGCGCGGCGGGGGGCCTCCCCCTCTCGGCTCCCAGCCGCCCCCACCCGGCCCTCAGGGCGCGGCGCCGCGGCAGCGCTGACTAGGCAGTTCACGGGCCTCGGCGCCCCGGAGCGGAGCCCGCGCCGCACCGCGCAGCCTGGCGACGTCCCCAAGTGGCACCTGCCCGCGGCGGCGAGGGCGAGCGCCCGCGGGGAGCGTTCCTAAGGGAGCCCCGGGCAGGAGGGATAATTGTAGAGGGTCCCTCCGGGCCAGAGAAGCCAGCGGTGGTTGAGGAGTGGTGGGGAGGGCGCAGGGAGGAGGGAGAAGGCGGAGGGAGGTGGGAAGAGGGAGAAGGTTGGAGTGGAGGACCCGGCACAGAATTACTGGAAGCAGGAAAGCGCGATGATCCGCCACGTGTGGGCGGCTCCGGAACGATTCCCCGAACCCTCACATGTGTCTATAAGCCGCATTTCTCACTCTACCTAGCCACCCACCCCCCCAACACACACAAAGAGCAAGAAAGCCACCAGACCAGGAAGCAGGGGAAGGGGGAGATAGAAAACCAGCAGAAAGGACTCCAGGAGGCCTCCTGGTCCAGTCCCACCCTGCTCAGAAGGAGAAACTGAGACCCAGGAGGAGGGGCCCAGGGACTGGAAGGCCTGGCTAGAGGGGGTTACATCGGTAATCGGTGTGCAGGGCCAAGTCCCAAGGCCTTCTCTCCCTCCGCCTTCACATCCCTACCCTTCTCCCTCCCTCCCTTCCTCCCCCCCCATCCCCAGCAGCTGCAGAGGTTCCAAGACGGATTGTCCCAGTCACTGCCTGTAAGGCGGCCCCCCGTTTTCCCACCACCCTCAAGGACTTTCCTTTTCAACTCCTGCCTCGGTCCCTATAGGAGGGGTTGGCTTTGGAAAGCGTCTGTGGGTGTCTCAGCCCACCTCCAATGCCCTGCTACTGGTGGGACAGGTTGGGGAAGAAAAGGAAGGAGCCTGAGCAGGCCTGGGGGGTGGGGGGAGGGGCTCCCCAGGCACACGGAGACCTGGCTTCCAGCCTCAGTGCCCCCAGGTTCCCAAGGACTCTGAGCTCCCTCACCTGTGTCGGGGACCACCACCACAAGTCCTGCTGCCCCTCAGGAGAGCCCACATTCCCAGAAGAGTGCAAGATCTAAGTCCTAACCTCACCAAGGCCTTTCCTCGACGCCCAGCTCCAGACACATCACTATTTCCGGTCCCCTAATTTCCTCGTTGCTACCTCGCCTCCTGACCATGCACATTTGCACCTGCTGTACCCTCCACCTGGAGTGCCTCACACAGTGATTGCAAATTAAAGATGTCTGAGGACCCCTCCCTGCTGTGGGCAGAGTAGGGCTTGGGCAGGTCTGTGGGGAAATGGGAAGGTTCACAGTGGGGCCTCTCCAACCAGCCCCAGGACCCTGTCAGGCTGGAAGGCTTGATCCATGGAATCAGAGCCGCCTGTGTTCTCTTAAGCAACCCAGTTCCCAGGCCCAAGGGTGGAGGGAGGGTGGGCTCCTTTGCAGGGGGTGGGGAGGGAGAGAGGAGACAGTAAGGAAATTTGCACATCTTTGGGCCATTGTCTTAAAGGCAAGCGTTTTTCTTTTGAGTTTATTAGGGTGTGTTATTACACAAGAAATCCATGTTTCATACAGAATGCAAAAACATGAACACACCAAAAGGAAGAGAAAAAACTCCCCACACCCTTAGCACCTGGGTGATAAAAAGCACTAAGGTTTTGGTGTGGAGCCTTCCAAATGCATACGTGTGCGTGGTGGGTGTGACTTTCACTCCAGAAACTCCAGGTGCAAGAAGTATCACAGCACCTTGTTTTTCTAGAATGAAAACGAAAGCTCACTCCAGGCCCTGTCTCACCTGCAGCCCCATGCCGTGGGATTATCAGCCCCAAGCTTCCTCCTCTGTGTCCCCACAGCCACATCCAGTCCGGCCCACTCAGCAACCAGAGTCCTGGGCACTCCTCTGTTCAAGCCCCATGGGTGGCTCCCCATTGCCAAGGGGCGGGTGGGCGGGGAGACGCTGGCCCTAGCCATGCCCACGAGGGATGGCCCCAACCTCCCGCACATCGCCCACCCACCCTGTTCCCGCCACTCCACCCAGAGAGCCTCCCTTCAAACACCTCCACACATGCCCTTCCCTCTGCCTGAAACACTGTTCCCTTTTCTTCCCTTGCCCCTGGTTAAGGTCACCCCCTTGTTCAGATCTTAGTGGAGCCGATTT
Source organism: Zalophus californianus (assembly GCF_009762305.2). Classification (NCBI taxonomy): domain Eukaryota; kingdom Metazoa; phylum Chordata; class Mammalia; order Carnivora; family Otariidae; genus Zalophus; species Zalophus californianus. Next base: position 20,308,591 of record NC_045607.1, read on the forward strand.
CCCTCCAGACTGCGGCCCGACCAGAGCAGCTCGTTGCCCCCCAGACCTTCCGCCCTGCCCGCACCCCAGTCTGCCATTTCATACACCTGCTGTAGGTCACGTGTGAGGGCAGGGACCGCACCTCACTGCTCCAGCTCCAGGGCCCGGGAGGAGTGGGGTGTAAAGCCGGCCGGGGCGAAGGTGCCAGTGGTGCATGCATGAGTCTGTGGATTCCCACAGGCCACACCCAGAACGAAATGTCCCTTCATTCCTCTCTGTTTCTCACCTCCACATTCAGTCCATCGGCGAATCCCCTAGACTCTAGCTCCGCACCGAGCTCCAAATCCATCCCCTCTCTGTCCGCCCCTCCCTTCCCGGTCAGAGCCCTGTCCTCCCTCGGCAACAGCCTCCCACCGGTCTCCCCTCTTCCTCTCTTGGCCTCCCCCATACAGATTAGTCTCCGTGCAGATGAAAAGAGCAGCCAGGGGTCCTTTTAAAATATGTCATTCAGATTCTGCTGTGACCCCACTTAAAGCTCCCTTAGTGGGCTTCCCGTTGTGCTTCAAGTCGCATCCAACTGCCTTCTGGTGGCTTCTCCAGCCCCACGGGGTCTAGACCGACCCCTTCTCTGGCCCCTCTCCCACCCCACACTGCCCCATGGCTCTGCTTCAGCCACGCTGGCCTTTGGGCCTTCTCCAAACATGATCAACTGGTTCCCACCCGGGAGCCCTTACACCTGCCCTTCCCCCAGCCTGGCACACTTCTCCCCAGAACTCCACAGGCCTCGGCTCAAATGTCATCTCCAGGGAGAGGCTGATCTGGCCGCGTGTCACCCTGTTTTATGGCCTTCACAGCCCTTATCATTTCCCCGACATCTTCAACGAGACTATCAGCCGCCCCTCACCCCTCTGCCAGCGACCCTGCCCTGTCGGCTTACCACTGGGGCCCCCAGCACCTCCACAGGCTGGTGCTTAGTAGGTGCTCAATACCTATTTGTCAAGTAACTGGAAGGACCTGCATGTGCCTGTGCCTCTTGTACATCTGTTTGGAGTTGCAGCATAGACCCAGATGTGTTATTTTCCCTTGTTAATTACTGCAGAGTAATTATAGTGAGAAGTGTAAGTACAGAATGCATTAATGGGGGAAAACATAAAGGATTTCATGCACTGGCTCACCGAACACTCGAAGCAGAGATGAGCCTCCCTGTAGCCTGCTAGAATTCTCACTTGGGTCATTTCCTCCTGGGTCTGGAGCCTTAGCCCTAACCCACGCCTGTTTTCTCCCCTTCTCTGGAAAGTCACTCCCAAGCCTGTGTGTGCCTCAGTAGAGATAGGGGTGGAGCTGGGAGAGCCTGGGCCCTTCTGGGGTTAAAATCTAGCTTCTGTGTGTCCCCGAAGAACTGGGAGAGGGGGTGATGTTGGGCAGATTCGTTAACTTCTCTGAGCCTCAGTGTTTCCATCTGTAAAATGGGGATAGTGACAGCTCCCTTCCAGGACTGTTGTGGGTTCTAGAAGGGAGACATATGCAAAGTGCTTCTAATGGGTTTCAGCCAGTTGGCTCCCTTCTGTCCCTCCCTCCTCAGTGTCAGAGAGAAGACATGCTCCCCACTTTCCCACCTCAGGCCCTCGTGACTCTCTTCTTCAGGAGAAATGGTGCCTTGCTTTTCCCTCCCCTACTCTGAAAAACCAGGCTGACTTTGACAAGGTTGGTTTAAAAAATGCCTTTAATATGGTTTTGCAGACCCAGAGTTTTGAAAAGGGGGTGGGAGCGCCCTATCTTCCTGAAAGGACTCCCAGATGTACAGCCAGTTGCGCAGCTTACAGCAGCCTGTTTATGTCTCTGCTCACCCCAGAAGCTCCCTCGCTTGTTCGCTCGCTCACTCACTCACTCACTCACTCACGCCCAAAGAGAGAACCACAAATGCTCCCAGGAGTGGAAATCGCAGGGAGGATGAGATTTGTGAGGCTCTAATAACAAGGGGAAGAGAAAGAGGCTAATGTCAAATGTAAAGTGCTGGAGAAGCAGGGTCACTGCTGAGATTCCAGAACCTGCTCTTTGGCCATTTACAGCTGCGGAGGTAGATCTCGGGCTTGAAGTTTTGCCTCCTGACGACCCTGAGACGCCCTCTTGTGGGCATCAGCGGTAGCAGCAGGCTTTCCAACTTGGCCGGCCAGATGGAGTAAGGCTTTCTTTTAAAAAAAAAAGTACTCTTTAATTCAGTGCCACAATTCTTATGAATATGCTACCCCTAAATAAACACTTTGCTGCTTTCCAGAGCATCGAACAATAAAGATCCAATCTCATTACTGATCCTACCTTTAAAAAGATAGACATTTATTTTGCTTTTGAAAAATCATTATAGGGACGCCTGGGTAGCTCAGTCAGTGAAGCGTCTGCCTTCAGCTCCGGTCATGATTTTGGGGTCTTGGGATCGAGTCCCACACGGGGCTCCCTGCTCAGCGGGGAGTCTGCTTCTCCCTCTCCTTCTTCTCCTCCCCCCCATACTCCTCTCTCTCAAATAAATAAAATCTTTAAAACATTAAAATCATTATATAAAATTTTCAAAATACTGAAAAGCACAAAGAAAAAGGTAAAACTCAAGAGTAAGCTTTTCTAACTACAACACAGACAGCAGGAGAAAGGATTTGAGGTTACTGTCTTGGTTCACCAAGGGTTCATTGAGAAAACATTTCGGCAAAACATTTGGCTGCTTTGAGCTCATTTCCCAGCTCGTGAAGGAGGGTGGGCATCTGGCGACTCAGTCCAAGCTGTTGATCCCATAACTGAAATCTCTTTCTGAGGTCCTCTCCCCAAACCTGCTTTCTTCCCTCCCACAGAGTGGGAGGTTAGCTGTGCAGTTAGTTCAGTGGAGAAATGGGCTCTGGAGTGTTGGGCTCATTCATTTATTCCACACTGTTTATTGACCATCTATTTGGGGCAACACTGTTTATGGACCATCTGTTTTGGGCCAGACGCCGTGCTGGCTCCTAGAGATACAGAGAACATGGTCCCTGACGCTCCAAACTCATGGTCTGGACTGGACCCAGATAATCCCGAGATGCGGGGAGAGGAACAAGGTACTACGAGAACATGGAGGCTAATCCTGGCTCCACCAGCCCCAGCTGTGTTACCACAGCCCCTCTCCGAACTTCAGTTCCCACATCTGTAAAATGATAATAGCGCCTACCTCATTAAATTATGGTGCAGACTGAACAGAGATAAAGACAGAGAAGTCACTTGCGAAATGCTACTTCTCTTCATCTATACCGTTGTCATTCTTTACTCTGGGAAGAGGCAACTTGACCACAACCCCCTGGATGCTGGCTAGACTTCTGGGAAAATCACAACATTTTAGCAGTTGGTGTTGGAAAGGATCCTAAACATCATTCAGCTAACCCTTATTTCAGAGAAGAGGACGCGGGGCACAGAGAGGGAGCGAAGAGACCGAGGTGACACAGCAGATCTGAGGATGCACTGTGCTTGGTCCTTAGGATCGCAGCCTCTGGAGGGAGGAGCCTGTTCTGAACCCAGGGCTCCATTGCATGCTGGCTTGGGCAAATCAGGGCAACTCTCCATGCCTCCGTACCTTCATCTATAAAACGGGTATAACAATAATCTTCGTCCCAGGGCTTATGGGAGAACTACATGAACTGACTCCCAATCCAGTGCTCCGTCTACTATTCCTAGAATTTACACAGCACAGAATTTTAGGAAAGCACTGTTTCATCCTGACTCTGCACATCTTGCATCCAGAATTCCTGGGTCAGGACTTGGCTCAAAATCTTCCCGAAACGTAAAGGCCTCTGGGTGGGAGCCTTGGGTGAGAGGAAGCAAGCTCCTATTCCAGACAGCCTAGGGGTGAATTATGATCACACAGTTAAGATCAAAGCAGTACCTCCTCCCCACCCCCATCCCAGATGACCTCACTCGATTGACGTCACGTGGCTGGGTCATAATTTAAGAAAATAGGCAGCACCTTGGTCACTGCCTTTCTGGGCATGCCCAGGATAAATTATACCGGTTGAAGGTCAAAAACAAAATGCCAACAATTGCATCAAAACATCAGATTAAGTAAAAATAAACACAAGCAAACATTAGAATAAGTTAGCATCTGGGTGAACTATTGTTAATGGTGGTCAGCCCTCAGCGTTTCCTCTCTTCTTTCAAAAATAGCTATGTGCGGGCGCCTGGGTGGCTCAGATGGTTAAACGTCTGCCTTCGGCTCAGGTCATGATCCCAGGGTCCTGGGATCGAGTCCCGAATTGGGCTCCCAGCTCCTTGGGAGCCTGCTTCTCCCTCTGCTTCTCTCTCTCTCTCTCTCTGTCTCTCATGAATAAATAAATAAAATCTTTAAAAAAAAAAAATAGCTATGTGCCCAGAAGCCTTGCAGGGGTCACCCAAATAGAAAATAAATCCCCAGAGATTGGTTGCAAATTCCATTTTATCCATTTCTCCTTCTATATCACGATGGAAAATCACCAAGGCCACATGGAGATTTGTAATGATTTTCTGTACACTCGTGTAAACAAAAGAACATACAATTTTCCTTTTCTTCCCAGTAGAGTGTTTTCTTATTTTCCTAGTTCAGGGAAAGTGTTAAGATCATTGAGGGGGGTTGTTGGAATGTCTTGAAATCAAACACACAATATTAAAGAAATATTTGGAGAAGAAAGAAGCCAGTTTAAGGGGCTGTTATTTGTTGTGAGGCTAGTTGTTTTATTTCATTATGAGGTTTTAGTGTTTTCACGAAGCAAGTGCAAGAGGGAAGGGAGAGGTGGAAAGTCCCAGAAAGGGAAGGGTGCCGGGCTCTGACAGAGGGCAGGTGCACCCACTTTAGGTGGGTAAGGCAGTTTATATTCTTAAATGGTTAGTTGATAGATCATTTTCAAGGAGAGTAATTGCCCACAACCTGAGCACTCTGGGCGGCGTGGCAGGCCACGTGTGGAAAGACTCAGCTTTCAGCGCAAACGAAGGTCTCTTCTCCAGCGCTGCCATTAATGGCAAGTGACCCTGTGCGAGTGGTTTTACCCCCATGAGCCTCAGTTTCCTTGTCAGCAAAGTGCGCTGTTTACGATCGCAATAACGATAGTTTGAGAAGCACCCAGAACAGGGCCCGAGACTTAAGTTAATGCTGTTCCCCTTCACTCTATTGCTGTCAACATTCTCTGACAAATAGCGTCTTACTCGCTCCTCCGAATCAACTGAGGTCCTCAGAGTTGGAATCCTCATTCCTACTTTCCATCTCCTGAAGACAGTTTGCTTCTTAGTTAAGAGCGTGGGCGTTTTGAGGGGCGCTTGGGGGGCTGAGTCACTTGTGCCTCTGGCTCTTGATTTCGGCTCGGGTCATCATCTCGGGGTCGTGGGATCGAGCCCCGTGTCAGGCTCTGTGCTCGGTGAGGAGTCAGTTTGAGGATTCTCTCTCTCCCTCTCCCTCTGCCCCTCCCCCCCCCCCCCCGCTCTCGAGCTATAAATTAATTAAATTTTTAAAAAAGTAGAGCATGGGTGTCTTGAAAGGACAGGGAGACCTGGGCTTTAGTCCCAACTCCACCAAGTGATGCCCTCACTCGATGACATCTTGTATGTGATTTTATGTCTGTGTACCAAGTTTCCCCCTCTGTCCTCACCCACTGCCCTGGTCCCTGCGTGAGCAACATCCTGGACACGGAAAGAACTTACCGGATTCTGTCCACTCTGCATGGTCCCCATACTTCGGGGAAGAGCGTGGGGGCCATCAGAGCACCCCAGGACGTCCAGGGAGGACAGTCTGATCAAGAAAGCAGGCAGCTTCCCCAAGCCGCAAGCTGTGGACCATACTTCTGGAGGATGGCCTTCCCCCTCATCATCTCATTTGTCTTCCCATGTCCCAGTTTGCCTCTTTCCCCAAGGGACAGGGCCAGCTGCTCACATCAGCAGGGCTGAACTCAGGGAGAGGTCACGGAACGTGACTGATGTGGTCGGAGGTGTGACATCTGTGCACGCCTCGGGCCCAGAGGGCCCCGTGGAGAGCATGGGAGCTCCCAGCTCCCAGCTCCCTTGATCTCAAGCGTCTGAGTTCATTACAGCCTCCCAAATCTTGGCGCTCTGAAGCCAGGTTTGCAAGAAAGAAAGAGAGAGAGAGAAGGAAGGAGGGAGGGAGGAAGGATCTTCACGATCAAGGGGAAAGGCTGTGGAAGAGCCCTGTGCAGCGAGTCAGGTGACCATGGGTCCTATGCTTGCTCTGCTTGGATGACCTTGAATATGACCTCAACTTCCCCATCTGTACAACAGGAGGTTGAACGGAGTTAGTGTTTCTCAAAGTCTACTTCAAAGAACATCAATCAGTTCTTGTTCCGGAGGTCCAATAACTCTGGGAAACGCTGTATGTCTTACCCACTTTGGGTGATGCCTGTTAGTATATTAAAGGCTCTGAGAAGTCCTGCAGAAAAGAAAACTCTGCAACCTTCTTACTAGACTATAAGCCCCGAGTGGGGTTTCTGTCTGTTTGGGGTTTGGTTTAGGATGTGCTCCCAGACCCTGAAACACTGGCACACGATGCATGTTCTTCCCAAACTTATTTGCTCACAGAATCTTATTTTATTCCTCAGTACGCCCCCTATATCCCTGGAAGGTGGCCCTCCTAGGACCACACTGACTGGAGTCTAAGACGGTGACCAGGCCCCGCTGAGATCGCCAAACCTGGCTGGGACCAGAACTTCTGAGCTGCCCCAGAGCTTCATGAACGGGTGTGGTTGTTACTTTCAGCCACTTCATTTTGGGGTGATTTGCCGCATAGCAAGAGGAAACTGATAAGATACAATCAGAACTCTGCCGGTGGACCTCCTTCCTTTCTTCTTTTCTGTTTTTGTATCCCCCCCACCCCTCTGCTCCGTGGGTGTGGGCTAGGGATTTCCAGCCACCTTGCGGCCACAAGGCAGCACACAGGGGATGATGCGGCCCAGCGGAGGGCGGTGCTGAGCCTTCTCCCCTGCCCTGGGACTTCCCACCTCTGAGCATTCTGTGAGACACATGACACCTTTTCCTTATTCCAACCTGAGACAGAGTTTGTATTATTTGTTAGCCACACACATTCCTGAGACAGTGAATCAATAAATGGCCTTGCTCACTTAAGCTAGGTTGAGTTGGATTTCTGATCTTCACCCAAACAACCCCGTAACAGTGTTCCTGTTCATTGATTCCTTTTTTTTGTTTTGTTTTGTTTTTGTAGCTTTATAAACACAGTTCTTATCAAATGGCAGGTTTATAAAATGCAATTTTTCATGGCTACTTCTGGTGACCTTTCAGGCCACAGACAAAAGGACCCCCTGGGTTTGGGGACCACGGGGAGACAGTGCTGTGAGGTTGGTTGTAAGGTAGCCGCACACTTTGGAAACTTCTTGGGGAAGAAAAGTAGCACCTGTGATCCTGGAGACCCGCAAAGTGTCAGGAGGCAACTCTGGGGCCCCTATTTCTCGCATCGAAGGTGGGGCCTCCTTGTGACCAGGCAGTAGCTTGGCCTGCCCTGCAGAGCCGAGAATCAAAACACTTCCCACAAAGGCTGGGCTCTGCGAATCCCCTACTGTTTTTTCCAAAAGACCACGTGACTGATGGTTGTATTTTAATCATCTGCTCTTTAGTTCATCGCCCGGAAACTTTCTCTGTATGCCCCAGAGTAGGAGCTGAGAAAATGCCTGTCAGGTGAAGGAACAGAAGAGTTGAGAAGGACTGTGTCCTCCCCGTCTCCCTCGCTCCTTGTTCCTCCTCTCCTGTGCCGGCTTCCTCCACCCCCTCCCCCCGCCCTCTCTCTTCCCCCTCCCCCCCTCCATCTCCCTCACTCTCCCCCTCCCCCTCCCTCCACCTCCTCCTCCGCCTCCCTGTCTCCCCCCACTGTTTTGTGACACCCCCTTTCCCTGCCATTCGCATCTTCCCCTCCTTCTCAGGAACACTGAGAAACAGGATGAGCCCCAGCCCCATGGCTAGGTGATTACCCCACGCTTCTGAGAGCTAAATATGACTCACTTACCAAACAGAGATTCATCAGACCCCACCCTATGCTCAGATGCAAGCGAAGCCTGGGGGGTGGGGTGGACTGGAGCTAGACACAGCCCCTGCCTCAGAGAAGCCCCCAGGCCGGCAGGAACACGGGTGTGGGCGGACGATGACAGCCCAGCGGTGAGGTCCTCAGCAGAGCACACAGGACCGCGGCAGTCCAAGAGGGCGGCACCAGACCCAGTCCGCACGGGAGCCAGGATGGTCTCCCAGAACAAATCAGGAGTACTTGCTTCTTCCGGGTTAAGTAGGACTTCATGAGAAAGAAGCCCTTCCAAGAGAAAGAGAGACCATCTGCAGAGGTGCGCATCCAGTTTGCCGCCCAGTGATGCTACCTGTGGTCCCAAGGGGCTGGAAAGCCCGTGCGGGGAGAGGAGCAACCACAGAGGGTGGCTAGGGGCTGAACACAGACAGGCTGACATTCCTGCTAACAGCCTTTAAATAGAGACCTTCTTATACCTGCAGTGCAATCCCAGGGAGGGCTGCTGATTGGCCCGCTTTGGTCCATCTGCCCATCCCTGGGTTAAGGGAGGAAGCAGTGGTTTTCAAACTTGGATACCTTCTAGAACCACTTGGGGCATTCTTAAAAACTCCTGATGCCCAAGCCATACCCCAGACCAATCAAACCCTAACATCTGGGGATGCCCTACCTGAGCCACATCAAGCGAGGAAGGGGCAGCTCCCTGAAGACAAGGACCACGGGGACTAGGGAAGGAAAGCTGGGTCAACCAGATGCCCCCCCCAACAAGGCCAGCTGGGGAGAGAACCCTAGGAATGGAGCTAGAAGACCAACAGGACTGACAGCTCATGGGCAGAGAGGGAGCGGGCCTACATCTGGCCTTCTCTTCCTGCCCTGGGGGATGGCTGGGATGCAGTGTGGAGCCCTGGAGCAGTAAGGAGTCAGTGCAGGCGCAAACCTGGCTCTACCGCAATGCAATGCCACGCTGCCCCTCTCCCGGCCTCAGTTTCCCTGCCACCACTAAGGCTCGTCCAGCACCAACAACCTATGATTCGTGCTCTGTCTAGCTCGGCCCGGCCCCACCAGGTTGGATCCGCTTCCCAGTGTCTGGAAGAAGGACACATCTCCCACGCCCACCCCCCACCAGCCCAGTGAGTCCGATGAAATCGCAGACACATAGATAGGGACGATTTGTAAGGACAGGAGCAAAATAACCTAGCAAATGCTTTGGGGGCAAAATTCAAGTTCTATGTGATTGGAAAGTAATATTTATGCCAATCATTAACCAAACAGCAGTGATAGGTCAGGGCACACAGGTTTCCTTTCATAGGGGTGAAAGGGATGAAACCAGTGAGCTGGCAGACCTCAGGGAGGGCGCAGAGGGTCTGGCCCTGCAGGCTTTTGTCTTAGGCACTCCTCGCCGAACCATACTGGCATTTTGGGGTGTCCCGGGGGGTGGGGGCTCTTGGCCTGGCCTTTTATAACCTTGCTAGGCTGAAGGAACAGATCCTTTTGCTGATGGGGAACTGCTGAGGGGGTCGGGGACCATCAGCAGCTGGCTGAGCGAACACTATTTGTTATTTAAATTAACCGTCAGGCCGCTCCGTTTCCTCCACCTGAAGGGGCACCTCGCACACGTCTTGTAATTAGCCAGAGGGAAACTGGGCGGGAGAAGCCTGTGTTGTTGGAGCATTTGTCTTGTTTCTATCTAACAGGACCTAACAAGGTCATCGTCGTGTGGAAATCAAGAAACACAAATGGGTGCTTCAAGGGAAATTGCAGAGAAAACAATTGCCATGGAGATGAGTGCGTATATGAAAAGGCGAGCCTCACAGTGAAAGATCTCCCCTCCCCGGCTGTCTGCTGTGGAAACACTAGAAACACTAATCGTACCTTCCAGCCTGGCACCTCAGGCTTTATTTTTCATCTTAATAAAGTCTCAGTGTTCGGATCAAGATCCAGAATTAGGGGCGCCTGGCTGGCTCGCTCGGTAGAGCGTGTGACTCTTGATGTCAGGGTCATGAGTTCGAGTCCCGCGTTGGGTGGAGAGATTACTTATAAAAAATAAATAAAAGATGTAGAATTAGGGGTGCCTGGGTGGCTCAGTCGGTTAAGCACCTGCCTGCAGCTCAGGTCATGATCTCGGGCTCCCTGCTCAGTGGCGAATCTGCTTCTCCCTCTGTCCCTCCCCACTGCTTGTGCTCTCTCGCTCTCTGTCAAATAAATAAATAAGGGCGCCTGGGTGGCTCAGTTGGTTAAGCGACTGCCTTCAGCTCAGGTCATGATCCTGGAGTCCCAGGATTGAGTCCCACATCGGGCTCCCTGCTCAGCAGGGAGTCTGCTTCTCCCTCTGACCCTCTTCCCTCTCGTGCTCTCTGTCTCTCATTCTCTCTCCAATAAATAAATAAAATCTTTAAAAATAAATAAGAACTTAAAAAAAAAAAAAAGATGCAGAATTAGGTGGCCTCCCTGGTGCCCCTTCATGGGATCTCTCTCTGTGGACGAGCCCTGGCTTTGCAGATTCACTCTGCAAAGCCCCAGACCTCATGCCATCACCCACAGGGAACGAATGCATCAAAAGATGACTTTTTCATTCTTTGGGAGAACTTATTCCTTCCAAGAACTACTGGTGTCTCCCCAGAATGACGCCGGACGAGACGTCTTCTCCAACAATGCAAGCCCATTGGTTCCCCTCATTGTTTGTTCATCGACTGGTTGATGCGTTTGCTACACGTCTGTTCACGGTGACTGTCATCGAGGCAGGGCTGGTGGTAGGTGTGGGGATCCTGCAAGAAGCCAGGCAGGCTTGGTCCTTCCATGGGGGGGCGGGGATGCTGACATTCAGGGGGTGAGACTCAAAACTAACCAGGACTCACAACCTGGAAGGAGGCTGGGAATGAAAGCAAGTGCACAGATAGAACTGGATAGGACGGAAAGGGGGTGGTCAGGACACCCAGACCCCCGAGGGGAAGGTGGAAAGGCTCCCTGGTGTGCTCCCTGAAACGTGGGAGAGGAAGTGGGAGAATAAACAGGGGCTGGTTCTTATAGGGCCTCGCAGGCACGAGCTCTTGGGCTTCATCCTGGGAACAATGGGGGATGATGAGTGCATTTTCAGGGAAGAGGCACCGGTAGGCTTGCTCTTTCCAGACACCCCTTTGGTTCCAGGATAAGTGGCTTGTAGGAAGCAGATGCGGGGAGGACTCTGCATCTTTTTGGCTACTCAGCTGCTATGTCAGTCTATTTAGCTACTTACGAGTAGGATAAAGAGTTGGATTGCAAAACATTGATTGGAAAAATGGAGGAGCATCATACAAATTAAGGTATTCGCGGGTGACATCTGGCTTGGGTCAAAAGGAAATGACTAAGTCAGGAGGACACCGGGTGTAACAAACAACCCCAAGTGTCAATGGCAAAAACACAATAAACACTTAATTTTGCTCATTCAACTGTCCAGTGGGGGTGTTTCCAGTTATAAAACTTTTCTGGGTGTCTCTCCTACAAGAGGTGACTTGGGGACCTGGTCTCCTTCTCAACCGGGGCTCTGTGGGATCCCCTGCAACCCACCAGCACATAGGATAAGAACAGAGGAAATCGGGCGCCTGGCTGGCTCAGTTGGTTAAGCGACTGCCTTCGGCTCAGGTCATGATCCTGGAGTCCCGGGATCGAGTCCCGCGTCGGGCTCCCTGCTCAGCGGGGAGTCTGCTTCTCCCTCTGACCCTCTTCCCTCTCATGCTCTCTATCTCCCATTCTCTCTCTCTCAAATAAATAAATAAAATCTTAAAAAAAAAAAAAAGAACGGAGGAAATCACGCAGGGAGGCTTTTGTGGATCAGACCTGGGAGCGAAATATACCACTTCCGGGGCGCTTGGGTGGCTCAGTCGTTAAGCGTCTGCCTTTGGCTCAGGTCATGATCCCAGGCTCCTGGGATCGAGCCCCGGGAGCCTGCTTCTCCCTCTCCCACTCCCCCTGCTTGTGTTCCCTCTCTCTCTGTGTCTCTGTCAAATAAATAAAATCTTAAAAAAAAAAAAAAGAAAGAAATATACCACTTCCATCCACGTTCCACTGGCCAGAACCCAATAGCTTGGCAGCACCTGACTTTAAAGGAAATGCAGGCAAACTGAGCCAGGAGGAAAGGGAAATCGTTGGAAGGAAATCCAAGCCCATGTCTTCCACCGAGGAGCCACTCCTGGGAAACTGAGACCCCTGAGAGGAAAACTCCTTTTCGTAAGTTAACCCATCAGGTTGGTGATAGGAAGGAGACCAGAATCCTAAAATCTTGATTCGGAGGTCACACCACTTTCCCCTTCGTTGCAATTGACACATTTATTAATGTAGTGCAAGGTAATAGGAAATCAATTCAGCAGCTTTTATTAGGGCCTGCTGTTGGTGATCGGTAGAGAGAGAGATGACAAATAAGTGATTTTCCACCTTCTAGCTGCTCATGATTTCCCAAGTGGAGTGCGGAGTGTGCCAGGGGCCCTCGGAGGAGCAAAGAAATGGCTCCCAGTTCCTTGAAGGAGACAAGTGTGTGCTCAGCCTCGGAGGACAGGGAGGGTTTTACTTTTGATTCTGTTCCCTTGTCTTTTCACGTTTACCGGCCCCAATGGCACCTCTGTGTGAACTAGCAAAGGCGCCCCTTCCTGGCTAGCAGGCAGGTGGTGATTTGTGTGAATGGGGGCGTTGGGAGGCTCCCCTTCCTTCTGGCATAACCAGCCCTAGGCCAGGGGCTTGACATCGTCGGGGAGAGCCTGGCTTTCAGGATGCCCTCGGCCCCTCCACTCAGGGCCACTGTGCTGCGTCCTCAGCATTGCTGGGAACAGCCCCCAAGGGCAGGGCCCCAGCAAGCCTTCCTCTCTTGTCCCTGCATCCTTGGAGTCGACTGCTTAAATGCCCCCATTCCGAGGTGGAGGAGGGGGCTTCCGCGTGGAGTTTTCCCTTGCATATCTCGGATATTAGCTCATGGGCGCATCTCTTCATGAGCTGTTGGCCATTTGACCCTCTGCCTCCGGGAGCTCCCTGGTCTCAAGCTTCGGCATCTGCCTGCCCCCTTTGTCTCTGCTCTCCTGTGCCAGACAGAAACCCCTAATTTAGATGGGGTCCAGTCTAGCCGTGTTTGGCCCCATGGTTTGTGCCTTTTTGGTCTTGGCTGGGAGGGCTTTTCCAACACCGCCTCCCAATCAAAAACCTAGGGTCCCCAATTTTCTTCTATTCCCTGTAGGGTGTTAACTTTATGCCTTTAACCTGTTTGCCTGTTTGGGGGGGGGAGGCAGATCAGCCTCCAGGGAGCAGGCCAGCTTTCCACACACCAAGGATCTGTCCTTCCCCACTGCCTCACGCACCTCCTTCCCATCACGCCTATCAAGTCTGTCCCACTGTCCAAGGACTTTTCTAGATCCTTCAGCACCTGGGAAGGGGCTCCCCCTGGGGATGGAGCACACAAGCTATACCCACAAGACCTGGAACATTCTGCCCCCTCATGTCACCAGCTCCTTCTTACCCTTCACCTCTTGAGCGAAACGTCACCTCCTCAGAGAAGTGGTCCACAACCCCCCGACATAAGAAGCCCCATCTCTCCGTATCACAGACCTTACATCCATATGTAACATGCGAGGTTGTAATTTGAAGAGAGCTTGCTTATGTATAGACTGTTTCTCTCACCAGTCAGCAAACTCTTCAAGCACAGAAGCTTGGTCCTTCTTAAGGGGTGCCCAGCACACCAGGCCCACAGCTAGAGTTCTCATTTAATGAGTGCTTAGGTTCTACACTAAGCACGTCACCTGTATCTGTTTATTCACCCCCTCCCCATCAATACCAACCCTATCAATAGGTACTGTTATTACCTCCATTTTATAGACAGGGAAACTGGGGCACAGAGAGGTTCAGTGACTTGCCCAAGGCCACACAGCTGCAAAGTAGAGGAGTTTGGTTTTGAACTCAGACAATCTGGTTCTAGAGTTCACGTTCACATCCACCGGCAGTCCCCCTCTCCATATACCACAGAGACAGTGAATGAATGGAAGAATTAATAAATGCAGGGGAGAGAGGGGAGGGTGGGCCAAATGATTACACGAGCATTACCATACACACTGGGGCACAGCTTCTTTTTCCAAGTTATTATGCTGCTAATGAGAGTTATTTTTCCTCTAAGATGATGATTTTCATAAATTATGGAAAATTCTTTGGCCATTGCTTTTTATGTTATGGCCTGGGGTGGAGCACGGGGGGGCAGGCGGTGATGAATGACTTTTTAAATTCCTTCACATTGAGTTCTCTAAGACAAGACCGCATGTAGAATCTATAATTAATTATTATTCACACTTAATATAGTTAGATAATGTGAACACATACTTTCCATTAATTTATGTGGCTGACTCCTCATCATTTTCCCATAGGTATAGTTCACTGATTTCTCAAGTTATTAAAAATTAAAATTTATATTAGGGAATTAGAGGAGCCTGGTGTCCCAATACCTATTTTTAGTCTAAAGTCACAAGCTGGGTGGGGGGTTTATAGCAACTGCATCCTTTGGACAATTTTACAATAAAATGGGTAGATGCATTTATTCTTTGACTTGTTAATTCCTTAAATGTTAATTCTGGACTACTTTGGCAGTTCTGGGCTATGCTGATGGGGGTCTCTGTTTCCAGTTAACCAGGACAAGAAACTAGCTAATAAGCACTATCAAGAGAGCTAGGCATTGGGTGCCTGGGTGGCTGAGATGGTTAAGCGTCTGCCTTCGGCTCAGGTCATGATCCCAGGGTCCTGGGATCGAGTCCCGCATCAGGCTCCCTGCTGCTTGGCAGCCTGCTTCTCCCTCTGCCTCTATCTCTCTGTCTCTTATGAATAAATAAATAAAATCTTTAAAAAATAAAAGAGAGCTAGGCATTCAGGGTGCTTGGGCTTGCCTGGGGTTGGGGGCAGGAGGATGTAAATCTAAGCTGGCCTGTGAAGGGAGAGGAGTTAGACAGGCAGAAGAGAGAAAAGGTTGCTGGGGGGGGCACAGAAACAGCATGTGCAAAATACGAGAAGAAAAGACGGGCCAAACAGTTCCAGGGCATGGGGTGGGTGGCAAACAAGGGGTGGTGGGATTGAGTGCTGGAGAGGGGTCAGGGCCAGGGTCGTCATAAGCAGAGTTTTGAAAAAAAAAAAAAAAAAAGAGGATAGTACTTTCCAGAAGCCTTAATGTGGGATCCCGGAGACTCAGGTCATCACAGGGCCTTAAGCTCATTCACCTATTTTTTTTAGTTTAATTTTAATTTATTTATTATTATTTTTTAAGTAAGCTCTACGCCCATTGTGGGGCTCAGACTCATGACCCCAAGATCAAGAGTCACATGCTCCACTGACTGAGTCCCCCAGCTGCCCCTCATTCACCCATTTTGGAGATCAGGAAATGAAGCCCACTTGTTTATGTAGTTTATCTTCTTTTAAATAATCTCTACACCCAACGTGGGGCTCAAACTCACAACCCCGAGGTCAAGAGTCATATGCTCTCCCGACTGAGGCAGCTGGGCGCCCCTGAAGCCCACCCTGTTTAAAAACAAAACCAAGAACTTTTCAGATCAACTAAGTTCATCCCTGCCCAGATATGTGGTGCCATATGCGCCATACGGTCCATACGGCAGGGGCATTTACATTCCAGTTCCTGGATACACTCAGAGGGGACTTGCAAGAAAGTGTGACTTTGTGGAAAGCTGGCCAGTACCCTTCCCACTGCCCAAGCCACCAAGAAGCTCTGCGGGTAGAACTTTTCAGATCAGAGAAACATAGGTGCTATATTGGTTACAACACAGCCAGAGACACGCCTCATTTGCATATTCTGCATAACTTTGCATAAAGCATTGACAAGTCTCTGAACCTGTAAAAGAAAACTAATTAGAGCAGCATCTTGTCCTGGTATCCAGACTTCACATCTAGGGGAAGGGGGGGCGTTTTTGTCCCCCTAACTGCTCACTCAAGCATGGTTCTGGGGGCTGGTTTACGATACTGGAGTGAGAAGCTGGGTTCAAATCCTAATTCTGCTGCTTACTATCTGGGTAACTTTGGGCATATCATCTCACTCTCTGAAAGTAAGTAATCGGTGACCACCAATCCTAAATGCACAAAGGAGTAGGCAGGGTCATATGCTCGAGTGTGTCCATCACGCCTGCCACAATGTCCAACACATATTCAATACTCAACAGATATTTAAGAACGTGGGTCTGATCCAGGTACTGCAAAATTTTCCACTATGATTCATTGCCAAAAATACGCTGATCGAACTTCTGAGCTGATTCCTTTATACCTCCCAGGACACAAAAACCTACCCCTAAAACAGAAGGGAAATCCCAGGTCCCCAGAAAATGACCTTCCACTGATGAGGTCATGGTATCAAAATTTTATACTGAAAATCAAATCCAACCCAGCGAGAGAACTGAAGCCCAGACGAGGGAAGTGAAAATCAGGGGCTAGAACCCAGATTTCCTGACTTCCTGCTGGAGTTCCCGCAACTGTCCCACATGCACCTGGATTTAGGACATTTTTTCTTCCTCGTCTGACTGCCCTCAGGATTCCAGCCCTGTAGGGATAAATCTGGCTGGAGTTTCCAAAGATCAATGCTGCTTCCGATACTCTCTCCCTGCGGCAAGCTCACGACATATTTTTTCACAAGTAATAATTAGCGACAGAAATATCTGACCTACTTACAACTCCACAAATACACACATTTGGCGGCTTCCACATCAGCTCCGAGGCCGTCAGAAGGAGCCTGTTTGGGAATAGCTTTTTTTAACCTGGTTAAATGACAATTCCACAGCGGGCACTTCAGGATGCTAATTTCTGCTAACCTTAACGTGTGAGGCAGCTCTGCCCCCTGCACTCCACCTCCTCCTGTCGAGGCGGCATTCAAACCCTAAAGCTGGTGATTATTTTTACATTCTGTTCCCACAAGCAAAGGAGGATTGAGATTCTGTCTTTGGAAAGACAGATTATGCCTAAGTCTTTGCAGATTTCTAAAGCAATTTAGGCAACGTGGTATGTATTTCTTTTTAATGCTAAACAAAAAAGGGTAGTTTAGTAAATGTCCAGGTATCTGAGGTTGGTTCTGCCCTTGCATTTTCTAAACACAGACTTTGAGGCTTTGGGCAGAGCCTTCTACGTGTTATCACTGTTTGCGTGTACCGCGACCAGAAGTCCCCTCTTTTTCCTTTGCCCGCAAATGCTTTCCTGGATTCTACAATGTTCTTAATAAAATTGCACTAACAGGATATGTGGTCCTGGGGCAGGCCAAGGGCAGAGCTGAAGGATTTGGTTCAGAAGACGGATATTCTAGCTAGAGCTGCCTTGCTGGAGAAGGTGGGCCCTTCTGACTGTTCTTCCCAGGAGCCCAGCACATCGGGATTAGGTCTCCAGGGGACATTGTATAGCGCTGCCTTCTAGTGGAGGCTCGGCTCAGGTAGGTTCGCGCAGTGATCGAGGCCCTGCTCCTGGGCCCTGGTGACCGTGAATAAGACCTGCCCCTCAGAGTCCAGTGCAGGAAGGGATGCCAGAGTGTCTGAAACTCAACTGGATCCAGGAGGCATGGAGGGCACGAACGGATGAAAGAATGCAGCATGGGGTTGGGGGGTGGGGGGGAGGGACCTCACCCAGCCAGGGACATCAGAGACGGGTTCCTGGAAGAGATGCAGCTGAGCCCTATCTTAGTCTCCTTCAGGTAGAGATGGGGTGGGAAGAGCAAGGCCATTGAGTCCAAGGAAGCAGCTTGTGCGAAGGCACAGAGGTCTGTGGAGAACGTGGTGCATTAAGGAATGTGCACCAAGTCCAAGGGCAGCGTGGGGAACTAAGGCTGGAGAGGAGGGAATGATGGATCCTCCACAGGACTCTGGGAAGAATAAGGGACTCAGACCCTCACTGGAGGGCAATGGGGGAGGGGATAAGTTGCTTTAAAAAGGGAGTCATATGAATCAGCTTGGGTTTTTCTTTTTAAGACTATTTTTTTTAAAGATTTTATTTATTTATTTGACAGAGAGAGACACAGCAAGAGAGGGAACACAAGCAGGGGGAGTGGGAGAGGGAGAAGCAGGCCTCCCGCTGAGCAGGGAGCCCGATGCGGGGCTCAATCCCAGGACCCGGGGATCATGACCTGAGCCGAAGGCAGACGCTTAACGACTGAGCCACCCAGGCGCCCCAAGACTATTTTTAAGTAATGTCTACACCCAACGTGAGGCTCAAACTTACAACCCCAAGATCAAGAGTCACATGTTCTACAGACTGACGCAGCCAGGCGCCCCTCAGCTTTGTTTGCTTGTTTGTTTTTTTAAGATTCCATTTATTTATTTGACAGAGAGAGACAAAGCGAGAGAAGGAACACAAGCAGGGGGAGCGGGAGAGGGAGACGCAGGCTTCCTGCTGAGCAGGGAGACCGATGCGGGGCTCGATCCCAGGACCCTGGGATCATGACCTGAGCCGAAGGCAGATGCTTAACGACTGAGCCACCCAGGCGCCCCTCGGCTTGGGTTTTTAAAAGAACACCTCATAAGTCCAAAGAGCCATCTGGAAGAGAAAAAAACAGGAAAACGCTTCACACCTTCTCCTCCTCCTGCTCCCCATTCCCTGACCCAGGGCCCGTGCCAACCAGGACCTGGGGAGCTGTCCTCTGTAACCTTCAAAAATTGAGGAGGAGAAAAAAAAAATTGAAGAGGAGAACGTTGGCAAGAAGGCAGCTCTTCTGAGACATGGAGTCCAGTCCAGAGGGAGGCATGAGAAAATGTCCGTGGTAATGCCCCCAGTGGGGACAATTCTGTCAACCGACGTCAGTCAGAGTGATGGAGAAGCAGATGATGGAGACGACAGGCAAGTCACAAAGACCCTGTGAAAATCTGCCAGAGACAGGAAATTGGACGGCTATGTGCAAACATCCACTTGCCCCCCTGCTGGAGGACCGGAGGTGCAGATCCCCAGCCCCGCAGAGAGAGCAAATCTGCCGTCCAGCCTCACTCAAGGATGAGTAAGGAGGGGAAAACCAACATGGAGGCTATGAGCAAAGCAGCTGCAGGGCACCTGGGTGGTGCAGTTGGTTAGGTGTCTGGCTCTTGGTTTCAGCTCAGGTCATGAGTGTGTCGGGCTCCACATTCAGTGGGGAGTCTGCTTAAGATTCTCTCTCCCTCTCCCTCTCCCTCTGCCCCTCTCTCTCGTGCTCTCTCTCTCAAATAAATAAATAATACTAAAAAAAAGCAACTGTACTTTCTCTTATGAGAAACAGGGCCGTGTCCAGGAGGTGAGCAAATCTTCAAAAATGACCCGCCAAAGGTCATTTCAGGCATCCTCATGAAGCCCAAGAAGGCAGGGAGCCACTGAAAAGTGACAAGATGAGATGCAAAAGGGGGGTGCATGAGATGTGGGGTGGAGGGGATGGCAAGGAAGCCAAGAGCACGAAGGCAGGCCCCAAGCCGCACTTAAACAGTAAACAGTAAACGGTAGCAAGGATGCCGCAGATCATCGAATGGGTGGTTTGAGGGAAGAACGCGGAAGAAAAAGACAAATGAATAAAAATCACAATCGATAGCATGATCGTTTCAGAAAAATGGAGAAGAGACAAGCGGTGAACAAAAAAAAAATGATGTTCATGAACGAGAACCCACAAATGAAACAATCTTTATCATTAAAGAGGCAACACAAAGAACCTCTTCTGAGCTGCAGAAACAACCGTGTGTACAGATCAAAAAGGACCCAGGACATTCTGGGTGATGTCAGGGCAACATTTTCAAAGCAGAAATAAAACTAAAAGTCCTAAGAAGTATCCGGGTAGAAAAGGCAGCTGCATACCGTGGGAAGGGGGATGGAGAACAAACAGAATTTCTGCAATTCGAAATGCCAGTGAGATAGGAGCTCATGTTTACAGATGGTGCCGCACTAGAGACTTAACCCTGCTTTTAAGATCTGTTCCAAGGGGGGCGCCTGGGTGGCTCAGTCGTCGAGCGTCTGCCTTCGGCTCAGGTCATGATTCCAGGTCCTGGGATCGAGCCCCGCATGGGGCTCCCTGCTCCGCGGGAAGCCTGCTTCTCCCTCTCCCATTCCCCCTGCTTGTGTTCCCTCTCCCACTGTGTCTCTGTCAAATAAATAAAATCCTTAAAAAAAAAAAAAAAAGATCTGTTCCAAGGTGCCATCAGGTCACATACTTGGTAGCTGCTCTTTGCCAAATGGCATCCCTTATGGACGTCCTCCTCTGTGCTCACTGAGTCGTTCCCCAGGCGCCAGGTGCCTGGGGTGCCTCTTACTTCCCGTTCATCCCAAACGGTGCTGCTCTGGGTAAGGATTTCTCCAGGTTGTAAAGTCAAGGAGTGGGTTTGCTGGTTCCAGGTGTTCTCCAGAATGACCATACTATTTGTGTTTGTATCTATAGCTGCTTTCCCCAACCCCCACCTAACTGTTGGTGCATGATGGCTGTTTCCTACATTTAATACCATCCAACTTGCTACTTTGCTAATCTTCTGGGTGGGTTGTGTTTTTTTTTTTTAAGATTTTATTTATTTATTTATTTATTTATTTATTTATTTATTTGAGAGAGAGCGCGCGCATGAGCAGGAGGGACAGAGGGAAAGGGAGAGGGAGAATCTCAAGCAGATTCCGTGCTGAACGTGGAGCATGATGTGGGGCTCGATCTCACAACTCATGACCTGAGGCGAAACCAAGAGTCAGACGCTCAACCAACTGAGCCACCCAGATACCCCTGGGTGGTGTTGGGTTTTTTTTTGTTTGTTTGTTTTTTAAAGATTTTATTTATTTATTTGACAGAGAGACAGCGAGAGAGCACAAGCAGGGGGAGCAGCAAGGAGAGGGAGAGGGAGACTCCCCGCTGAGCAGAGAGCCCGATGTGGGACTCATTCCCAGGACCCTGAGATCATGACCTGAGCCAAAGACAGACACTTAACTGACTGAGCCACCCAGGTGCCCGTGGGTGGTGGTGTTTTAATGTGTACTTCTTGAACGTCACTTGAGCCCAAATACTTATGACACTTATCTGCAAGCGATCCAGTCTCTATGTTGGGAAATCGCCTGGTCATCTCTTTGGGGAAAGATTTAAGGGGTCTCAATGCAGCCACCGCTTACATTAGGCTGGAATCCAGTCCCAGAGCCTGTGTCTGCCACTTCCCTTATTCCCCCCTCGTGTGGAAAGGCCAGCACAAGACCTGAGTGACAAACACAGAGTCCCAACCAGCCAGGTAACAGGACGACAGGAGACAGGAACACCTAGGGCATGGTGGTCCCTTAGCTCAAACATGACAATCATACAGTAGTTCCAAAGAACATTTCTCTCAGTCACGGTGATTTAGTCTTCAATCACGTCAAGTGTGAACACTCCATCCCAGGCGAGCAGATACCTGCAGCCAAAGGGATCGTGGGCACCTTTTTTTTTTTTTTTTACCTGTACTTTCAAAAATTGTCTATACTAAACCTACATTACTTGTGTAATTTTTAAGAATTAAACCAATTAGGGGCACCTGGGTGGCTCAGTCATTAAGCGTGTGCCTTTGGCTCAGGTCACGATCCCAGGGTCCTGGGATCGAGCCCCGCATCGGGCTCCCTGCTCGGTGGGGAGCCTGCTTCTCCCTCTCCCACTCCCCCTGCTTGTGTTCCCTCTCTTGCTGTGTCTCTGTCAAATAAATAAATAAAATCTTAAAAAAAAAAATTAAACCAATTAAAAGATCCTGTTCAGGGTACCCACCACAGGGTCCCGCCTTCTTGTCCGCTCGTTATAGGGGGATTCACACGCGTCCCCTCGTTCTTCTTGATGTCCTCATCACTGCCCCCCTGATTTTATACAGCTCCGGGGACCTGCTTACTCTTGGCCCCCCTCTCCCAGCAGCAATTCCATCTGCTGTCATTCCTGGCCCTATCTCTGCACCTCGGCACGGGAACTGTCACATAGTGCATGTTCAAGTAACACTGACAAGATGAACTCCTGGTCAGATATCAGACAAGATGCCCTTGCTCCTTGCCAGGCCTTTAAAAAGCCTAAATGCTTCTCTTTATAAGGCAGTGAGAGGAAGATTCAGAACTCCAAGAGGGAGACACCGGTTGAGAGGGGTTTTCTGTGATCGACTCAAAACAGTATCAAGTCGCCATCCCGGGTCTTCAGGCCTCTACTACTGAGGTTTCTCTCAGGGTTTGCAAAGTCTCAGCTGCAGAGACGACCCCTCCCCTGCTACAGATTAGACGGCCCCCAGGTCCCCCGCTACACTGAGGAACAAGGGGACTTGCCCCCTCTTACATGGAGGTGACAACACACCCGCTCATTAACTTTGGCCTTTTGGGGGCATTTAGAGAGGAAGACTCCCTCTGTCTCCTAATAAAAATAATAGCAAGCAAGCAATAACTTAGAGCCAGATTAAAAGACTGTGAAAAAAAATCTCACACTTTTGTTCTCTCTCCTGGTTAAAACTTTGATCTCTTGGGATGCAGGGTCCAAGGCCTCCTGGTGACACTTTATCGAGCCATCTTTTCCTCCTGCTGCCAGCCTTCTCCCATCCTCCCCTCTCCCCTCCCCCTTCCCCTCTCTTCCTCCCTTCCTTCTCCCTCACTCCTTGACTCACTGAACACCTGTCTGCGTCAGAGGCCACATGAGGTCCCCAGACACTGAGCAGAGCACAGTTAAGTCTCCCCCAAAGAGCTCACAGAGAAAGGGGGGTGGCAGATGCTCCAAGCAAAGGAAAGCACTGTGAAGGCCTGGAGGTGAGAGGGGACAAGAAGGGGTTAGGGGGTAGTGGGGAGAGTGGGGACCCTCACCCTGTTCCAGGCCCCCACGAATCACTCACAGCATTTGGCAAAACCAAGCACTCCGGGGTGCGCAAGGCTCCAGGGGGGCTGAGCGTTTCCCAGAACCGGGAACCAGGGAAAGACCTCGCCTCCTACATGCTGCCATCTGGGAAGTGGCCACAAGGTGGCAGCAAAGGATCGGTGGGGTCGTCTGGCCAGGCCCGGAGTCAGCAGATGCCCCAGGAGCCCTGGTCATCAGGCTGTGGCTATGCCAGGCCCTGGGGCAAGGCAGTCCTGCTCCAGCAGGATGGGGCGGTCAGAGTCAGGGTGTCAGAAGTGTATGTGCGTGCGCATGCATGCGTGTATGCATGGCCGTCTGTGTGTACATTATGTACGTGTGCACATGTGTGGGCGTGGGTATGTACTGTTTGCACACGTATGCATCCATGTCCGTGCATGGGTGCGTGTGGGGGTGTGCATATGAGTTCATGTGTATACACAGGCATGTGTGTATGTCTATGTGTGCATATACATGTGCACCCACACCTGGTCACACATGCGTGCGTATGTTTTAGCAAAAAATTCTGCTCAGCTTAGCGAAAATCCCCCTACCCTTGATATCTACTAAGTTCTTGGCCTGCCTTTAGCAAGAATCCTATTAAGTCAGTTTAGCAAGCACTTCCCTACCCTTCCTCCTCTTAGTCATTTCCCATCCACTGACAGCACCCCCCACCCCCCCTACCCCGCTCCTTGCTATAAATCCCCTGCTGTCTTTGCTGTATTCAGAGTTAAGCCCAGCCTCTCTCCCCTATTGCAACAGTCTTAAATAAACTTTTTACTAAGCTGGCAAGTGTCAGAAAAACTGTTCTTTAACAAAGCAAGAGCAGAGTGGAGTGACTGAGGGGAAATTGGAGGAAAGGAAGTGGTAGGTGGAGGGGGGCAGATTCTGTGATTCCAAAACTCACTTTGGCTTCAGCCTCTGAGTCTTCATCCCTGTTCCCTGGCTGTCCGTGCCCCTCCCACCTGGACACCTACAACAGCCCCCATCTCGTCTCCCTGGTTCAGGTCTCACTTCCCCGCCCCCTGCCCACCCCTCCACTCTGCAGCCCAAGGCTCTTCCAAAGCCCCGACCTGACCAAGTCCTTCCCCTGAAGGGCCCCCAGCACACAGGCAGCCCAGTTCCTCAGCCTGCTAGGGAAGCCTGAACCTCAGAGCCTGTAGTGAGTTTTATTTTTTCACCCTCCAGCAGCCGTACACCCCATTCCCTCTGCTTCTGCCCCTCCCACAGAATTGTGCATCCAAATCCTACTCATTTCTCCTCGAATCTCTCACCTCCCCTGAAAAGCCTTCCTTGGCTCTCTGCACCCTTGGCCCTCATCTCCCTCCTTAGCAGGATTGGTTCTGGGTGGACCGGCCCACGTTTCTGTGGTTTGGGGGGACCTGCCCACCTTTCTGTGACCCAATCAAGGCTTGGTGAAGGAAGGAGTGATATGTGTGAACAGACCTGTGAGAGGCAGGGGCCATCCATGGTACCCTCTCTTCCTCAATCTCTCCAAGCCATGGGATAGGATGCTACTCAGCCATCTTGGATGGTTTGGAGACAGGGGACCGGCCAGGATGAGTTCTTCTGATCCTTCTTCGCTAGGGAAGGAGGGGACATGGCCGTGGATTTGTGGCCACCATCACTGAAGCCTTGGATGTCAAAACTCCTAGAGTTAGTGTAGCACAGTGCTAAGGAGACAGGTTCTGGAGCCAAAACACCTGGGTTCAAGTCCTGGTTCCACCATTTTGCAGCTAAGTGACCTTGGGCAAGTTACCTAGCCTCTCTGTGTTCTGTTTCCCCCTCTGCAGTTGGGATAACCATTGGGTTGTTGTCAGGATAAAGCAAGTTAACACACAGGTAGGGAACACTGAGTTTGGCACCTGGCACAGAGCTGGGAGGCTTATATAGCTATCAGCTGTGATCATTACAACCGGACTCAAATCTCGTGGCATCTGTGTGACCTTGGACAAGTCAGTTAATGCCTGGTCCATCAACGTGCTGGTCTCTCTCTCCCTCTCTCTCTCACACACACACACATTCTGTGTGTTCATGGCATTTACTGTCTTCCCTCCTCCTGGCAGACTAAATGGACGCTCCATTGGGGTAGAAAAGTGAAGCACCAGCTCCCAGAAAAGTGCTTGGTAAATAATAGGTACTCGTTGAATATTTTCCAGCTAAATAAGCAGATGTGGGCTTTCTTCATTGATTAAATGGGCAATAATAACCCCGGTCTCACAGGGCTGTTGTCCGCAGTAACAACACAGGGAAAGCTCCCAGGCAGTTTCCTCCATGGAGCGGGAGGGCCTGGGGCCGTTATCTTAGAAGTGGACACCAGGGGGCAGCACAGGACCAAGTCACTTAGGCCACACCTAGCCCTTGCCCAAGCGACCTGGAAGAGGGACTCCCTGGGAGAAGCGGAGGGGAGAGGGGAGCTGGACACCTTTAAACTCCACCCCCCGCCCCATGCCCAGGCTGTCAGGGAGCCTCTCACAGGTCTGTTCACACACATCACTCCCTCCTTCACCAAGCTTTGATTGGGTCACAAAAAGGTGGGCAGACTGTCACTTTCATGTTGCTCACAGCCTAGAGAGGAGACAGTCTCTGAACAAATAGTGATTAAAGTAATGACTTTAATTAAAGTAATTAAAGCAAACAAATATGTGTTCTGAAGGCGGCATGCGGGATGCTTTGAACACAATGACCCTGTATTTCAGGCTGAGATGTGCCGAATAAGCAAGAGATAAGCAGATAAAGAGGGAAGCCAGTGAGCGGTGAGCTGAGCTGTGAGCGCTGTTAGGCAGGGATAACCTGTGCAAAGGCCCTGGGGCAGGAAAAAGCAGGGCTCTTTAATCTTTGGCGGGAAAGGAAGAGACTCCCTGAGGCCGCACAGTGAGAAGCAGAGCCAGGGCCGGAGCCCAGGCTTTCTGGCTCCCAGTCCAGGGCTCCTTCCCTCGCCCCTGGTTTCCCTTCCAACAAGCTTCATCTTTGATGCAGCAACAGCAGCTGTGCTGGAGGCAGAGGAATTTTGGCCCAACTCAACTTCCCTAGTACATGAGCTGATAAGAGATTTTCATTCTGATGTCTAGACTAAGACAATGACCAAATGTCCTGCAGCAGATTGGCTGATAAGAGCCTATATTTGGGGAAAGGGACGGCCCTCTCTGTGATCATGGGTCAGTGGCCCTTGGCCAGGGCAAGGGGACGGCCAGGGGGTGGCAGAGCTGAGCTCAGAGGCTCCAAGGGGGGTGAGGGCATTGGCTCGGGTCAGAGACGCTTGGGAAGTGCCCGCTAAGACTGACCCTCCTCTAGATGAGCGTTCCAGGGAGCCTTGGCCAGGGACAGGGCAACCCTGCTTTATCGGTGGTATAGATAAGGTTGTACTGGAAACAAAACAATTCCTAAATCCAAGAGGCTTAAAGCCACAAAGATGTATTTCTCACTCATTCAGAGCCCACCCCGGGTGCAGGCAGGACCTCCGCACTTCCCCTGCCTGTCAACGTGGGAAGAGAGCTAGGGAAGAGGAGCATGTGTGGTTAAATGCCTCCACCTGGTGGCCACAGCAAGGCACGTGGCCATGCCCAGCCTCAAGGTGATGGTTCCCTGCAACCATCCCATGGGCCAGAAGAGGAGACCTAGGAGGAGCAGTACTGATGTCCAGCCATCCACAGCGGAATGGACGGTCAGAGGTGCCTGGGAAGCCTCAGCAGGGGCCGGCCCTCATTTACGTGAACATTCCAGAAAGGCTGGGGCTGAGGCGGGACAACCTGCCATGGGCAGTCATGTCATCTACTGAGCAATGACCACCAGCCCAGTGCCCCATTGGCATCCTGATATTTAATCCCCACAACCACGCCATCAGTGGGTACTCATGTTCTCTCCCATTGTACAGATGAGGAAGCCGAGGTATAGAACGCTTTAAGCAGCTTGGCCAAGTATAGGATGCTGGAGTGAACTGTCACACCCAGGCATCCTACCTGCAAAAAGGATTCTATAGGGAACACTTTCTGTAACAAGTGAGACGCTGAATAGAAGATGGGTGGAGAGGATATTTAAGACATTTTTTCCGTCATAGGATGTAAGTCTTAAGTCTTATCTGTTTTTCTCTCAGAGAGATTTCAGTCAGGATTTATGGCTTTTCAGTGCCTTTTTTATTTTGAAAATGTTCTAACCCACTGGATGGTTGAGAGAATACCCTTCACCGAGATGACCTGTGTGTGCGTGAGTCTGTCTTTGTCTCTCCCTCTCCACACACACACTTCCCTTTTGCCAAACCACCCAAAAGAAAGGTGGGACATCGTGATACTTCATCCCCAAACACTTGAGGGTGCATCTCCCCAGAAGGAGGACACTCCCCTCCACAATCCCACACCAACAATAATCAGCATTAACGCAGCAACATCACCCAACATCACCCAAAGTCCATCTCACGTTTCCCTGGTGGCCTCCCAAACGTGCTTTGTGGCTGCTTTTCCTAGTCCAGGATCCAATCAAGCGTCATGTACAGCCTTGGGCAGTTATGTCACCCCTACTCTGTTCCTCATGATACTAGACCCTTGGAAGAACCGAGGCGAGAAGCCCTGCAGAATGTCCCACAGGATTCCCATGTTAGCCTCAGGCCAACTGTCTCCAGTAAGGGTGGTATCTCAGCATGGCCAAGGTCCAGCCTGATGGCCCGTGTAGGCGGTCACTGCCAGGCCTCCCAGCACCAAAGCACACTCCCCTCTGTAGTTAATGAGTAATCTTTGGGGCGACACTTCAAGACTGATGGTATCCTGTTACCCAACACTTCCCACCCTGTGGCCCTAGCGCACACTGATGATTCTTGCCTGAGTCACTTATCACACTGGAGGTTATGATATGTTCATCTTCTAATTCTTCAGTTGGACAGAGAAGACCTGGTTTCTTGGGGATACAGCACCACCTGAGCCTGGTGTCAGGCGCTCTGTGCTCTCCAGGTCCACTGACGGCAGGTGCAGGGAGGGTGGGCAGGTGCAGTGGGGCAGAGGAGGCTGGCAGCAGCCCCAGTGCCAATACTAAATGGCTGTGGCGTCCAAGGGTGACCTTGAACCAGCAACATCAGCACGCCTGGGAGATGCCTGGAAATGCAGATTCCTGCGTTGGAACCCACAGCCAGCAAGGTCCCCCCAGGAGTCTGTGTGCCCAGGACTGTCAGAGCAATGGCCCGAGGAACACCCTGAGCCTCTCCGAGCCCCAGCTTTCCCAGGTGAGACCACGGGGTCTGGTTTTGTCAGAAAAGAGGGTTCTTTTTTTTTTAATAAAGATTTTTTATTTATTTATTTGAGAGAGAGAACGAGAGATACAGAGCACGAGAGGGAAGAGGGTCAGAGGGAGAAGCAGACTCCCCGCCGAGCAGGGAGCCCGACGCGGGACTCGATCCCGGGACTCCAGGAGCATGGCCTGAGCTGAAGGCAGTCGCTTAACCAACTGAGCCACCCAGGTTCCCAGAAAAGAGGGTTCTAACAGCTGCTCGCGGGAGAAGGTGGTGATGGTGGTAATGACTACCACTTCTAAGGACAAGAAATGAACTCAGACATTTCACCAAGATTTCTGAATGGCAAGTTTGTAATAAATAAGAGCAGAGTTTGCCAAAGGAGGGGTCCGGGAGTGGGGTGGGGGGCGCCTTAATCAGAAATTTTATTTTATTGGGTTGACCTGTGCTGTCACGGGACCACACAAACTTTCTCCCTAAAGTTCCTCTCCTACAGAAAGAGAATGGGACAGGCACCAGCAGGGGGGCGGCGGTGGGGACTGGACGGGAGCAGGGCAGAGCCTGGGAGGGCAAAGCCTGCCCTCGGCTTGGGGTCTCTCCAGCCTGGTGTTTTACCTTCAGTCCATGGCCACATTGTCCTTCTGTTTCAGAATGTATTCATGTTTGCTTCAGTATGTTCAAAAACATCTTGAGTTGTCATCAGAAGAGAAAAAGCTTCCTACCTTATTGGCCCCGTGTCCCTGTCCCATGGCGCAGCCCCAGGACCCAGCAGTTTGTAGAGTCCGTGAAGCAGGCCTGCGGAGATCACCTGGCACACCTGCCCGAGGCCCCGCCCACAGCCGCAGGAGGGCCGGCGAGACTCAGATTTGCCCAGAGTCACACCTGAAGATGATTTCTCTCTGCACAATCCTCACCTGTGTCCAGTGCTTGACTTTGCGAAGGTCTCACTTCCCACCACCCCTCCCAGCAGGTTTTATGCAAGCCCCGTGGGCCCAGCGGGGGTTATGAACATCCCCATCCTACAGATGAGAAAACTAAGGCCAAGAGAAGCAAAACAACTCACCCAAGATGACGTAGCAAGTCACTGCTAGACTCGATGTGGTGCAGACTCAGGTGTTCTCATTCCCAGACCAGCGAATCTTCTGCTGGCCTGTCCCAGAACTCTCGTCCCTCCCCCCATGAGGTCCAGGCAAGGGGCTCACAGGCTCCTCTCCTGCCGTGGGGGGGTGGACGGGGAGAGAGGCCGGTTCCTTCCTGCCGGCCGCAGGGCAGTCCCAGCCTCAGCGGGGGCCAGGTGAGGGGGCTGCGGGGAGATCCGTCAGCGCTCAGAGCAAGACAGCAGCAGACGGGCCCACTTCCAGGAGGGACCTTGAGTAGGAGTCAGGTGGAGGGTACTTTCTCATAATCCAAGCTAACCTGCCCCAGGAAGTAGTGAGCTTCCTGTCTGGGAGCGGTCCAAGCAGAGGCTAGTTGACCTTACTCTCCCACAGGGATGCCGAAGAGGGTCTAGGGCCAAGCACTGTGTTGAGCCTTTGAAGCCCCTTCCATTAGGAAGGGTGAAGTAAGCCTCTGTGCTTTGATCCTTGCCATCATTTTCAGCTCCCCCATGAGGGGTGATGAAGGCCCTCAGCGCGGAAGACCATACCTGCTGTCCTCACATGGTCTGGCAGGGAGAACAGTGGTCTCCTGGGGAGGAGATGACCGCAGAGCTAGAAATCAAAAAACCTCCATCCAATCCCACAGCTTTGTGGATGCTGTGTGTCATTGAGCAAGTCATTGCACCTCTCTGAGCTGTCAATTCCCTTCCAGGGAGTGATAATACTGCTCTTCCTATCTCAGAAGGCAGGCTTTGGAAGCTCTCAAGAAATGGACAAGGGCCCAGATTTTCAAAATAGACTCTCTGCTGTCTAGAAGGCCTTAGTATACTATTACCCCATTTTTCAGATGGAAAAACTAAGGCCCAGAGAAAAGCAGCAGCTTGTCAAGGTCACACAGCATGTCAGAGACAGACTTAGGACTTGAACCTGGGATTCCCAGTTGCAGTGTGGAGTTTTCTATCTCAAAAGACCCCACGAGCAGGGTCACTGAAGACAGGCAGGCTCTCCTCTTCCCTGGGGATGCATCTCTTTGCCAGTAAAGGGTTTAGGAGCCCAGTGTGGCCTTACAGCAGGAGTTAACCTGACTGAACAGGTGGATGCTGGCTTTCTTTCCCCTTCCCAGAATGGCGGGTGTCCCTTCTGGAAAACCTCATGGCTCCGAGGCCCACACTCAGGCCAGATAAGAAAGATGATCACACGTACCTTGCCAGAGGAAGGCTGGAGACCCCAAGCATCACCCTAATCTGTGTAAGGTGTCCTAGTTCCTAAAGTGCTGGGTGACCTTGGGCAGATCCCTGCCATCCATCAGTTTTCTCCATCTGTAAGTTGAACCAGGCGTTGGGGTCAATCTCGAATTCCCTTTGGCTCAGAACCAGCTCTGGTGTATACAACAAAAATGAAGATTTGATTTCTTTCTTAAACCAGACAGATTAAAATATTTGGCTCTGAGGCAGCTTTGTTCTGTGTTCAGCCCCCCTTGGCTCTAAAAACCGAGCATCCTCCTAGGTCCGAGGGCTCCTCTGGCTGCCACCCCCCCCCCCCACCGCCCGGCACCAGGCCAGATATGGCCCTGGGCACATCTGCTTCCACTCAGCATGCTCAGCCAGCTGCTCTGCCAAGGGCTTGGCCCACAGCCTCCCCAGGTCTCTGGGGCCTAGAGAGACAGCTGGGACCCAATTATGGGAGAGACAAAGGCCCCTGACAGGGCAGCACCTGCGGCTCTCACAAGGCCCTCCCCACCCTGAACCAGCAGCCAGGCCTGCCCTTGGCTCAGACCCAGGCAGCCAGCTGGGGCGGTTGCTGAGTGACCGGGGGCAGTTCGTGGGGCCAAGGAGATGCTAAGATAGGCCTCGAGTGGTTTACTCAGACACTGACCCTATGGGGCCAAGGGGCAGGGAAGGAGGGCAGGACCCAGAGGTCTGGTCCAGGTCCCGGGTGCCGGAGGGAGGACTGAGAGGCAGCCTGGGCCTGGTGGTGGATGACGGCATCAGCTTCAATGTTAGTGGGACCTGAGTTCAAATCCCTGAGACCTCAGATCTCAAATCTAAGACCTCAGGCACACCCCTCGCTCTCTCTGGTTCCTCATCTGTAAAACGGGATGGTGATGTCACCAAGTCATACAGCCACTGCGAGCAAAGAACAAGCCAGGATACCCAAAATATCTTACGCATAGTACGCGCCAAGTGAATTACAGTTGCTATTATTATTGCTAGGACTAGTATTGACATTAACGTTGCAGAGGACGAAGAAGGTCCCGGCTCAACATCACGCTTCGAATACACTGCCCCAAATGGTGAGTTGGGCAGGCTTGCCCCTTGGGCCACAACACAGGGGGACGGAGCAGGAGATCCCATGGGGACTCAGTGGGTAGAATCAGACCTGGGAGGCAGAGGCTGGCCTCCTCCACTGATGCGACCCCACCCGGCGGCCTCAGTCCACGGACCCCACAGGGGCTCAGGACCCACAGGCTCTGGTCTTTGAGTTCTGAAACTCCAGAGGTCCTCCCTCACAGGGTGGCCTTTAATCTATTTTAAGATCAAAGGACAGTGGAGCAAGGCCTGCACATCCCCTGGGGCAGAATGGCCTGACCCTCAGTGCAGGGCAGTGTGACTTCCAGTGGGGGCGTGGCCGCCGGGCTGCAAGCATTCAGGCTGTCCCTGTGAACAGCCTGATTTCTAATGACAAGGGCAGCCTTGGGGCTTGGACTAAGTATGAGAGCTGCTTTCTCTAGGACCCCCCTTCTAGGATATGGCAGCTCAGGGAAGGGGACTGACCTCCCAGAGGCACAGCGTAACATGTTCTCCTTTCTCCAAGAATGCGGTCCTGATGGGTCATTAGCTGATGCACAAATGTTTCTTGAGCAATTTCTATGTGTCAAGCCCTGGGCTGAGCCTGGAGGCACAAAGAAGCACAGAGTGGTCCCTGCCTCCTGCCAAGCCCTGGGACCACACACACACACACACAAATAAGATTACAGGTTGTGCTGGGGGCTGTGAAGGAAGCAGACCAGGGCTGTCCCCGAAAAGAACTGGGGGAGGACCACTGTCCCCCAGGATGGCAAGGGGAAGGTATCCAAGGAAAAGGCAGAGTATAAGAACGTACTAGACAGAAAGAAGGGGCAGGGATGAAGATGCCCCTATTGTGCTCCTTTCTCTGTGTCTAGACTTTGCCCTGAGACCTTACAGTTCTTCTCACTCAAGAGACAGAGTCTATTTATTTCCCAACCCTTGAATCTGGGCTTGACCATGGACTTGCTTTAGCAACAGGCCATTAGGAGTCTTGACCAGAGCAGAGGCTTGAAAACATGCTTGCCAGAGCCCACCTTCCTTTTGGCTTCTGCCTTCACCCCTAACAAGCCTGCTGGAGAGGTGGGGGAGGCACATGGAGGAGAGCCAAGGTGTCTCAGCCATCCCAGCCAATGCCAGCCCAGACCAGCCAACAGCTCTTGGATCACCAGTGTGTGAGGGAGCCTAACCAAGATCAACCAAGTCCCACCCAGACCAGCAGAACCATTTGGCTGATCCACTGGCTCCTAAGAAATCATGAATGGTTGTTGTTTTAAATTTTTTTAAAAGATTTTATTTATTTATTTATTTGACACAGAGAGAGAAACAGCAAGAGAAGGAACACAAGCAGGGGGAGTGGGAGAGGGAGAAGCGGGCTTCCTGCCCAGCAGAGAGCCCGATGTGGGGCTCGATCCCAGGACCCTGGGATCATGACCTGAGCCGAAGGCAGCCACCTAATGACTGAGCCACCTAGGCGCCCCTGGTTGTTGTTTTAAGACACTAGGTTTGGGGGTGGTTTGTTACCCAGCAATAGTTAACTGATACAGGGAATAGCATTCCTGACAGTGGGAACAGCATTTGCAAAGGCTCAGAGGCAAGAGAGAGCCTTGTGGGTTGAGGGAAACAGAAAAAGACAGCATGGCTGGAATGCAGCGAGAAACCAGGAGGGAGAGAGAAAATGAGATCCAGGGGGTGGACAGGACTGGGTCAGGCAGGGCTTTGAAGGCTGTGGTAGGTGCTTGCTTATTTTCATAAGCTGAGTGGGAGCCAGTGGAAGGTTTTAAGAACGTGGGAGGAGCAAGGGCAGGGCAGTCATCTGATGCATTTACTATAAAAACTCCCTCTGGCCATCCTGGGGAAATGAATTGGAAGGAGCGTTTGTGGAAGTTAGAGGGCCATTTACAGACACACTTGTCAAAACATACATTTAAATGGATACGTTTTACTGCCATGTAAACTATATTTCAAAAAATCTGCTTTTTAAAAGCATTCTTTAAACAAAACATTTGTGGAAGGCAGGTAGAATGGAAGAATCAACAGCATTTACTAATCATAACTCCAGCATTTACTGAGGACCTACGATGCGCGAAGGTCCTCTGGGAAGAACTTTGGGGAGAAGGCAAACAGACCATGCTTTCAAGGAGCTTGCAAAACTGTTACCAGGGAGGTTGGTGCCATAGAGGGTAAGTGGAATCCTGTCATATTCGAAAGTTGGTTCTTAAGCCAGCATGTAAAAACACTGGGCATCGTTAAAATCATCCTTGAAAATTCTTTTTTTTTTTTTTAAAGATTTTATTTATTTATTTGAGAGAGAGAGAATGAGAGAGAGAGAGCACGAGAGGGGAGAGGGTCAGAGGGAGAAGCAGACTCCCTGCTGAGCAGGGAGCCCGATGCGGGACTCGATCCCGGGACTCCAGAATCATGACCTGAGCCGAAGGCAGTCGCTTAACCAACTGAGCCACCCAGGCGCCCCATCCTTGAAAATTCTTTACAGAGGTGCCATGTTGGAGAACAATATTCTAGAACATCTCTCAGTACGTCCAACACAGTCAGCTTCCCTCCAGCATGGATCTGACTGCAGTTTCATTGACTGAATGCAAGATGAGATAACTGGCTTGCTGGGACTTTGTTGCACACATGTTTTCAAACACCAGATTCACACCCAGCCTAGAAAGATGTTCAAGCCTTGAGTAGCTTGTGGGAACTGATACCTTTAGGGAGAACCAGGGATCAGGGCCGGGGAAGGGGGTGGGGTGGGCAGACATATAAACATCTATAATCCAGTGCTAAGTGCTTCAAAGGCTGAGTGCAGAAGTTCAGAGGTGTGTGTGTGTGTGTGTGTGTGTGTGTGTGTGTGTGTGTGTGTGTGTGTGTGTGTGTGTTAGCAGAACTTGAAAGGTTGATTCTAAAATGCATATGGAGGGGCACCTGGGTGCTCAGTTGGTTAAGCGTCTGCCTTCAGCTTGGGTTGTGATCCCGGGGGTCCTGGGATCAAGCCCCCCCATCAGGCTCCCTGCTTCTCCTCCCTCTGCCTCTCCTACTGGTGTGCTCTCTCTCTCTCTTTCTCTCTCGTGCTCACTGTCCCTCTCTCTCTCAAATAAATAAAATCTTTAAAAAAATAAAATGCATATGGAAATTCAAAGGGACAAGACACTCTTTTATTTTTTTAAAGATTTTATTTTTAAGTAATCTCTACACCCAACAGGGGGCTTGAACTCAGGATCCCAACCTCAAGAGTCACATGCTCTTCTGACTGAACCTGCCAGGTGGCCCAGGACAAGACACTCTTAGAGAAGAGTAACAAGATGGAAGACTTGCTCTACCAGCTGTCAAGACTTAGTATAAAGCGGGGCGCCTGGGTGGCTCAGTCGTTAAGCGTCTGCCTTCGGCCCAGGTCGTGATCCCAGGGTCCTGGGATCGAGCCCCGCATCGGGCTCCTTGCTCTGCAGGGAAGCCTGCTTCTCCCTCTCCCACTCCCCCTGCTTGTGTTCCCTCTCTCACTCCGTCTCTCTCTGTTAAATAAATAAATAAAATCTTAAAAAAAAAAAAAACAGTATGAAATGATGCTTAAGCTTACCGGTCTGGAGGGAAATGCAAACGAAGATCATGAGATGCAATAATATACCCATCAGGTGGGCCAAAACTTAAAATCTGGCAATAGCAAGTGTCAGCAAGATGGTGGAGCAACGGAACCCTCATTCACAGCTAAGGAAGTGTAAATTGCTACAAACACTCTAGAAAATAGTTTGGCATTACTTAATAAAATTGATGCAGTGTATATCCTCTGACCCAAGGGTCTCACTCCTAGGTATATACCCTAAAATTTGAAGGCAAGTGTGTTTTAGGAGACAAAAAGAAAAGCCTATAGCAGCACAGTTAAACTCTAATGAATAAACAAATGGTGTCACACTATAGAATATTCTATCTACAGCAAAGGAAATGAACTGCCATCACATGCTACACATGAACAAGGCTCACAAACATAATATTGAGCCAAAGAAGCCAAACACATATAAAAAATATGTGCAGTATGATTCTGTGCACATAAATCTCCAAAAATGGGCAACATTAAACTCTGTGGTTTAGGAATGCCTATGTAGATAGCAAAACTATAAAATAAAGCAAGAAAATGATCAAAAAGCAAGGTCATAGCTAATTCTTGTGGGGAGGGACAGGCACACTGGGGGTTCAAGTTGCAGATTATGTTCTTTATCTTGACCTGGGCGGTAGTTAAGTGGGTGTTTGCTTGAAAATTATTTTTTTAACCTGTACACATACTTTATATACTTTTCTGTATGCATAAACTATTTCAGAAAAAAATTCATAAGCAAAGTCAGACAAGAAAGAAAGCAATAAGAGATGTGCAGATGTGAGAGAAACTATCTGAGGAAATCAGGGAAGACTTCACGGAAGAGCAGGTTCGCTCTTCAGATGCATACTGAGAGTTCTCCCCATATAGACTCTGAGATGACAAAAGTGATCAAACACCAGGCTCTCTGCCCTTGTAGAATTTACATTCTAGGGAGGGAGGCATATAGGAATCATACAAACACACTATAAATGCTTAATTTACAGACCATGATAATGACCTTGAGGGTGAAGCCCTTACTCTGTGTGAGATGCCATCTGAGCTGAGATCTGAAGGGTGAGTATGGGTTGCTCAGAAATGGTGGGTGGGAGAATCTGGAGGGAAGCAGAGCCTTGAAGGTTCTCAAGAGGCAAGCTGGCCCCAAAGAGCCCCTGGAAAGCTCTTGTGGCCACATGCAGAGAACCAGTGAGGAAGTGGCATGAGATGAGTAGCCCGGAGAGGATATCTGAACTGGGCTTTGAAGGTTGAATAGGAGTTCATCAGGCAAAAACTGTAAAATCCTCAAAGGCTGGGATCCTCTGTCTCGCTTACCTATGCTCAGTCCATAGTTGCACTCAGTAAATACGCGATTTCTCTCGGAAAGTGAGAAGCCAGAGAACAGAAGACGAATTTAGAGGTTACCAAACTGAGGCCACAGAGAAATGGGGGTGCAGCACGTTCAGGGCTGGGGGAGGGAGTTTCCTTAGCATCCTGGGCTCAGTCTCCTCCAGGAGCATTAGTGGGCCGGTGAAGTCACTGACAGAGGGAGGAAGGAGCTGGAAAGGAAAACGCCAAGAGAAAAGCCATCTGCTCCTGGAAGCAGCTGATGCCCCACCCCAGCCCAAACCCCAGGGTCTCATGAGAATGACAGCAGCAGGGCCCGGGGACACCGGAGCCAGACGCACTGGGAGTGAGCAGCTGCGGCCGCGGTGGCCTCGGGAATCTGGTTGTTAGCGGGCAGCTGAGGGAGTCACGCTGTCTCCTCTGTGTTTACTTGGCTTCACTGAGGGGCTGGAAATTTGATCTCCATGGGGACTGTGCCTGGTCAGCCCCTGCCCAGAGTCTCTGGCAGAGCCCTGGCCTCTCAGAGCTGCTCAGAAGAAGACGTCCTGTTATCTGGAGAAAGTGAGACCAGAGAGCAAAGCAGAGACGGGACTTGCCCAGTCACAATCTGAGTGAAAGCAGCACCCCTTTGTGGGGGTGCTTATGATGTGCCAAGCACTGGGCTAAATGCTCTACGTGCAACATCCCTGCAAAGAAAGTGTTCTTGTTAAATGGTTGGGGAAATGGAGCCTCAGAGAGGGCAAGGAACTTGTCCAAGGTCACACAGAGCTGGAGCTGGGGTGGAGTCCAGATATGCCCAATTCCAAAGTCAGTGCTCCTAACCATCCTACCCTCCTGCTTCCAAGGGGCATTCACTAGACAACTGGGACGCGAAAATTCCAGGCACTCCAGTGAGGGGCTCCGAGAACATCTCCATCCACTGCGAACCTCCCTCTGTGACTGATCCTGGAGCTGGGGACATCTGTCCTCACCTAGCCTGACCTCTGGGTGCCCTCTCTGATCCCACCTTT
Organism: Zalophus californianus; assembly: GCF_009762305.2. Lineage (NCBI taxonomy): Eukaryota > Metazoa > Chordata > Mammalia > Carnivora > Otariidae > Zalophus > Zalophus californianus. The sequence goes on from NC_045607.1 coordinate 20,345,864, forward strand.
CTCAAGCACCTGCAACCTTAATGAGGCTTCTTGCTCCCTTGAATGCCTCTGGAATGGGTCTACACACTTTGAGTTTCCGACAGCAGAAATTCCTCCTCTGAACCAGCCATAGAGGGTAAAACCAGGAGGATGGGGTCTGACCTGTTGCCCCTAGAAGCCCCACCATGTGGCACAGTGCCTGGTAGAGAAGGAATGAGATAACGCCCCAGCTGGGGCATCCAGCGTGGACATCTGCGGCACACTGGGGAAAGCCAGGTCCACCCCTGGCAGCTGTGTGGCCCTGAACATGGGATGCAGCCTCTCTGAGCGCACCGCCTCTCCACGAAATAGGGACCTTTAATACTATTTTCTCCATGTATTCCCCGATCTCTTGCATACAAAGTACTTAGCGCCCAGCAAGCGCTCAATAAATACTACGTCCTGGATTTGAACTTTTATTGTTTTTTACTTTTGACTGGTTTTCAGATCCCTACCAGCGATGTGCTGCAAGTTTCTGAGAAAGAGACCATGTACCCATTGCCAGGATACCCAACACAGTCCCAGGAATACGACCGATACTAAGAATTCCACTGTTGATTTGAAAGCTTATCTTCCCCATTCTTCTTCGTTTTTGCTCAGTTCCTGTGGGTTTCTCTAAGCCGTTGCTGAACCTGTTTACAACTTCTGACTGAAGCCCATATGGAGTAAGAGACCCTACTGATTGCATTATCGGGAACTGAGTGTTTAACCTGAATCCCTCTTGCTGTAATTCCAGTCCATTCTCTCACACTCAGCCCTGAGGTGCTGGGAACAGCTGTTCTTTTTCCTCCATGAGGTCACTGCCCTAAGCAGGAAGAAAGCACCCCCCACCCCCACCCTAACCCAAGAATGTCCCCCATACCTTTCCTACCGGAAATTTCTGCACCAAATTGCTTTCCTTTTCTTTGATGCAATAATGTTTCTTTGGGCCAGTCATTCACCCACCAGGCCTTTTAGGGGAATACTCCTGCATTTTCCCAGCTTGGGGAATTCCAAGGAATTCCAGTCAGGCATCCAGGACCCTGCTCCCCCCACAGGAGTGGCCCAGGCCACTTCCAGATAGAAAGGAAAGAAAGGATGATGGAAAAGAAGGTCACCCAATGAGTTAGTGGTGCAGCAGCTTCGTGACTCAGTGTCTCCTACTCCCAGGCCCCTGGACCCACCTGTGGGGCTCTCAATCCCCCTGTCTCCTGAGGCCGGGTGCCCTCTGGCCAGCCCCAGGGAACAGAAGCCAGGCTTGCTGCATAAGGAATATCAGGGACATAGTGGTCACCCAACCTTCAGCTCTCCCCTGTCAACTTCCTCCTGGAATTGTGTGCCCATATCCTGTGTCACACGTGTGACCTTGAGTGCAGACTATTCCTTGTGAGGTGACCTCACCAGGAAGGCTGGGGCTCTTGGTGAGGGAAAGGAAGCAATGTTGATTCAGCGCGTGCGTGCACACATACACACACACGTGCACGCACGCACGCATTAACACCTCTGCATGTGTTAAGGGCCACAGTGGCCTCTTGGGTCTGCAGGCTTTCTTGGCAACCCCCGGGCCCTCAAACTTCATGACCCAGGCCTGGAAACTCACCAGTAAATTCCCACAACCCTTCCCAAGGCCTGAAACTGTCACAGAATTGAATCCTCGAGCGAGGACCTCTCTGTGCTCCTGCCCAGGGCAGCAACCCCCTACCAGTTTGCCTAGGGACGGGGAGCTCATGACCTGTCAAGGCACCTCACCCCACTGTCAGCCTCAGCCCCTGAAGGCTGCCCAGAGGAGCAGTGGGAGTGGGGCTCTGGGGTCAGAGAGACCTGAGTTCAAACGTGACTCTAGGGCTGGCTAGCTGTGTGGCCTCAAGGGAAGTTGCTCTCCCTCTCTGTGCCTCCACTTCTCATCTGCACAGCGGGGAGCTGAATATTTGCCTAATGGAACTGGTGTGAGGACGAAAGGAGAGAACATATGGGAACCCAAAGGTCAGCCTCAGTCTCCCTGTCCCTGAAGATACCGAGCATAGTGAGCAAGGTATACCATGGACTGCGTTCTGTGCCTTATGTGCATTATACTACCTAATCTTCACAACGAGCTCCACGGGGAGCGCTGACGTTGCCCCCATTTTACAGATGAGCAAGCCAACACTTAGAGAAGTGTGTGTAACTTGCCAAGGCCACACAGCTAATCGGAACTGATAACCTGCTTGCTTACCGCACCCCCCCACCCCACCGTTACATATGACTCTCCAAACCTGCTGTGCGTGGGTAAGCAGTCAGTAGATGCCAGTCGTCCTTGAGACTGGAGTTACTGGATTGCCATGAGCCCCTGGCAACCAGTCCCAAGCCCTCCCCAGGATTTTGACGTGAGAGGTTTTCTTTTCTTTTCTTTTTTAAAGATTTTATTTATTTATTTGAGAGACAGAGAATGAGAGAGAGAGAGCACGAGAGGGAAGAGGGTCAGAGGGAGAAGCAGACTCCCCGCTGAGCAGGGAGCCCGATGCGGGACTCGATCCCGGGACTCCAGGATCATGACCTGAGCCCAAGGCAGTCGCCCAACCGAGCCACCCAGGCGCCCTCGACGTGAGAGGTTTTCTTTCTCGTGGTTTCTCTGCCTCTCCTCTGCAACCTGCTCGGAGTGAACTCAGTGGGGATGATTCGGGAGCGCCCGGAGCACTGTCTCAGTTCTTTGGTGCATCTGCCGGGAGCCACACTCAGCCCCTTCCTCCACTACCAGGAAAAACCCATTCCCCCAAGGCATCTGTGGGGTGCTCTAGATTTAGCTAAAGAAGGAATGTGGAAAAATTTTTACACCGCAGAATACCACTTTATATTGAACAGCTGACATCCCTGTTTTAAGGCACCCTTTTTTTCTCCCCAGTTCCACACCTCCAAGAATTTTGCCCTGCTCAATTTGCCTCGTGGGGCCCCCACCTCCCAAGGACCCAGCACTCTGCCCCCCGAGGGTCTCGACCCGCCTCCTCCCCAACCTACCTCTCCTCCCGGGCCCCAACTCCAGCCTGTTAGGGACAGGACTGCGGCTGCCAGCCCTTAATTCCCAAAACGTCCCTCAGTGACACCCACCAAGGGGCCTTCCAATTAACTAGAGTCACCCCCTTACAGGGCAATGCGGTCTTTGAGGGCTTGCTCATTCCTTGGCACGGTGCCTGATGCTCGGTGGGCTCAGTGATGGTAACTATAATAGCGTGAGAAAATTCTTCCTCAGATTAAGCAGCAAGACGCTTTTTTTCCCCGTTAATGCTCCTAAAATACCAAAGGTCTCAAACCTTGAAAAATCATCTTATCCAGAATTCCTCAATGAGACATGACCAGCCCTCACTGTGTGGGACTGTCCCACATTGTGGGACATTTAGAATCCCTGGCTTTCCCCCGTTCTGTGTCAACAGCACCCCACCTCCGTCTCTGTGACAACCCAAAATGTCCCCCCATTTCCCAAGCCCCCATCTCTCCCTCACACACACCTGTACATACAAGCACATGCGTACACACGCACGCGTGCGTACACACACACACACACACACACACACACGGTGGAGAACCTCCCATTTTCACATGAAGGGTAGCAGAAGGTCACCCCACAATATGCCGCTTTGGTCTACTGATTATTCTGAGCTGTCAGCACCTGAAAAGCAGCAGATGCAGGAAAGGCTTTCTCTGAACTTCCCTATTTACCTAAAGACAGGTCCTCCTAAAGGAACTCAACAGTCCTAGGTCCCCTGGCGTGTGTGTGTGTGTGTGTGTGTGTGTGTGTGTGTGTGTGTGTGTGTGTGTGTGTGTTGCGGGGGGCAGGGGTTGACTCTAGACTCAGGAGAGGATCCTAGAAAGTGAATGCCACACCCAGACACACAGTGTCACAAATTATCACACCTCCCATCTATTCTAAGAGCCCATTCTCTTTCCAAAAAACCACTTCCTTTCCCCTAGAGGTCTCCATCCCCTCCCCTCTTTCCCTATTAAGATGGTGCTTAAGCCTGAATTCTAAGGGTGGGGGTGTTACTCTTCCTGGAAATCTCCCCTGTATCCATGAGGTATACATGGTAATAAACTGCTGCTTGGTTTTCTCTTGTAAATTTGTCCTGTATCTCAGTTAAGAGCTCAAAGGGGTAGAGGGAAAATTATGAGTCCTTACATCTGCATGGGCTCAGGAGGCCCTGAGAGGCAGCCTGCTGTGCCGGAGATCACAGGGCAAGTGAGGCAGAGGCGCAGGACTCCTGCCTCTGGGGGTGGGGGGGGCAGCCCAAGAGAACTGCCCCCCCCCACGTATCCCTCATTTCCTTGGGCTCCAGGTCTCTGTAAACCCAATTCCTTGGCCCTCCCTGGAAGGGCCAGGAGGGTGCCAGGCAGACACCAGCAGAAAAAAACCTCAGCATCTCATATTTTGAGGACTCCACGGATTCTGCCTGGTTCCCAGTAAACCAGAAACATCGACGTCAAGTGAGGTTAGCATGGAGCTCTGCCTGAGAAAGGCTGAGCCAGCCAGACCTCCCCCCTGGCAGCTCCCCGGAGAGGAGGCAGCAATCCTTCCCAGAGCCTGGCCCCCTCCAGCCTGGCAGCAGGGCTCCTGCTGTCAGCTGCTCAGAGATGGAGGGTGGGGGACAGAAGGGGGGATTTCCAGAATCTAAAAGCCAAACGTGCCAGCAAGCCGTGCTTTCCAGACATGAGGACCCACAGGCCAAACACACAGCTCCAGTCCCTGCCAGAGACAGTGCCTGGGCGGGGGAGGGCAGGCCCAAGGAGAAGCGCGTGACCTTGACTGCACCCCTGACTGTGCACAAAGCACCTCTACTCACGTTCTAAAGGCTCCGAACGAATCGTTATGAAGACCCTGCAGGGTAACCCACCACACCCCCAATCCCCAGATGGGGAGACAGAGACTCTAAGGCAGGCCTGTCCCTCACGGAGGCCTGCACATCTGCCACTTACTAGCTGTGTGACCGAGGACATGCCCTCTCATGGCTCTGGGCTTTAGTTTCTCCTTCTGGATCATCAGGAGGGCGCTGCCTGCCTCTAGGAGCATCATGAGGCTACATGAGGCACGTGTTCCCTGCCGCAGGTGAACGCCTGGCTCACAGGGGCTGCTGCAAATACAACTATTGGAGCGTGCGGGTTGAACAGGCTGGGCGGGGGATAGAATCAAAAAGAACTTGATTGGGGCGCCTGGGTGGCTCAGTCGTTGAGTGTCTGCCTTCAGCTCAGGTCATGATCCCAGGGTCCTGGGATTGAGCCCCACATCGGGCTCCTTGCTCTGCGGGAAGCCTGCTTCTCCCTCTCCCACTCCCCCTGCTTGTGTTCTCTCTCTTGCTGTGTTTCTCTCTGTCAAATAAATAAATAAAATCTTAAAAAAAAAAAAAGAACTTCATTTTTGTGTCTCCCTATCTCTTTGAAATGCACTCGTTGGGGGCGGCTCTGGGTTCGAGCAACTTTTCGGCTTGGCCCTAAGTAAGGACGGTCCTTCTGAGACAAATCATGAGAATCAGAATGCCCAGACCCAAGTAGAATTTTCTGGTCCAGAAATAGGGGCAGAAGTTAGCATCTTCTCTCCCCACTGCCACAGCGCATAGTCCAGGCTGCAGTTTGAACCCAGCCAGGGTTTGAGCAGCAGTAAGGGAAGACCGCAAAAGGAAGGGGCGGGGACCTTCTCCCCCCGCTGCTTCTGCGTGAGGCTCCCATCTGGGCCAGCGTTCTCCCTCTGCCTTCCCACACACAGCCCCCCCCACCCCCAACCCCATGAAGGCTCCTCCCCATAAACACCCCCCAGGAAGACCCCGCCCCTTTCCAGAAGATTCTCTCTTGCGAGTCTGCTCTCCTGGCCCACAGAGGCTTCAGGGAATACCCTCTGGGAGGAGGGTCACTCATCCCTGACTCAGTGCCCCCCCTTCCCTGTCAGAGTCTGCTTGCACTTTCTCCAGTCCCCAGTGACCCCCAACTTCAGGGAATGCATGTCAAGCTCTCTTCAGCTGGTTCATTAAGGCACAGGAGGTAGAAGCCCCCTCACACCCCTGCCCCCTTAATGCCCCAGACCCCACCACAAAACCTTCCTTCAAGGAGTTTCTCACAAATCTTCTCTCCCTTTCCTTTTTCTCAATGGTTTAGATTCAAGGGTCAGGGCGTTCTCTGCCCAATTTCTTGCAAATTCCATATTGAGTGACCTGGCCCAGCCCTCCTGGGCTTTGATAGCCTTTTTTTTTTTTTTTTTTTTTTTTTTGCATTGTAAAAATTTTATTTATTTATCTGTCAGAGAGAGAGAGAGAGAACACAAGCCAGGGGGAGCGGCAGGTAGAGGGAGAAGCAGGCTCCCCACTGAGCAAGGAGCCCGATTGATTTAAAATCCCATTTTAAATCAATAAAGGGATATATGTTCATTGCAGAAAATTCAAACAAACTTAAAGAAAAAGAATGAAAACCACCTATAATTCCACCCACAGAGACAAATGCTATAAAAATGTCAAGTCTTGGGCTAAGTGTCCTAGAAGGAGAGGGGTAGAGGAGCTTGAGGATCAGAGAGGAGAGGAATGGAGGTGAGCCTAGAGGGGGTGGCTGTGAGGAGGTCCAGGGAGGCTGAACCCCAAACACACCCCACTCCCCCAATCCCCCTCCATACCCCAAGGAAGCATCTGGCCAGATTGAAGAGAACCTGAAAGGCCCACCTCCCCTGCTGGAGAGGACAGAGAGGAGACGAACACGCCCCCAAGTGACTGAGACTGAAATTTCCCACTGGTTCAGTGGGCCAGGGTCTGAGTCAGATCTAAAGCCATTTTAAAAATTGAGACAGACATGACATTTCTTACATGTTTGAGTTTGTGGTTGCATATCTGTACCTCCTACTCTCTGTCTAATAATTTTTAGAAATTGTGGTCTGTGTAGATTATAGCACATACTGCAGCTAGATTATGTACCCACTCTTATCCCTTTAATAAATCATGAGCACTCTCTATCATTGAAGATGCTTTTAATTAATTTCCTGAGATGTAATGCACAGAACATAGAATTCACCATTTAAAATATACAGCTCGGGGCGCCTGGGTGGCTCAGTTGGTTAAGCGACTGCCTTCAGCTCAGGTCATGATGCCGGAGTCCTGGGATCGAGTCCCGCATCAGGCTCCCTGCTCGGCAGGGAGTGTGCTTCTCCCTCTCACCCTACCCCCTCTTGTACTCTCTCTCTCTGTTTCAAATAAATAAAATAAAATCTTTAAAAATAAATAAATAAAATAAAATAAAATATACAGCTCGAGGGGTGCCTGGCTGGCTCAGTGGGTAGAGCATGTGACTCTTGATCTCCAGGTTGTGAGTTCGAGTCCCACACTGGGGGTAGAGTTTACTTTAAAAATTTCTTTCTTAGGGCGCCTGGGTGGCTCAATCAACTGCCTTCGGCTCAGGTCATGATCCTGGAGTCCCGGGATCGAGTCCCACATCGGGCTCCCTGCTCAGCAGGGAGTCTGCTTCTCCCTCTGACCCTCTTCCCTCTCGTGCTCTCTATCCCAAATAAATAAATAAAATCTTTAAAAAATTTTTTTTTCTTAAAATAATAAAGTGTTCAACTCAGGGGCTTTTGGTATATTTGCTAGGTTGTTCAGCGATCACTACTAATTCCAGAACATTTCCAATCTTCCCCAAAAGAAACTGGTACCTATTACCAGTCAGCCCCAAATCTCCCCTCTCCCGACTGCCTGACAACCACTAATCCACTTTCTATCTATGAATTTGCCATTCTGGAGAGGTCATATCAATGGAATCATGTCTGACTTCTTTGTCTTAGCATGTTTTCAAGGCTGATCCATGTTGTGGCATGTATATTGGCTGAATATTATTCCATTGTATGGATTTACCATGTTTTGTTTATCCCCTCATTAGTTGATCGACATTTGGAGGTTTCCCCTCTTTGGATATTATGAAGGATGAGGCTATGAACATACGAGTTTTTGTGTGGACAAATGTTTTCATGTCTCTTGGCTATATACCTAGGCATTGAATTGCTGGGTCATATGGTAATTCTATGTTTAGTTCTTTGAGAAACTGCCAGGCTGTTTTTTTTCCACAGTAGCCACACCATTTCACATTCCCATCAGCAATGTTTGAGAATTCCATTTTCTCCACATCCTCACCGACACTGCTTATTTCCCCTCACCCTTTTTTTTTTTAAATTATAGCCATTCTATTGAGTGCGAAGTAGTATCTCATTATGGTTTTGATTTGTATTTCCCTAACGACTAATGATGTTGGGTATGAATATGCTTTTAAACAGTGATTTTAGTGACCATGTAAATTCCATGGTAGATTACTAAATGTATTTTTCATTGGCTATTCTTGAATATTCAAGTTGTTTCATTTTCCTAATTCACTCATACATATAAGCCTTTGTATATTATAATTATCTCTGATTCAACCTCATTCATTCATTCGTTCAGTCATTCAGCAGCTATTACTAAGCCAGACCTACTCCAGGTGCTTCTGCACAGCGCTGAACACAACAGGATTGATCCCTGCCTTCCTGGAGCTTAGGTCTAGTGATTTAGTAAACAATCCTGCAAAGAAGTCTATCATTAGAAAGCCTAATGAGTATGATTAAGGAAATGTACAGGGAGGAGTGTGTCACTCAGAGTCTGAGGCCAGGTAGGGCCCGAGGAGAAGGACTTAGCCAGCAGGGGGGTGCAGGCAGAGAAGAGCATTCTATTTTTTATAAGATTTTTATATACATATTTTTTTTTGAGAGAGAGAGAGAGTGTGTGTGCACATGAGCAGGGTGAGGGGCAGAGAGAGAGGGAGAAGCAGACTCCCTGCTAAGCAGGGAGCCCTACATGGCACTCGATCCCGGGACCCTGGGATCATGACCTGAGCCGAAGGCAGATGCCCAACCAACTGAACCACCCAGGCGCCCAGATAGATGATAGATAGATAGATAGATAGATAGATAGATAGATAGATAGATAGATAGATTGATAGATAGATAGTATCTATTTTTTTAAAGTAATCTCCACACTCAACGTGGGGCTCAAATTCACAATCCTGAGATCAAGAGTCACACACTACACGAGCTGAGCCAGCCAGGTGCCCGAAAAGAGCATTCTAGATAGAAAAGGCTTTGCTGGATTCCTGTCTCACATTTAGGTCTTTCATCTATTTTGAGTTTATCTTTGCGTATGGTATAAGAGAATGGTCTAGTTTCATTCTTCTGCATGTGGCTGTCCAATTTTCCCAGCACCATTTGTTGAAGAAACTTTTTTCCATTGGACATTCTTCCCTGCTTTGTTGAAAATTAGTTGACCATAGAGTTGAGGGTCCATTTCTGGGTTCTCTATTCTGTTCCACTGATCTATGTGTCTGTTTTTGTGCCAGTACCATACTGTCTTGATGATCACAGCTTTGTAATAGAGCTTGAAGTCTGGAATTGTGATGCCGCCAGCTTTGTTTTTTTTTTTTTTTTTTGTCAAAATTCCCCTGGCTATTTGGGGTCTTTTCTGTTTCCATATAAATTTTAGGATTGTTCCAGCTCTGTGAACAATGTCAATGGTATTCTGATAGGGATTTGACTCTGGGAAACAAACTGAGGGTTGCGGAAGGGGAGGTGGCGGGGGGAATGGGCATGGTAACTGGGTGATGGGCATTGGGGAGGGCGTGTGATGTGATGAGCACTGGGTGTTATACGCAATTGATGAATCATTGAACATCTGAATTATCTGAAACTAATGATGTACTCTATGTTGGCTAATTGAATTTAAATTTTTATAAAAATTTTAAAAAATTTTAAAAAGGCTTTGCTTATTTCAGGAACTAACAGAAGACCTGAGTGACTGGGTGGGCGTGAGGAGAGAAGGGGCTGGGGGTGAGGTGGAACATGGAAGTGGAGAAAGAATGGGCCTTTGATCTACAGGCAGCTGCAAGATGGTGAAATCTGCAGACAATTGTTTTCTTTTCAACGCGTCATTTAAAATAGCAAAGGAGAGGGACGCCTAGCTGGCTTGGTCAGTAGAGCATGCGACTCATGGGGCTCGAACTCACAACCCTGAGATTACTTAAAACTAAAATCTTTAAAAAAAAAAAATACTGGGGGTGCCTGTGTGGCTCAGTCAGTTAAGCATCTGAGTCTTGATTTTGGCTCAGGTTGTGATCTCAGGGTCATGAGATCGAGCCCCGTGTCAGGCTCCACTCTGGGCGTAGAACCTGCTTAAAATTCCCTCTGTCCCTCTGCCTCTGCCCCTCCAACCCCCTTCATGCACTTGCTCTCTCTCAAAAAAAAAAAAAAAGGCAAAGGAGAGGTGACAAGAAGGAAGGAGTGGGGGAGAGAGGATTTCTGAAGGTGGCACACTTAAACACAGGGATTCTTCTCCTAGATGTGTCCCTGTATGAATCAGTGACTCCCAGGTGCCCAGCCACTTCCATCACCAGCCGTGTCCGCACACCATCTGAGCAGCTTGCACGCGGCCACCAACGGCACACTGTATGATCCTCCCACGGGGCCGGAGCTGCCCGGACCAAAGCGGATGTCTGACCTAAGAGCAGCTGATCTTGAAGTTGGCTGGTGCCCTGAGAAGTGGCCTGTACAGTCTTTGTTCCTGGTTCCTGATACAGAGGTCCTAAATCCCTTGGAGTTGACTGTCTTTTGTATGCTAATGAGCCGCCTTGCAGGGGGCCCCTGGATAGGTTCAGGATGGGGGCTGGCTGTCCCCACGGCCCCTCCAACCTCCTGGGAGGGGAGAGTGGCTGGGGATGAAATTCAATCACCAATGGCCAGCGATTAAATCTATCAGGCCTACATAACTTCTCTAACAACCCTGAAACAGGGTCCGGAGAGCTTCTGGGTTGGTGCATATGAACTTGCCGGGAGAGTGGCAGGCCTGGAAAGGGCAGGAAACTGTGCCATCCCACCCACCAACGGTTATATTTCAACCTAGGCATCTATTTCTTCCCACTGCCTGCTTGTGAGTTCCATCTGCTCTAATAAACCTGTAATACTAAGTAAAGCATGTTCCTGAGTTTTGTGAGTTGTTCTGGCAAATTATGGAACCTCAAGAGGGGGATGTGGGAACCCCTGAGTTCATAGCCCATTGGTCAGGTGTACTGATGGTCCCTGGGACTTGGGACTGGCATCTGAAGTGGGGACAGTCTTGCAGGACCGAGCCCCAGACCCGTGGGGTCTGCACTAACCCGGAGGTTAGCGTTGCGATCCAACTGCTGAACATCCTGTTGGTGTGAAAGATTCAGAGCCCGTGTATAGGAGTTCCTTTCATCCATGGCTCATCCGGGTCAGGGACTTCCAAGCCAATCGAGTCCTCTCTTTGTGGGACACTGAGTGTAAGTTGGGAGTGAGAGCCGGAGCTGAGAGATACACGGAGGCAGGCAAAAGGAAGCCACAGGGCCGCAGAGGGCTTGAGCTCACAGGAGCTGTGCGCAGCAGAAACCAGGGGCAGGCAGAGGCCACCAAGCAACAGAAACCCTGAGACAGCACGGAGAGGCCAGGAGGCAGGAGGCGGCGGTGGCAGCTGGAGGACGTCGGGCTGACGCTAGAGAAGGATCCCGGAGAAGACAGTACCCAGATCTGAACGGCTCTCCAGTTCTCCACCGAGCTCGCCAGCCCCGCGGCCCCAGCCCCGCTGCGGCCGAGCTGCCGTCTTCCTGGCTTCCCCGGGCATCCCGCGTGCTGGGAGTGACCGCGCAGGATCCCCGCTCCTTACACGCATCTCACGTTCCAGGCACAGGGGCCTGGGCCTGGCTCAGGAATCGGCGGTCCCATTTTGCAGAGGGGGAGCTTGGAAGCGGGAGAAAGCCCCGTAGAAAGGCACTGGAAGCCCTCAGCCTGAGCGATGGGGCAGCTACTGAGAACAGGGGTGCTGGTGGGGGTGTGCACAGGGAAGGCGGTGGGCGCCGCTCAGACCCAGGAGCCAGAAAGCCCAGATCTGACTCTGCATCACGGTGGGACCCTGCGCCCTCTCCCTACAGTTTGCCCGTCTGTGAAAGTAGCTGACTTCTCCGTCCCATCCCAGCGAGGATATGTGGCGAGTCCAGGACACCAGAGGCAAAAATCATCGTTTAAAAAAAACAACAAAAAACTGGAATCTTAAAAATCCAATAAGCCAACAAATATTATCATCAGTTGTTTAAGAAGCACAGCATTACAAAAATTTAAGATGATCACTAGAGTTTTATTTTTAAAACCTGAAATGAAAAATTGCATAAGATCAGGATATTTGAAACACTGGCTCCAAGTGCTGGTGGGGGGAGAGAGGCCATGTCTGCTGGTGAATGTCCATCTCTGCACCAAAAGGGCGTCTTCCACTCTAAGATCGAAAGAGCCCTCGGTTTAAAACCCCTCGACATCCCAGAATGTTCGGAAGGGTCTGAGATTCCAAAAGTGCTCCAGATTTTAACATTCCAAAGGTTAGAAAATTTCTGAGATTTCAAGACTTCTGAAGATCCCGAAAGCTCTCACACTTCCAAGATTCTCAAAGTTCCAAAGGCCTCAACTTCCCAAATTCTGAAAGCCCCCCAAAACCCACTTTGGGCTCATGCAGGATCTGGCCTGAGGAACTTGAAGGTAGAGCCACCATCTTTATCTCCTGCTTTCTCCAGCCAGCAGGGATGGCCATCCGCTTTGGTTCATGGCTATCCCTGAGGGTCAGCGGAGGGGGTGGTGTTTTCTGAGTTCAGAGGGGTCTCCCTGACTCCTGAGCAGCATGAGCTGGACCTCGGTCCTTCTCCATGTCCCACTGAGCCCTTGCTGTTCTTCCTGCCCCTTGGGGCCCCTAATCCTTCTCTAGGAAAGGACAGTGTTGGCTGGGGCCCTGGGACCCCAAGTCCCACCTCCCCATTTATTCCAGTGCTCTGCCCTCAGATGCTCATGCAGTAAGGAACCCAGAAAGGGATTTTAGCAGTGCAGTGGCATGGCCTGGCTTGACTCCTTTTTTTGGGTGGAGGGTGTCTGAGGTCCCGGCCTACCACTTACTGCCTCCCACCCTGCAGCTGCACCCAGGTCCCATCCCAAGGATGTCAGTCCCTGGCTCCTGCCACAGGAGGAAGATTCTTGGAGGGTCTAGTTAGCAGTAGGCTGTGGGGCACCCCAAGATTATTGCCCACCTTGGCCTCCTGCTGGCTTGGACCCATCGCTCTGTCTGCCCACCCCAAGCCCAGTCCTCCACCTCATGCCCTATCGGGGCATCTCCAACTCAACTTCAGCTCTGGTTCAGCAGCTCCCTGAGCTGGAGCCTCATTTTTGTCCCTGATCCTCAGGACATGACCGACCACACCTCCAAGTCTCAGGGAGAGGAGAAAAGCTGTCCATCAGGACCTCCCCAAGGGGCTGTCGCACGGCAACAGCAGGTGAGGGAAGAGATTTGGGGAGAAAACACAGATCCAGAGCCCAAATTTTATTATATACCCCCTGGCTGTGAACTCTGGAAACTTCCATTTCCTCCACGTAAAAGGAGATTTTCAATCTTACCTCACAAAGCTGTAGGGGAATTGGGCTCCTTGCTTGTTGAAGGAACCATCAGTGCATTCCACCCCTCCCCTCGGGCCCCCCTTCATGGCACACAATCCCCCCAACCCTGAGCGAGTCTCCGCTCCAGCAGCAACACACAGAAGGGGCGGTGCTGAGGCCCAGGGGTGGAGAGCCAGAGGCTCGGTTTTAACACAACACTAATTGTGGGTCCCTGAATGGCCCTCCCTGGCTCCATTCATGAAAGTGGTATTTTTAGCTCAGGACTGGCCACCTGCTGTCCCCAGGAGGGGGCGGCCAGGCCATGTGTCATGTCTGAGTGATCATGGACTCACTCTGCCAGGAAACAGGCCCACGGGGACCAGCTGCGGGATCTCAGCACTGCCACCACATCTGGGAAAGGTAGTGAAACCTCACCCGTGCGGGGTACCATGGGGCGTGGGGGCTGGGAGCTGTTGTTAGCACACAGGGTACTCCCTAGTGTCAGGCACTGTTCTGACTTTACATGTATTAACTTACTTAATCCTTACCACAAGATAGATATTATCATTATCATTCCCATTTTATAGATGAGGAAATTAAGGCTGGAGACATTCATGTAACATACTTGAGCCCACAAGGTAGCAGTGGGTGGAGCAGGGCAGTCAGCTCCAGAACCTTCCAGCTTACTGTCTGGTCACTTAGAATCTGGACCACGGGTGGACAGTCAGCTACAGCCACTAGGTTCTCCTGCTCCAGGCTCCAGAGCCTGGCCCCACTCTCAGCCCACAGAGCTCTCTGGGATTGCAGTGAACAGCCAGTCTGACTTTCCTTTGGAAGTGAGGACATGGAGGCCCAGAAAGGAGTCCAAGGCTATGGAGCCAGTTGGCTATGATGCTCAGGCCAGGACTCTTCTCTCTGAATGATTCCATGGGCCCTGTTCATCCTGTAACTGCCCACCTCCTCGGCCTACCCCTGGCTCCAGAACTCAGCACTTAGGCTCTTCAGAGCAAGGAGCCTAGAGCCCTGCTCCTGACTTGCTGTGTGACCTTGGGCAAGTCACCTCCACTCTCTGAGCTTCAGTTTCCTCCCGCAAAATGGGAGGGATTGGGATATCTTCATAAGACTGTGTGGCACATTGCCTGGGGAGTCAATAGAGGTGGATTTCCTTATCTTGGGCTTTTCAAACCATTAACCAATCTTTCCTGTGAACAAGACACACAGTATTCACCCGCCCAGGGCTACTTCTGGAAATAGAAGATGGTGGAATTGTAGACACTGTGACCAGCTTTGGGGGAGACATTTGGAGAAAATCATGCCGTGCTGGCACCTGCCTAGTCTTCAGATTCCCAGCTGATGAGATTGTGGCAGAAGAGCGAGGAAACATGGCCTGCCAGCCTCTCAGCCAGTTGCCCAAATTGGAAGCAGAACAAGCATGGCAGAGTTCAGGTCCAGCTTAGCCACATCCCCACAACCCCTCTGGGTGACCTTGGGTCTGTCTCTGCCCCTCCCAAGGTCTCAATTTCCCAGGGATCTTTTGGGGCTTTCATGGCCCCAATTTTCTGTGAATTGATTAGGGCAAGTTTGGGACTTGGGACACTTATGTTGCCTCCCCCCCCATCATCATCACCACCACACCCCCTTGTCCTGCATCTCTGCTCAAGGGACTCCACAGCCTAGCTTCAGGTCTCACTCTGGGCTTGCCCATGACCCATGAGGGCAGCTCCCCATTGCGGCCTCAGCCCCTGAGTCACAGGGCCTGCAAGTTCAGCTCCCCAAGGGTGACTTTTTCCAGTTCTGAGTCCCGGTTGCAAATTTCCTGTCCAGGGAATCTGACTGGCCCGTGTGAGATCAGGAGGCCAATGAGCTGGGTCTTGTGTCATGGGCTAGAGATGGAGCAGTTTCTCCAAGAACAGGGTGTGGATGAGGAGGAAATGAAAGCATCTTTAATACAGAAGCAAAACAAATCCACCTGGAATGTAAATTACTTAGTGGAAAATGGTATCTGCACTAATTTCTCATTTATCCAGAAAGTGAGCAGAGGCCTTTGGGACTGGGCTTAAAATGAGAAAGACAAAAGCTACCCTCTATTCCTAGCTGCCAAAATAAAAGTAAAAAGTCAATGCCCTCAGCTCATCAGAGAATCTTCTCATCTGTTGTTTATTAACTCTTAGGATACAAAGAATTCTAACGTGCGTGAGTTACCGGTTTTCCACTAGAGGGCGTCGTCATGATAGTGGTAAGAAGTAATTGCCCTTGTGCTGTGAGGCAGAAATATTTTAAGATAAAACAATAACAGCAAAACAAAACTTTTAAAAGCAAACACAAGATTTAGCATCTTGGGGGGGTGTATTTCGTGCTCAGGCGCAGTGACCACACAGTTCAGGAGTCCCTAAAAGCATTGTGCATACAAGAGTTGAAGCTCACAATGACAGTCCTTGGGCATCCAGGAGTAAAATTATGTTCCCTGACCTCCATTTCAGATGGTATAAATAGGTAACACATACTGAAAGACTTCCATTTAATATAAAAAGAAAGATTTCTTTTTTTTAGTTTTTCACAGAAGGAATAGACCTCATCTGGAAAATGCATTCTTGTGGAATAATGCAGTTATAAATGATGTATGACTATACAAGGGTTTACAAGCCAGTCCAACAAAAATAATAAATGGCACAATTTTGAAACCAAACTCTATAACTAGCAGCTCGAGTTTCATCGTTGGAGGAATAAAGTGCTTTACCAGTGACTTCAGTTGGATTGAGAACCTTGGGGACCCTGCCAAGAGCTTGAAAAGCAGATAATTTTCAGGAGCAATGCCCAGTCCTGACCCACCACATAACTGCACCCCTCCCCTCAGCTGAGACCCTCACACTTGGTGATTAGAGGGGGAAAGGAGACCCTGCAGAACGCTAGTGTGTTCAAACTTGAGACCTGGAGGGGGAAATGTGGGGTTCTTCAGGCCCCCAAATTAAGCACATTAAAAATCACTTGGAAGCGCATTCAAAGCTGCAGGACATCTGAGGGAGGAATCAGGAATATGCATTTTAAATACATTCCTTAAGGGATTCTGATTCTGTGATCCGTGGACCACATGCTGAGAAACCCTGCTCCTCCCACTTCGCAGATGGGGAAATTGAGGCCCAGAAAGGGTTAGAGCCAGGGCTTGAAGTCACACGGCAAGTCAGAAGCTGAGCTGGCCTCTGGCCTGTCCAGGGCTCCTTTCCACCAAATTCTGCCTGCCCACGAACCCCCTCCCGGGGCTGCTAACATTCCAAGGAACCTTGTAACAGGAAAGGAAATGTCAGCTGTGCCTGTTCTGATGTTCAGGCCCCCATCGTGACTCCAGGTTCTGCCAGACACAGCCCCTCAGAGCTCGGGCAGCCAAGCTCTGTGAGCCGGGTTTTTCCAGATGGGACTGGGGATGGGATGACGAGCACCAGCATTTATTTTTATTTCCCCAAGAAAATAAAAAGGCAGTTTTGCTCCAAGAAAAGTGGTTAGAGGAAGCAGTGTTCCTAGCCAGGAGGAGGTCCTGGACCCCGGCCAGCCCCTCACGGCCCCCTCCAGGGCTGCCTTCACATCCTGAGGGTGTCTGACATGGAGTCGCGTCCTCAGACAAAGCACCCTTGGGCTTCGGATTCCAGAACCCTCTCCTGCCCACAGCGGTGGCTAAAGGGCTCAGGAGGTGGAGGGATACTTTCTTCCTGGGGACAAAAGGAATTTTTCCCAGCCTCTCCTACTGCAAAAAAAAAAAAAAAATCTAAAAATGGAGGGCGGTAGAATATGCGATTGCTGCCAGGTTCCACAACTATGGCCCTGGTTCTCAAGGGAAGACGGACAGTTTTGCTCTCTCCTGGGGTGGGAGGGGACATTTGGCAGTAGCTGGATATGTTTGTTGGTTGTCACAACTCAGGGGAGGTGCTACTGTCATCTAGTGGGTAGAGGCCGAGAACACTACTAAACA